>NC_052049.1:128954789-129258767 GCF_903992535.2 Arvicola amphibius | reverse complement strand
ACTCTGACAAAACATTATAATTTCCTATATAAGGGCTCAGTTCACACATTTTAAGTTTTTAGTTTTGTGTGTGTATGCAAGAGTGCACACATGCCCCCCCCCACGCCACAAATGCAATCCTTCCAGAGACCAGAAGAGGGTGCTGGGTCCCCAAGAGCTGGAGATATACAGGAGGTTGTGAGTCACCTTTCATGGGTGCGGGGAACTGAACTCAGGTTCCCTGCAAAAGCAGTCTGTGCTCTTAACCATCGAGCTATCTCTCTACCGGCTCCCAAAGCCCCTTTTTTTTTGGGGGGGGGGGAGAGGCAGGGTCTTCCTCTATAGTTTAGGCTGGCCTTGGACTCATGACAATCTTTGTGCCCAGCTTCCCAAATGCTGGGAATACAGGCACAAGCCACCACATCCAGCTGTAGCCTGCTTTCCTAATGCTATACAACAAGGTAAAAAATCCAAACAAAACCAAAAGCAGCTGTTCAATTTAGTTCAACAGTGGTACAATCCAGAAACTAGTTATGGTTCTTTTTATGTACTAGAAAGTAATAATTCCTCCGGATAACTTTAACCAGCATAAAGTGAAAGTTAGTTGAGTGGAATTATTTTTTTCTTAATCAAAATAAATACTACTTCAAGTGCAGGCTTTATTTTCTTGACATTAGTGGCTCTCACTTGTATACCATAATTTTCTAAAATGAACATAAATGTATGGCTTATATGATGATATATTAAATTATACATATTTGTTTTCAATGGTATAGGTTTTAATTATGTAACATTTGTGAGAAAAGTCGGTTCCTAAGGAAGGGACTGGTGAGAAACCGGCCACAGACCACAACGAGTTTTCCTAATGCCCCACCCACCTCACCATTATCTTGTTTATTCTCTTCTTCCCACTACACACAATATTCAAATTGTTTTCCTTCTTGAATTACATTTATTTATCTGATTTGATGTATTTAATGTGGGGGGGAGGCGAGGGGGAGAGAGTGAGAAAAGGAGAGAGAACACCAAGGCACATACATGGAGGTCACTTGCTAAAAGTGGGCATTTCTCCTTCCACTACTCGGGACCCAGGGATTGAACCCAGGTCACCACACTTGGCAGCAAGCTCCCGTATGTGCTGAGCCCTCTCGTGGGCCCTTCAGTGCTGTGTAGGGCAGATAGCATACACTTGCTTTCCCCTTCTTACCTGAAAGCTGCGATGCTCCCGCTGATTTGACTTCACGTTTCCTTCATCTTGAGTGTGTGACAAACTCCGCTTTGGGGAGACATCAAGAAACCACAGGTTAGGATGTATGAAATACAAAAAAGTACATTTTGTCCTAGCAGGTGGTCCTCACTTTCCTGATGCTGCGAGCCTTTGATACAGATACTTCCTCAGGTTGTGGTGACCCCAGCCAGAAAATTATTTTTGCTGATACTTTATAACTGTAATTTTGCTACTGTGAGAATCATAATGTAAACATCTGATGTGTGATCCCTATGAAAGGGTGGCTTTCAGGTCATCCAATGTTACATTTCCCCATCCACAACACAAGGTGGCAGTGTTTCCACAGATGAAACCCTCTCCAGAGATACAGGCATTAAGTAAATTAGAATTTTAAACTTCTACTAAGGATGCGTCTTAACTAAAGATACAAACGTTTCAAATGGAAAATATGTAAGAGACACAAAACAAAACATTCTCTAATCGCCACCCACCACGTAGTGGAAGAGACCCATTTAAAAACGTCAGGTGGAAGGAGAGGAAATCGTGCTGTTTGAAAGACAAGCGTGGGCTTCTTCCTGAGCGTGGCTGGAACAAAACCTCAAGAAGCCAGTGAAGGTAGAAGCAGGCAACGGTGCAGCTGATCTGCACAAAGAGCCCACAGAACTGCGCTGGGGATGCGTCTGCTTTTCTACACCTGCTGCTTTGAAACTCTATTCCAGCTTAGAGATTTGCTTTAACACAACACAGCACAGCAGTTGACAAAAGGACAAATAATCCCTCTTGCTGCTCACCCACCTCCATCTGCAGGTACAACAGCTGATCCAGAGAGCCATTTCTCTGCTCTTGGGCTGCTTTCTAATGCTACTAGTTCAATTCTCCAAGGTGTTTTTGTTTGGTTTGATTTTGTATGTTATATTGTTGGTTTGAGTTTTGGTTAATCGAGTTTTAAAGCATCACTTGACTACAGGTCTGGATGGAGAATCAGAAGGTGGGGTTCCATCACAGGGGCACTGTAGCCATAATTTGGTCTGCACTATTTTCCTGGCACCTAACGTCTCTCCATTCCCTCCATCCGACCACCTCTTCCTCCTTTCCCCGTCGTCATCCTCACATCCTCTGCTCTCACCTTGCCAGGCTCACACAAACTACATCAACTCCAACCGTTAAGGCTCAGGCCCTTCCAAGCACCTCTGGCTCCCTGGGGTAGCACGGCACACTGACTGATGACTTCCATCCTGCCTTCTGCTGGTCAGAAGTCCTCTGATAAGATACATATGAAGTCCCAGACTGTACAAAGCCTTCTTAATCTGGCATCTGGCCTCTTCACGCCTGAGCACACCACTGTAGTCGCACTGGCCTTAGACGCACACCTCTACAAGAGGCGGGCTTGGGACCTCCCCCCTGCGAGGCTTCTCTCACAGCTCAGGATCTTCGTATCTTTATCCCTCCTTGAAGTTTTTCCTCACTGATCTGCCACGATGCCATGTCTTCTTCCTCTGCTCACTGCACCTCTGTTCCTAACCAGAGTACTCCACGAGGGTAGGGACTCAACACACCACACATTCCTCAGGGCTCAGAATGGCAACTGGTACCCTGTAGGTATTCAAGCTAGCCAGTCTGTCTTTGACCACTACATTTGGGTTCTCTGGCACTAGACACATGTCTCCCAGCAAGACTGATTTCTATAGATACATTCAATAAATTAAGAAAGCATGGGATTTGGAGACATTTGTCTTACTGTTTCTAGCAAAATATTGACTCCTTGCATTCACTTGGATAACTCCTACATCAAGGACAAAGTTTCATTTCCAAACTAATAATCAATGCTCTTGATTAAATAGATGTGCATCTCAGAATGCCACTCTTCAGCTTCTCTGGGGATCAGGGAAGAAGACAGACACTACCAACAGACAAAACCCATGCATGAGTGTGCATGCACTCTGATGGAGAGGATGGAAGCCACGCTGCAGCTGCAGTAGGCCTTGGGAGAGGCAGAGGATGATGCAGTGAGCATGGAGGATGCTGGCAAAGTACCTGGTTCCTTCCTCCTCAGAGTCTGGAAGTGGCCAGATGTCCCCACTGAGCAAAGTGGGAGGCCTGGAAGGGAGCAGCCAACAGGAGGGGGAGCTGCCGCCAGCACTAGCTTTGGAGCCGGGGGTGTCCTGAACCAAACCCCACTCTAACTTGGAGAGATGAGAAGACTGTGTTAAGACTTTCACTCAAACTGGGACACAAGCGGGGGTCACGTGAGAGTTGTTAAAATTAGTACCAAGTAAAGTGTTGTGCATCGTGCTTTTTATTTTTAATTAGCCAAGCATACGGAAAAGACATTAAAAAGAAATAAAACCTTTCATAGTGGCATTGACATCACAACATTTAGTCAATTTTGAACTGTTTTCAGCAGGGTGTGTTGGTACATGCCTGTTATTCCAGCGTTCAGGGGAGGCTAAAACAGGAGACCGGCAT
This sequence comes from Arvicola amphibius, assembly GCF_903992535.2. Taxonomy (NCBI): domain Eukaryota; kingdom Metazoa; phylum Chordata; class Mammalia; order Rodentia; family Cricetidae; genus Arvicola; species Arvicola amphibius. The sequence continues at coordinate 129,255,094 of NC_052049.1, read as the reverse complement.
GACCAAGGACAGCCTGGGCTACACAGCAGGACACCTGCCTCCAAACCCCAAAACAAATCCACTTTTTCCTTCATTTCTTATTCCACTGGAAGAATCATCTAAAACAGTACAATCAGCTCTGTGGCTAAAGCCAAAATCCCTGAAGAATCTCAGTAAGGATGTTGGAGACCCCATTTAGGATGTGACAGCCTACTGGAAACCTTCACTGCAATTAAAGTCCCTTGTCTCGAGCTGAGTGACACAGTACTTATAACAGGACCTCATGCCCTAGGACCTACTCCGTGGGCATTGACAAACTGAGGCAGATGATATACGGTTAAACCCCAGACCCCACATGGACCCACTAACCAGTCTTAAGGAAGACATTAGCTAAAGGGTACAGTAAAACAGTTTTAAAAAATTAAAATAAAGGCACACCTGTTGCAAAGATGCTCCTTTCCTCCAAAGTTCTCTCCCTAAGGATTTAAAGAGAAAACGCATGAGACAGCAGCGCATAACTTAGAAGTCAATCCCCAACTGCTCCACCAGGGTCACAGGGTCACAGGGTCACTTAGGCAGACAGGCAATCCCCAACTGCTCCACCAGGGTCACAGGGTCACTTAGGCAGACAGGCAATCCCCAACTGCTCCACTGAGACAACATCCAGTTTTCTTTTAGAGCTTTAATCTTCCTTTAACACTTGCTTTTTAATTTATTCCCAAAACTTATGTTTAACGCAATAGTGAAACAGTCTGTTTTGCCTACCAAATTAGCAAAGATTTGTTTAAAAGGATGATAGTCAGATAAATAGAAAGGTAACTACCAATATATGCAAAATTTTAAATAAATTTGCATATCTTGCAATTCAACAATTCAAAATATAGGGAATGACCTTTATTAAGATTTATTTTATTTTTTTATATGTGAGTATGTGGGGAGGGGCACGTGCCTACAGTGATCTTTATTAAGATTTATTTTATTTTTTTCTATGTGAGCATGTGGGGAGGGGCACGTGCCTACAGTGCCCACTTAGGCCATCAGACCCCCTGGAGCTGGAGTTACAGCTGTGAGCCATCCAACTTGGGTGCCGGGAACTGAACTCAGGTCATATGGAAGAGCAGCAAGTGCTCTTAAGCGCTGAGCCATCTCTCCAGTCCTCCAGGGACTGATCTGGACGATTAGAAAATATGTAAAAATATTTATAAACACACTAGTAAAAATCTAAATAACTTAAGCACCACCTATCAAAAGTTGTTTTGTTAAGCTAAATTTAAATAAATGGATTTTGTGCATCAATAAAAATTACACTACAAAAATATTTAGGCAGGAACAGCCTTCCACATGCATTACACAGGAAAGCTTAGGTCCAGTCAGAGCTCAGGTGGCTACATGCCACTGTACAGCTAAGGAACAGACGGGAAGGGATAAGCACGGAAATGTTCACGGAGGCGCCACAGCTGGGTTGTTCTGCAGGTTCTAACTTTTCCCTAAGAAACAGACACATACTTGGCACAGGTGTTTGGCACGTGCCAGATGAATATTTTAAATACACTGACACTTTCTTTAAAGCAATGTTTTTTACAAGCTAGGGTTATAAAAGTGGGTCAGTAGCTAAGAGCACTTACTGCTCTTGTGGAGGACCCAAGCTCCGATTGCAGCACCCACACTGGTAGCCCACAACTGCCTGTAACTCCAGGCCCAGCGGATCTGACACCCTCATCTGGCCTCCGTGGTTAACAGCCCTAGTGTACATATTTCCCCCCCCCCCCAGGTATAAATATATGCACATAATTTTGAAGAAGTTAAAAAAACAAAACAACCTTAGGATCTCTATGGGGGCAGCCTAGTCTACATAAGTCCCACAGTGGCCAGGGCTACATATCCCAAAGCAAGGAAATAAAAATAAAAACCTTGGTAAGTATAAAAGTTGATCACCTAGGCCGGGCGGTGGTGGCGCACGCCTTTAATCCCAGCACTCGGGAGGCAGAGGCAGGCAGATCTCTGTGAGTTCGAGACCAGCCTGGTCTACAAGAGCTAGCTAGTTCCAGGACAGGCTCCAAAGCCGCAGAGAAGCCCTGTCTCGAAAAAACAAAAAAAACAAAAACAAAAAACAAAACAAAAAAAAAAAGTTGATCACCTCACTCCGAGTCCTTATAAAAACATTAGCATGGGCAGTTTTTATGCATCCATTAAGATATTAGTAGGATACTCCTATTGCCTTTTCTCCCTCAGCATGAGTCAATCCACAGCGATCAGGGCAGGCCGAGGAATCAGATCATAGTGTGGCCCAGCTGCCTTGAAACAGGAGGGCAGCTCCCAATCCCCAAATGACAGCTCACAACTGCTCTGGCTCTTGGGGGATCTGGCACCCTCTTCTGGCCTCCACAGGTACCTACACTCACATGCACAAACCAGTACCCAGATACACATATTTAAAAGTAAAACTTCAAAATATTTAAGAACAATGTCCCTTATAGAAACCTGCCTGCACCTTTGTTGGTGTTTTCTGATGCCGTCTTCAGTAGGTTCAGGATGTCCAGATTGTCACCAATTCTCGCATAGTAAGAACTGTCATGGCCAAGGGCATCCAGCAATGTCACATCAGCACCATTTTTAACCAGGACTTCTACAGCATCTCTGCAGCCATATTCACAACCCAGCATGAGAGCCGTCCTGAAAGCAGATAGGAAAGTCAAAACCTTGTGGTAATTACATAGAATATTCCAGAAGTACCCTGCTAGGAAAAAGGGCAGATCCAACCTCAAGAAGTTATATCTCATATGGACTCAGATATTTTATCTTTTTGTATTTTGACTCATCACATTTCTAAAACAAAAATCCTGTCGCTTTGTGTTTAGTAGTAGAAAAAAATTCTAACCTCTTTTTGTTACTGTTTGTCAGCCTCGAACTGTGTAGTGGAGAAGGATCTGATCCTGCTGCCTCCACCCCAGTGCTGGGCTTACAAGCATGCACGCCACACCTGCCCTTCCATCACCTAATACACTTTAACCATGCCAGCCACTAAATTAACCTAGTTTATTCCAGTTCTTCAATGTCCTATAAATAATGACTGCAAAAATCTTCCCAAACTACAGCTGTGGCTCAATCTGTTCAAAACCCAAATGTTTGCATGCTTCTGGTGAAGGGACCCATGTCACACAAACTCCCCTACAAATTCTACCCCCAGCGGAGGAAAGCAGATTCTGTTCTTGATGTCTTGTTTAAGGGAGCCCTGGTGGGGACACAGGTAGGGTGCTTGCCTAGCATGCACAAGGCCCTGAGTTTGATCCCCAGTACCTGTAGGCAGGGTTGTATATGTCTGCAATCCCAGCACCCAGGAGAGGTGCTGAGGACCAAAAGACCAAGGTCATCCTCAGCGCCATGACAAGTGTGAGGCCAGCCTGGGATACATGAGACCCAGTCTTTCTTTCTTTCTTTTTTTTTTTTTTTTTTTTTTTTGGTTTTTCGAGACAGGGTTTTCCTGTAGTGAGACCCAGTCTTAAGTAAGTAAATAAATAAGACAAAGATGCTAGGATGGAAGATCATTGCTTCCTCACATGCAGGCCTTCCAGAAGCACACCCCACTGATCACAGACCTCCTTCTCCACCATCAGCACATGAACATCACAGGCTGTACCCACAAGGAACAGTCACGAATTAACTAAGTTCTCGGGGAGAAGCAGTAGGATCCTAGACACCATCTTGTCAAATCTATGCTTAACACTGAGGGAACTGACTCTTGAAATATTGACTGACCCTACATCCAATAAGATGACTCATCCATCCTCTAGCTAATAAAACAACTGATCCTGTAGCTACTAAAATAACTGATCCTATATCTACTAATGTGACTTAGCCTACATCTACTAAAGCAACTAATCCTATACCTATAATGTTTTTCTACACAAGCTCTCTTCTATAGCCACACCCCCTCCACGGTTGCTATCATAAATGTCTATACATAAGAAATTAATAGTTTTCTTAGATTAAAAAATATGCTAAAGATAAAAAAGGAAAAACTTAAATAGTGTCAAAAACATATTCCTAAAGCCATCCACTACCAACCCTATACAAACACCCAGCACCTTGCCTCACTTTGGGGTGAATTTACAACAAAAGCAAAGTGTTTTGAGAGATATAAGACAGATAAGAATACCAGCATTATAATGGAGTCAGTGTGGTTGCCCTTCTGGAATCCTAAATTTAACTTTAAAACCAATCTCCTTAGTCATTCTTGGAATCAGAGTGTAATATCTGCAGAAATGTCACTTTCTCGATCACACTGGTGACTTAAGAATGTCCTTCTTTGAAATTTGTGAAAATAAAGGGGACTCACTGATGGGGGGAGCAGGGAGCCATGGCAGAATGTGATCAATACACAACATATGCTTGTATGAAGACGCCTTTGGAGACCGCAGTACCACATGTAAGGAATCTACACCAGGAGAATTTTAGGAAATATCTCAAAAAGAAATATCTGAATAATAAAATTCAAGGTAAAACTTGGACACCTAAATTTTATTATACCCATCTACTTCCAATGAGTTACAAACAATAGGACACATGTTTAGAAGAAAAAAATTAAGTAAAAGGACATTTGTTAGTAATTATAAAAACTCAGAAATTTTGATTATAAAATATTATAATAAATAAACTAGTTGAGGGAATATTTTCGTTATTTGTCAACAGAGACTTAGTGACTAAAATTATAATTCTAGTATAAGCAAGCATGTGACATAATTGATCAAGAAAGAAGACAATTATGGATAGAAATGACTAGACCATATCAACTGAAATAGCATTAAATACAGCAGTATCAATGAAGGGACCCTGTCCTGGTTAGCTTTGATTGATAACTGAGCCAGCCTACAGTAATTTGAGAAGAGAAGCCTCAGTTGAGGAATTACCAAGACCAGATTGGCCTGCAGGCATCTCTGTGGGGGATTCTCTTGATTATTAATCAAGAGCCCAGCCCACTGTGGGCAGCACCATCCCTAGGCAAGTGGTTTGGCCTGTATATGAAAACTAACTGAGCACACGCCTGCGAGTCAGCTGGCAAGCAAAGGTCCCCCATGGTCTCTGCTTCAAGTTCCTGCTTGAGTTCCCAGCTTGGATTCCCCCGTGACAGATTGTGTCCTGTAAACTAAAATAAAGCCATCCCTCCTCCCCAAGTAGCTCAGAGAGCTCTATCATAGCAACAGAAAGGAAGCCAGAACAAGAATTTAAGGCACAAAGCGAACTCGGACTTGGAGACGACGTCGTGAGCCTGCTAAGGAGAAACCCCGAGAAAAACCCAAAATGGCTAATGTCAAATCCAGGATCGCCAAGAGCTGCTTTCATCTCAAGATAATCTCTCATGTAAAGAAACACTGTAGATACTTTTTAAAAATGTCTTTATTTGTACCTATTTCCCTAAAGACCTTTAGAAAGTTTTAAACAGCCAGGGTAGGACTCCTCTTTCCCTACTTTTCTGACCTAAATGTGGGCCCTAGTTGCTGCTTTTCCTCAGTATTCACCCAAGGACAGAAAGTGGGGTGGGCAGACCAGGTTATAGCAAAAGTATCACGGATCTCCAGCTGCTACAGAAACCACCATAAAAGACTTACCTGTTCTGCTTGTCTCTGGAATTGATATCTGCCCCTCTATCTATCAGCAATTGACAAATTGTCGGCCTACACATCTGTGTCGCCAGAACGAGTGGTGTCCGCCCATCCTAACAACAAGGAAAACAACCGACGGTAAAGCAACAAGTCTTCCAGAACGCGAGTGATACAAAGTATGGACTGAGATGCGAACAAAGCAACCAACTTACTATGTCTTTGGCATTCACGGAGGCCCCATGGTCGCAGAGCAGCTGGATGCTAGAAGGACAGTCTGCCATGGCTTTGAGAAACAAAGGGACAGGGACAAAAGGTGAGCATCTGGTGACATTCGGGCTTTTCTGGGTTCATGGGAGGCAACCTAAACCCTTCACTTCAAGCTACCAAGCTCTACATCATTCACTCTGGGTTAAGCATGGCAGACATCCATTTTCTATCTTAAAACTGATCAAAGAGAATCTCTGTATAATAGCTAAATTATATATTGGTTTGCAAACTATACAATTCTGTAAACAAATAAGAGAGGAAAAGGTGATGAATGAAAAATTGAATGCCATAAAAGTACCAAAAATTGTTGCTATTCCCAGGGGGTGTGAGGCCTCTTCTGGCCTCCATGGGCACCTGCACACATGTGGCATTCACCTACACACACACACACACACACACACACACACACACACTATAAAATAAATCTTTTTTAAAGCTGAAGGAAATTAAAAGTTTAATACAGGCCTCCTTATCCTATACAAAAATTCTCTCTATATGAAAAGTTATTAACTTCCAACTCTAACTTTAATGACACCAAAATAACAATGCACACAACTTAGACACTGAGTACAATTCTTGAAATATGAGGTTTCTAGTAAATACCCTTCAAAATATTTTACATGACATAGATATGAAATCTAGTGCCAAACTCCCAAATAAACAACGGCTCCCCCGTAAGTTCAGAGATCAACCTGCTATGACTAATTATAACTGCCTGCACAGGTCCAGGCTTCCCGCTGCAAATAAGAAGGGGGTTTACAGAAAAGGACTTTCCCACTTCTCCCAAATTCTCTCCCCGCCATGCACACACAGTGCTCAACACTCCTGGCTAATAGACATCTCTATTATTTTCCTTCAGATCTTTCCTATCTACCAAATCTGTAAATATTGGGCTGAATGAATCTTCTATTCTTACTTTACTTTTAAGTATTTTAAGTATTGCATGGGGGGAGGGGGCGGGAATGATGTGCACATGCGTGGCCTACAAAGGCCAGAAGACATCCCATTCCCCGGGAACTATTATTACAGGTATTTGTAAGCTACCCAACATGAGTGCTGGGAATCAAACTCAGGTCTTCTGCATGAACAGCAAGCATTCATAATTTCTGAGTCATCTCACCAGCCTCTGAATGAAGATGCAATTTGTAATGTAGAAGCCTCTTCTACAGATGCGATTTGTAAATTTCAATTTTGTTTTGTTTTTCAAGACAGGGTTTCTCTATATAACAGTCCTGGTTGTCTTGGAACTCCTTCTGTAGATCAGGCTGGCCTCAAACTCAGAGCCCCGTCTGCCTCTGCCTCCTGGGTGCTGTGATTAAAGGCATACACCACTACCAACCAGCACATAAATTTCAATTTTAAGCATACAAATTCTTTAATACTTTTTCTCCACAAATTATCCAAAGAAATTCATGATGAACCCTTGAAAATGCCTTCAAGGATCCCATGTTTTCCAGAACCACTGTGCCCGGAAGAGACGTCTGCTCACCTGCATCGTGAAGGGCAGTTCTTCCCTGCAGGTCCACATGCTCAGTGGGACAGTTGTACTGTTGAAACAGAGCAACGTGATGATGGGGGGGAGGTGGTCTTAAAATTCAAGAGCCACACTTGAATGAACAGCTGTTATTTCATCTAAAATATTCCACTTATCAAAGAAAGTAAAGGCGTTCAGACAATCTACTAAATATTTTGACGTGCAACAAATAAAATAAATGCCACATAACTGCGAGCTAAACAGTGTTTCACCAAACAGGAAACATATGCCCATTACAATAGCGTGGAGTATTGAAAAGATGTCATTGTTCCTTCTAGCAAGAGTTAACACAAACTACTGAATCGGGAGAACGAATCAGTTCTAAGTGTCAACACAGGGCTGGACGCTTTGGCCAAAACCTTCATTCAGCCAAATAGCTAGCACAATCCTGTGGTTGCCGGAGAAAGACTCGTGACATTAATATCATGTCATACAGTCATCGGTGTGGAGACATAGGAACACACAAACCCTATGCTATATGCTATCTCATACCCCATTCTAGGCAACAGAAAAGGCTGGTCTCCAGCTCACATCAACAGGAAGGTCAGGCCTTTGTTGTTTATTTTTAATACCCTGAGTTATGCGATGCACTTCCCTCACATTGTTGTCCCTTATTGCTCACACTCCTCCACAGAGGACGGGAAAACTGCCAGCGAAGCGAACAGTGAGCCTGCCACTCGGATCTCACACTCTGAAGACACCAAGAGCACACTCAAGCTTCACAGTCCCCCACTGAAGTGTTTCCGGCATGTCTACCTGGAGAAGTTTTTGCAGGCACAGCGCGTGTCCGTACTTAGCCGCCAGGTGAAGAGCATTCCTCCCTACAAGCAAAAGCAAACGTTTCAAGTCTGTGTGAAGGATTAGTTTCTTCACACAGGAATTTTAATAGAAATACGACATTTTTCTGCCCAATTGGTTGACAGGATATTCAATTTGTAAACAGCCTTTCAGGTCCTAGGATGACTGACACTTTAGTACTGCAGTGCAGACACACACAACTCTGAGGGCGGCAAGGAAATGGAATCCTGCACGTTCCTAAAGGGTAGGAAATGTGTCCTCATGTGCCACCCAACCTCCAGCACTGAGCAGTGCCTGAGACACAGTAGCACAGGGAAGGGGTATGTGTATGTGTGTGTGTGCACATAGAGAAAGAGATACATATTTACATATGTATATATAGATATATGTATATACATACACACACATGAGAGAGAGAGAGAAAGAGACAGACAGACAGACAGACAGACAGACAGACAGACAGAAGATGTCTCAGTGGTTAAGAGCATTGGCTGCTCTTGCAGAGGACCTGTGTTCAGTTCCCAGCACCCACACGGTGACTCCAACCATCTGTCACTCTAGTCCCAAAGGAATCTGATGCCCCTTTCTGGCCACCACATGTATTGCATGCACATGGTGCATAGACACACAAGCAGGCAAAATGTTAATCCACATAAAATAGAAATAAATCAATATTTTTAAAAGTAAGTAAGGCTATAGAAGGGAAAAGAAATCCCTAGATGTCACCTAACATTTCTGGCTAGCTAGTATGAGCAGAGAATGGAGGATGTTAAGAAATTAATTCCCAGGATGGTTATCTCTCAATTGTCAGCCTCGTCAGCTAAACCTCAGTGTTGAGGCTGTGTCTCTGAAAACCAGACAGCTAGTTCAAATATAATGACCCTAAATGTACATTAAAATTAAAATTGAAGATTAAAATGTTATTAAGTCTATTTATATTTAGTCAAGGAAAGGTGTGCGTGTGCCATGCTGAGAGTGTGGGCAACTTGAGGGAGTCGGTTCTTTCTTCCTGAGGGTCTGGTGACTTGGAGTCAGGACAGTGACTTAAAACAAGGGCTTTACAATCTTGCGGGCCCCAAAGTGTGCCTTGTAAAGGAAATGCCAAATAGGCTGGGGAGGGGAGGTCTTCAGTGAGAGAGGCTGCAGGGGAGGCCTTAGGGTGAGAGGCTGGGGGGGGGGGCAGATCTTCAGTCTGAGAGGCTGATGATGAGGTCTTCAGTGTGAGAGATTGACTCAGAGTTTCAAAGAGGATGACACTGCAAAGAACACTGGGTTCTCTCTCTCTCTCTCTCTCTCTCTCTCTCTCTCTCTCTCTCTCTCTCTCTCTCTCTCTCTCTCTCTCTCTCTCTCTGTGAGTGGAGGTACCCATGTTGCAAAGCAAGTGTGGCGGTGTCAGAGGACAACTTCTCTCCTTCCACCATGTGGGTCCATGTGGGGATCAAACTCAGGTCACCAAGCTTTGTGGCAAGCACCTTTGTCCACTGAGCTATCTTGCTGCCCCTCCTAACTGTATTTCCACACATATATGTCTCACTTAGCTGGTGGAAGGTTTAGGGTTTGACTAGGCTATGCCAATATCCGATCTGTAATGCTTTTCTGGTTTTTTCCAATATCACAATACCTCAATGTGCAGCCTGCTTTGCCAAGCACGGTGGCTAGAAAAGAAACTGCATTCTGACTGTCCTGGACTGACAAATACATAGGCTTTCAATCTGCATACAGTTTTATGTGAGCTTAGGAAAGCCCTACATTTCCCCAGGTCTCATCAGCCGGATTCTAACACAAAGCACAGAGAGCCTTGGACTGTGAGCCAGCCACTCTCGCTGGCTGAGGTGAGAACAAAATGGATTAACCTGGGTGATGTGTGGAGCACTCAGAGAATGCAGAGCGGCCACCCAGATGTTCCAAAGACTGCAGCTGTCATTACTGTTATCTACATCACCGAGGCTGCTGTTTCTCCAGCACAGAAGACATCCAAACGAATGCCAAACAACCTCACCAGAGAGGACATGCACAGGATAGGAATATACATGAAACAGCCCCGGGAAGTCTCTAAACTTGGGCATTTTAGGACGAGCACTGGATGGCAGGTCTACCACCCCCCTGACCTAAAGTCCCGGTTTCTGACCTCTCCCACTGTGACACTCACATGTAAAACGTTTCTCAGTTCAAAAACTCGGAGCTGAAGAGATGCCACCCATGCTGCTCTTACAGAGGACACGGTTTCAGTTCCCAGCACCCACATCAGGCAGCTCACAGCCAGCTCCATGGGGGAATCTTACACCCACTTCTGGCCTCTACTGACACCGCACTCACATGGTGCACATACATACAGTCAGGTATACACTACATACATGTAAAATTAACCTAAAAACTAAATAGTAAGCAAATAAGTAAACAGAAACTTCAGGATTGCACATCTTCAGCTATAGTTAGGTCTGGTTTAGAAGGTGAGGAATAGCTGGGGGTATAACTTTGGGTGGTAGAGTGCACGGCCAGCATATGAAAGGCCTGGTTCAGTCTTTAGCAAGAAAGAAAAGGAAGTGGGGGAGGAGGAAGGCAAGGAGAGAAGAAGGGTAAGAGAGGTAAAGAAAGGGAGGGAGGGAGGGAGGGAGGGAAGGGAGGGAGGGAAGGATGGAAGGAGGGAGGGAGGGACGGAGGGGTAGAAAGAAGGAGGAGAGGAGGGAAGGGCAGAGGGAGAAGGGACAAAGGCAGAGGGAGGTGGGAAGAGAGGGAGGAAGGAAGAAGCAGAAGAAGGGGTCACTCGGGCAATGCCCCAGCCTCTTCCTGGAGGAAGCGTACCTGCACTGTCGCTGGTCGCAACATCAATTCCATGGGTGAGGATGGCGTTCAGACACTCTAGGTTCCCTTTGGATGCCACGACATGGAAGCTAAATGGGCGAGAACATCTGTTATGCCATGGAAACTAACAAAGGCAACAGTTCCTGGTGCTAAAGATGGCTCAGTGGCTAAGGGCACTGGCTGCTCTTCCAGAGGACCTGGGTTCAATTCCTAGCACCCATACAGTAGCTCACAACCATCTGTAACTACAGTCCCAGGGGATCCAACACCCTCTTCTGGCCTCCTTGGGTACCAGGTATGCATCAGGTGCACAGACATACATGCAGGCAAAATACCCATGCACATTAAAACAAAAATATTCTACCAACATCATCCTTTATTTAACACACACACACATATACACATACATACACATGCGCGTGCGCACACACACACACACACACACACACACACACACGCACAGTTGTTACAAAGGCTTTGCTTTGTGAGACTGCCTTTACAGATACCACAATTTTTTGGTTCCCAAATCTGAAATGCTTAAAAATCTGATACATAAAACAAGCCAAGGCATTCTAGAAATACCTCCTTGGCATGAAATATTTTAATATCCAACAGCTTTAATAAGAGCTGTTTAAAATGTTATTATATAATATCATTAGCCCTGTAATTTATTATTTCTATCAAAACCCTGGTGCTTAAATTGAATAAAACACTTGAATTTTTCCTTTTGCCTTCTTTTGGCATGTTTGTATGACTGATGCATGCATGCACATGTGTATGCATGTGTGTCTGTGTGTGCACATGTGCACGTACAGATGGGCACACAGATGCCCAAGGCTGACTTTAGGAGTCTTCCTTGATCAGGCTCTGCCTTACAGAGCCAGGGTCTCCCATCTGAGCCCAGGATTTCCTGAGAAGGCTGGTCTGAGCAGCCAGCCTGCCCAGGGACCGCCTGTCTCCACTTTCTTAGCCAGAGCTCAGGAAATGATAGGCAGGCGGCCATATGCACCCAGCATTTCCACGAGTTCAGAGATGAGAACTCTGGTCTTCGTGTTTGGGTGGCAAGCATTCATTCTCTAAGCTATTTTCCCAGAACCCATACTAAAACATTTTTATTTATTTATGAGATTATTTTGTTTGATTTAAAGTATATTAGAACTGCCCAAAAAATAAAGGTACAGAAAAGGGTTAAGAGCAAAGCAGATCAAAGGTTCTCTCTCTTCAGAGTTAACAACCTAACCAACGCTTTCTCCTTCTGACAGTGACTAACGGAAACACAGAATTCTGCCCCTGTGTCTGAAGTTTCTCACAAGTAGGCCTCATTGACCAAGCTCCCTAACAAACTAAGTCAAGCCTGTTAAGATGCTAACCTCAGGGCTAGAGGGCTCAGCGGTTAGGAGTACTTGCAGGCATTCCTCCTTCTGGCCACAGGGGCTCCCATTTGCATGTGTGTAACGTACATGCATACACATAAAATAAAACCTTTTGTTAAAAAGACAAGCTATATCACTTTGAGGCAGGACTAACACCCTCTGCCCCTCACAGCTCTCCCTCCCCCCAGCTGTATCTAGGCTGAGCAAGGTATCCCTCCAACAAGAATGGGCTCCAAAATGCCAGTTCAAGCACTAGGGATAAATCCTGGTCCCACTGCCAATGGCCCCACAGACTGCCCAAGCCATACAACTGTCACCCACATTCAAAGAGCCTAGTTTGGGCCTATGCAGGTTCCCCCACCTTCAGTCCTGAGTCAGTGAGCTCCCATTAGCTCAGGTCAGGTGTTTCAGTGGGTATCCCCATCATAGTATTGACCCCTTTGCTCATATTATTGTTCTTCTCTCTCTTCGACTGAACTCTGGGAGCTCGGCCCAGTGCTAGCTGTGGATCTCTGTATCTGCCTCCATCAGTTGCTGGATGAAGGTTCTATAATGACAATCAGACTTCACATGATAAGTCTTACCCTCTCTGAGGAGTGGATGGGGGAAAGGGGAGGTGGGTGGAAGGTCGGGGGAGTAGGAGGAGGTGAGGGAGAGGGAACTGGGATTGGTATGTAAAATGAGAAAATACTGTTTAAAAAAATCTAGGTGCTGACTGGGTGTGTTCAGTTTGGAAAAGCCATTAAATTGTACACTACTGAATGAGAGTCTCCCTTTATATGTGTAATTTATACCTCAAGAAATCAAAAATAAAGGCTAAAATTTCAAAAAATAAAAAAGACAAGCTAACTCTAAGTATTTAAGTACTTAAGATACAGCTGACAAAATACCCCATTCTTTCTTGCCTCATCTAGTGTTTTACTAACTCACCAAAATACATTCAAATCCAAACTGGTGAGTAGACTGGTGTTGGGGGTAAAGGACATTGAGTCCAAGCAGACATAGGAAGGAGCGCCTCCCCTGAAGGATGAAGGAGGAGAATGTGGAATCCTAAGCCCCGCAGGTGGGCTCCCTCTCAGCAGGAGTTCCGGCTCCCCACTGCCTGGAGCCTTAGCTCTCCTGGTTCCCCACCGGTCTTCACTACTCTGTAGATTAACGTTTTTAGCCCACGTAAGCCCAGTATTGATTCTCTCCGCAGTCTGCGGTTCTCTGCTCACTCAACTGCAAACCCAGTAAACGCAAAGGTGATCTTGTTTTACCTTCTGTTATATCCCCAGACACCCGTGTCAGAAGTCACACTCTCAAATGTCTGCTAAAGAAAATGCCGAGAGAAAAAAATCCAGAGTAGCTTGCAAATTCCCTTCTAGATATCATGTCCCTGCCGTGTGACTCTAGTACTATTGACAGGTGAGTCGCAAACTAGAGAGCAAGCCTTCCTCAGGGCAGCAGGGGTGCCTTCAGCTTAAATCAGACAGAGGAGAGGTGTCATGAGACAAATTCCTTATCCGTTTTAATAGGACAAATGCACTTGGACCGCGGGCATCATTCAATCTCCCTGAGACCCAGAAGAAATCCACTGGACTCCGAAACACACCGTATGGCCCTTTGGAGGTGGTAGCGCCTCCTTCTCACTAAGGTCCTTAGCCTCCTAAGGTTATGTCTTAGGAAATGCCAGTTTGAGGGTCGTTTTTCATCCTCGGCTCCACACTTTGGAAGACTGCGGTCTTCAAAACAGTTGACACAGACAGTGCGTGAGAGGGCGTGAGGCGTTACCTACGCTGCCCCAAGCTATAACTAGCAGGAGTACTTCAGAAAGAAGACATGTCGACCATAGAAACATATGCACAGACCTGTACGTGAAGCATGAGAAAGCGCTTTACAGAAATAAATATCCCTTTGCAACTAAGAGAACCTCCTCCTCCTTCTCCTCCTCCTCCTACTCTTCCTCTTTCTCTTCCCCTTCTCCTCCTCCTCCTTTTTTCTTTTTCTTTTTGTTTTCGAGACAGGGTTTCTCTATAGCTTTGGAGCCTGTCCTGGAACTAGCTCTTGTAGACCAGGCTGGCCTCAAACTCACAGAGATCCGCCTGCCTCTGCCTCCTGAGTGCTGGGATTAAAGGCGTGCACAATCCCTACACAGCGAGAACCTATTCTTTTTAAATATATGTAGTGTGTGTATCCATCCATGTGTGTGTGTGTGTGTCCCCGTATGTGCGTCTGTGTGTGTTAGCATGTGTATGTCTGTGTGTATCTGTATATATGTCTGTGTGTGTCTGTATGTGTGTGTGTGTTCATGTGCTTGAAGGTATCTGGAGGCCAGAAGAGGGTGCTGGATCCCCTGGAGCTGGAGTTACAGGAGGCTGTATGCTGCTTGGCATGGATATTTATTTTTGTTGTTGTTTCTCGTTTTTGTTTTGTTTTGTTTTGTTTTTTGAGACAGGGTTTCTCTATGAAACAGCTCTGGCTGTCCTAGAACTCACTCTGTAGACCAGGCTGGCCTCAAACTCACAGAGATCCTCCTGCCTCCCAAGTACTGAAATGAAAGCATGCACCCCCACCCCCCAGTGACATGGATATTCTTGCCCACTGAGCTTGGTTTCTTCTACCACAGCCATCCCCAGTTCCTTTCTGGAGCCACAACGAATTCAAATATTTGTTGCTTTTTTTTCTTAGTAGAATTTCAAAACCTTGGGACTAAAGCAATCGCTTTGTAGTTAATTACACTGGCTGCTCTTGTAGAAGACACTGCTCACTTCCCAGCACACACAGCGTGGCTCACAGCTATCTGTACCTCCAATTCCAGGGATTACAACCCATTTTTCTACTTCTGTGGGCTCCTGCATTCCTGTGGTGCACATACATACACCAGGGCATACACGTGCGTGTGTGCGTGCATACACACACACACACACACACACACACACACATACACACAAATATTTTCAAAACAAAGTGTTTTCAAAATAAAATTATCTTTTAAAATTTAAAATTAAAATTGTTTTGCCACTAGAGATAATATAGAATGTACATCTGTAACACACTAAATATAAAATGCTTTCATTAAAAAAGAATATATAGTTCATACATATTAATAAAAAGGAAAACATTTGCCATGTGAGTACGAGGAAGAAGACTCCTTCCTACAAAGACCTTCCTGGAAGACTAACAGGACACAAGTGTTCACCCCTGACCCCGATTCTCTATGGCTCGGTCAATTCGGATAATCTCAGGACTGAGCTCTGACCAGAGAGCCCAGCAGATATTCTAGCAACCATTCCAAACCCTGGAAGGAAACAGTCGCAGTAAGGGCTTCACTGCTCAACATCTTAGCACTGGGGGAAGAAAGCAGAAAGACACTCACTTGTAGAGATTACATTTTACCATCTGTGTCATGAGCCACATCAAATTGCATGGAATTAAAACAAAATAGAAAAAAATAAAAATAATAGTAACAATAGGGGCTGGAGAGATGGCTCAGGCTGTTCTTCCAGAGGTCCTGAGTTCAATTCCCAGCAAACACATAGTGGCTTACAACCATCTGTAATGAGATCTGGCGCCCTCCTTTGGTGTGCGGGCATACATGGAGGCATAATGTTGTATACATAATAAATAAATAAATTTAAAATAATAATAATAACAGTAACTTATTTCCTGTTATTAAAAAGAATGCACTCAGGAGGCCGAGGCAGGCAGATCTCCGTGAGTTCGAGGCCAGCTTGGTCTACATCTTGGTGAAGTCAGCTAAGGCTACACAGAGAGACCCTGTCTCCCTGAAAAACAAACAAACAAACCAGAAGGTTGCTGGATAAAACTGACTATGAAGCCAATAGTTTCCAGCTTTATTGCTGTTAAAACCTTCTGAATTTGTAGTCACACTTTGCTCTACTGAAATATTATACATTCCAAAGTCATAATCGACATCAAACAATAATGACTAACTTCCTAATATTCACTTCTATATTTAACATCGGCTTCCAACTATAAGTTTTCTAAAGGAAAAAAACCCTGCAAGGCTGAGACAGGGCTTTTAGGAAATGGGACTTTTAACCCATGGTGCTGGAAGGGCTCCCAGCTAAGGCTAGAGAGGCTGTAATTAGAGCCTTAACAGAGTCAGGATCTGCCCTTTAACCCAGCTGCTTCTGTTCCTCCAGAGGGAAATGGTGCAGATCTGGGAGAGAACTCTGGCTTAGAGGCACACAGCAAGCTGGGAGTCAGTTCACCCAAAAAGGAAGGGGGAGGCTCCCTAACAATGCCTATCCAAGGCACACTAGGTATTCCAAAGATCCTTGCTTTTCTGCCCAGTCTTGTCGAAACTAATGATCTAATTAAAAGCTCAGATTGAGGCTTGGAGGAAAGGACAGTGTCCTTTATAGAGTGCGGCAAAGGAATACAGGAGAACACTGGGGCCCTCCTTCAGCTCAGGGACTCCTGAGGTCAGAACAAGCTAGAGACATTTTGCAGACATCAAACTGCTTCTTCTACATGGCTGCTTCAAAGATCAAATACAAGGACTGAAGAAAAGTCTGTCGGTGAAAATACCCCAAAGAGCACAGGTTGTATATCACCTATGCAGCTGGACACTGGGAGGTATTAAATGGAGGACAATCAGAACTAGTTCATAGTAGACAGTTCTTATTCTGGCTTGTAAAATCACAATGGGAATTAGCCACAATTCACAGGAGCATTTGGATCCCAAGGCTCTACCCAGGCCCCAGGGACAGGGCAATACTCACGCTGATCTGCCTTCCACATCTAGCTTGCCTGGATGGACGCCCTTTTTGGCAAGGATGGAGGACACTTTCTCCACATCCCCCCTTTCAGCAGCCTTCATCAATCGGTCATCATATTTATTCCACTCTGCTGATTGCTACAAAACAAACAAACAAAAAGGATAAAGGAGCATGCTAGTCATATCGCATTAGTCAGCTCTCTCAAAGAAGGAAGGGGAAAGGGGGAGAAGGCCCTACACAGTGCATCATTCCATTTCCAGCTGTACCCCAAATTCCTTTCTCTCTGCTGTGTTTCACCAGAATAGCAGATCATTTATTTACTTACTTACTAACTTATTGGAGACAGGGTTTCTCTATGTATCTCTGGTTGGCCTAGAACTTGCTATATAGACCAGGCTGGCCTTGAACTCGCAGGGACCCACCTGTTTCTGCTTCCTGAGTGCTGGGATTAAAGGCATATAAAGCCTTTCCAAATATGTGATTCACTGAGAAGTCCATTTACCTTAAACTTACAAGAAAATGTATGTTTTGCATGTTCAATATCCTGATAAATATCTCTGGGGCAAAGAAAAGAAATTAATAATTACTGACCACCCGCCCCAAGTCAGGCACAACACCTCAAAACCAGAGAACTACAATTATGAGATGCTTTTAACAGAAGAAAGGATTTGTGCTGCCAGCATCAAATGACTTGCATGTTGTAGCAGGGTCTTGCTCTGACTGTACCCTGTTCCCCTAGGGCTCACCCTTTCACAGCTGTCTCTGGTTACTATTTCCCAGCACCCTTAGGTGCAATGGAATGCCATGTGTACTGTAAGACACTATATAATGCCTCCTATTTCAAAGGCATTGTTAGAAAACAAACAATACTGTATTGTTAGAATACAAACAATATTGAATAGAATAAGGAATAAAAACATACACATTAGGATAAAAAGAAACTTTTATACAGGAAAAAAACTAAAGAATAAAGACTCTAAAGCACTACCTTTTGTTGTTCTTGTTTTAAAGAGACAGGTACTCCCTATAGCACCCATGCTGGCCTCAGACTGGGGCCCATTCTCCTGCCTCAGTCTCCCAAGGCTTGCACCACCACTGCCAGCAGGTTTTGTACTTTTGCAAAAACTCAGCGCATATATACTTAAAAGGAAGATGAAGGTAATTTCAAACCCAGGAGGAAGTAGCACACAATACATATTTCAGTGACACCAAGGTTATGTCGCCTTTGATCAGAGAACACACCATGAGGCAAATAACTTAGATCTCTCCTCAGCACACAGATGTGCCAAAACATGGAATGAGAATATAAACATCTGGGGCTAGAGAAACGAGTCAGTGGTTAAGAACCTGGATTCCAGAGGATCCAGGTTCAATTCCCAGCACCCAGATGGCAGCTCACAACTGTTCAGTTCCAGAGGATCTGACACTCACACAGACATACATGTAGGCAAAACACCAATGTACATAAAGTAAAATCATTTTTAGAAAGAAAATATAAACATATATGCTTACATATATGTGAACATCTAAAAGTGTAGATATGGTGTAACATTTAAAAAGGAGACCAAGAAAGAGTTAATACTGGGTGATAAGATAGATGTTTTTAAGCACATAAGAGTTAACCTTTTAAAATATCACATTGAGGGTGGAGAGATGAGTCACAAGGTGCTTGCCACCAAGTCTGACGACCTGAGTTTGTTTCCCACGTCCACATGGTAGAGGTAGAAGACTGACATCCCCAAGTTGTCCTCTGCCTTCTGCACATGAGCTATGCATGTGCACACTCTCATGCATTCACACACAAAGTTTTTAAAAGCCAGAAGGTGGTGGCGCACGCCTTTAATCCCAGCACTCAGGGGGCAGAGACAAAAAGATCTCTGTGAGTTCAAGGCCAGCCTGGTCTACAAGAGTTAGTTTCAAGACAGGCTCCAAAGCTATAGAGAAATCCTATCTCAAAAACAAACAAACGAAAAAAACAACAAAAGTTTTTAAAAATGCAATAAATATTACATGAATTCGCTGCTAAATCCATGCTAACTCAGTGTTGTTTCTGTAACTCTACAAGATCTAAGCATTGTCACATAATTGGCAAAGTCAATCAATACTTAGCCCACAAAACCCACTAAATGTTTAACCAGAAAACAAATCAACTTCCTAAGTTTTTATAGTAAATCCTACCAGCTGACTCAGGAAGCACTTGAAAGGGAAAGGGAAAAGGCTGAACGTGAAGACAGATGCAGACGTTTAAATTTTTAACTCACTTTAACAGACCCTGGTTCTGGCACCTAAAGACGTCAAAAACGATGTACTGATGTTAAATTTAGTAATCAATCCATCTCCTCTAACTTCAAAAATCCAAACTGCCAACATGGGAATAAAGTCTACCCTCTGACTCAAAACCTAAACTACAGCTTAGGTACCCCCTCCCTCTCACTTCAGAGCAAAGCAGCCTAGCTCCAGCTGCTGTTAGGCGAGCAGCAGTGGATTTAGAGGAAAAGACACTGGCCTGTCAAATGCCCGGAGGATTAGGTCATGCTCCGCACACAAATACCTGCCCTAAACTGATTAGTTTATCCTTAGACTTAAAACAGCCCGGATCCCCAAGGAAACTGCTGGGCAGAAAACAGCTCTGCACAGCCCGCGAATCCAAAGGAAGGCTTTCACAAACAGAAGAAGAGAGATAACTCAACGTGACTAAAGTCTCATGCTAGTGAGTGGTGCTAAGCCCAACTTCATCAAGCGCCGCTCCCAACTCTGGCCCCAGCTCTGTCAGTTAACAGCTCTGCCTCCCAGTTACTAACATTCTAGCTTGTGCTGTTTAAGCCCAGAAAAACAAAGCTCTTGTCAGTTGCTGTTGATACAGTGGCAAACCAGAAGGAAAACCATTAGCACAGAGGCCGTCGTTAGTAAGACAGGACACTTTAAAAGCACACGGGAAGCCTGTGTGCGGATCTGTTCCACAAGGTACCTACTGCGTGCTTAGGAGCGCAAGAGAGCCAACAGTTCATCATAGCCAGGCTTCTGGTTCTTGTTGCGAACGTGACCGACCCTGCATTAAATTACAAATCTCGTCTGCAGACTCCTCGCAAGGGACTTGGCCCCTCATATGCTGGGCTGCATGTAGCTTGAATCTCCAGACTTATTTTCTTCATCTTCTGGCCCCTTCTCCACCTTCATGAGGCTGAAAACCTCTCCTCCTTGCTGCCAGGCACTGAAGGCAGAGCTGCTGCCCGAGTCAGGTATGTAACTCCTCCTCTTTCTTCCTTTCTCGTGAGCGTCTGGCTTTCAAAGTCGTCCCCTTTCAGGGACCCCATTGGAAGACACCCCACATCCTGCTTCATTCACACAGCAGGCGGGCGCTGCTGTGCATGCGACTGGCCACCTCCGGAGTGACCGGTAAACAGTGTGTGTCCTGGAACCATCAGCACAGTTCTATTTTAGATTCCATAGGACCTGACAGCTGGGTGATAGAAAAGGGCCAGGAACTTGTTGTCAATGCATGCCTTCCCTCTGAGTAACCAAACCCGGGTCTCCTGGGGAAATGACTCAAGCGCATTGTGAAACGTGCTGACCGCATCAGTACAAATGAGTGCAAGTGTGTGACGAGGTGACCAGGAGGCGCACAGACAGATCTGGTTGTTCAACGAAACAGTATTTAGAGCTGGTTTCATTCTTAGGGTCATCTAACACGGAGTTTCACTAGCCTAGACAAACAGGATATACAATTCTATTTAAAGCAAATGTGTCATGCTTTCATTTAAGGAAACACACACGCACAATCACCCCACTTTGAATGTTAGTACCCCTAGCAGGCTTGCTCTGCATACAACCAGGTTTCAGCTTACAACTGCTGCCAGTCTGTCTCCTCGCATGTCAAACAAGAAGGGACAAGGGCACTGCCAAGACAACATCATGGTGAAGTCTGTGTCATAAATTTTAATTTAAAAATTTAAATTTAACTCAGTGCTCTGCATTTCCAAACTAAGTGCCCTGCCTGTTATGATGAGTACACGCTATATCAGTGGAAAGTCAAATGATCTGGATTCGTGGATAAAAGCAAAACACAGCAAAATAAACTGATTAAAACTGAAGGAAACCAATCTATCCCGAAGCCGAGCTTCATTATAAACACAGCTATGTGGGGAGAGAAAGGCAACAGCCCCCCTGTGCTCATATTCCATATTACCTAATTACCTAGGCTGCTCCATCCTCCAGTCCAGGGTGGTTTTGTGTGTGTGTGTGTGTGTGTGTGTGTGTGTGTGTTTACTGTGTTCTACATATCACAACAGCATGAGGATGATTTATATATTCTCTAAAAAGACACATTCAAGAAAACTGCTTGGTTGGAATGTGACAGATTCCAGGCAAGGCTTAGGGAAGGAGGTGACTGTCCCACCGTAGATCACGCTGCCTGTTAAAAATGCTGCATAAACTCCAACAAGGAACCGGTTTCCTCCAGTTGCAATATAAACCATGAGGCCCATATTCTAATTATAAAGCATATATGGCCACACACCCAGATGAATTCTTTTGAAAACAATGAGGTGCTTTCCTCCCAGACCACAGGAGATACCAAGGGGTTGTGTGGCCCCAGAGACTCCGCCTAGCCTACTCACTCTCCTACAGGGGAGATCTGGGCTAGAGCTCAGGCCCCCACCTTTGGGGTAACAAAGCAAGCACGGGGAGGCTGAAAGGACTCTCCAAAGTTATATTAGGGGCTCTCGGTTCAGGAGATGGGCTGTGTCCCTTTGTGCAGACGGCTGCCCCAGAAGCCCCGTCCCATCTCTAGTCACACCCCCTCCACAGAGGCCCCCTAAGAACCAGAGTAGCCCTGACTCTGCGGCCCTTGGGTCTGGTAGGGTATTCCCTAGCTCCCACGGAATGACTCTCAAAATATCATGTCCCCAGAGGTCTCACAGACCCCTGTATCTGAGCATGCCCCCTCACTCCACCCCACCCCTCTAGCAAGTCCCAGGGACCCTTCTTCAAACTGCAGACATCTCCGGCATCCATCCGTTCCCCATTCCTCACAACCCCTCCAACTCTACTACACAGCAGAGGGCTTTGTTTTCTATCCTGAAGCCATGAAACTGGGGCCACTGGGTTCCTACTCAGGGTAGGGAAAATTCCAGTCCCTGAGTCCTCTCTCTCCCACACTCCCCATTAACTAGGCAGGATCCGCACTGCCCATGGCAGAGGGCTGTGGGTGGCTCAGCTAGTTGTGAGTGGGTCCTTCACTTAACAAAAGATTCTTCTGGCCCTCCCCTCCCAGGCCATGCCCCTCGGGTCTCCCTGTCAGACTTGGCAGACCTCTCTGGGCCCTCAGAAGCACTGTCAGCTGTGGTTGAGGAAGGAGCCTCAGGGTTGGACAAACCTGAGCTCAGAACCATGCCTGCCACCACCGGTTGTGTGCACCAGGGGAGCACTTCAGGCCTGAGCCTCTGGTCCCTGACCTCAAAGACAGCAGCAGAGAAAGCTTCCAGCAAAACCAAAGACTGGATACACTTCAAAAGCTTGGTGAGGAGACTGGACCCAAATATCCAAAGTGGAAGGGATTGGTCAGTTACAAGTGTTCCTAGCCAGGGTCACTAAAAACAAAAAAATTATTTTCAAAATGAACAAAAAAGTAAAAAAAAAAAAAAAAACAAAAAAAAACCCTCAAGCTTTTCTTCCTTCTTTCCTCTGTCATCTTCACCCCAGGTAGCCAACTCAGTGACAAAGTTGTTCTGCTTTTGTCTGCTCTGTTCTTTTGAGGCAGGTCTCACACAGCCAGGTTGGCCTGGAACTCCACACAGCAGAGGATGACTTTAAACTTCTGACCCTCCTGCCTCCACCTGCCAGCTACAGTACTGGATCCCAGGTGTGTGCTGCCATGCCTAGGCTGTAGGGTACTCACTGCACGCCAGGCCAACATTCCTCTCCCAACTGATCCCTTACGATTCTCTCTATAAGGCTACTGGAAAAAAAACCCTTTCAATCTTTACTCAGTCAGGGTCTCTGGGTCAGGGTCCTTAGTGACTGCTAACGTCACACAAAGGTGACTTCATCGTCTGGTAGCCAAGCATACCATCACCTTTGACGTAGTCTAAGCAAAAATTTAAAAATAAAAGTCTACCCAAACTTATGGAACTAATCTTTTACAAAAAATACAAGGGGAGAGAGGAATATAATAAACCATAGATGTACCATGTAGTGTACAGAAATAAAAATTTTTAAAAAAGAAAAAGAAAGATAGAGGCAATCATAGTTTCTTTAAAAAAAGAAAAAACCAGCAAGAAAGGGCTGGAGAGATGGCTCACTGGTTAAGAGCGCTTGTTGCTCTTACAGAGGACCTAGGTTCCATTCTCAGCACACAGCTGTAGCTCCACCTCTAGGTGATCTGACCCTCTTCTGGCCTCCACGGGCACTCTACACACATGGCACACATATATATGCAGGCAAAACACTGATACACATAAAATTTTTAAAAATCTAAAAAAAAATACAGCAAGAAATAAAATGGAAGTAGGTAAATTAAAAGGGACATGAGGATCTTAACAGATGAACACACCAGCAGCAGGCAGTGAGCATCAGTCCCTGAGCAAACGGAGGTGTTAGGACTGTGACTACTGACTGCACACTTAAGGACATTGAACAATTATTTTAAAATGGGAGGTGCGGGCATGATAATGTTGGTGTATGATTTTCAAGCCCTATTTGTAAAAACCACATATTATACCATGTTCAGATACAATAAGATGTCTATTACATGCTTTGAACACAATCAAAATAATCAGTGTAAACCAAATTCAATAGCACATCTGAAAAAATGAAGTACTATAATAAAATACTGACAGAATCCGTCACTAGAATTCAAGGAGGGGTCATGGAATGAAAATCAAACAGCAGCATGCACTAAGTGACCTGGACAGAGGACAGCTTCTCAACTAATCAAAGTATTTGGTAAGCTCTGACAGCCTTCCACTATCAAGGAGGCTGTCAGGCTGACAAGACGGACAAGACGGGTGCAGCCCAGAGCATCTGAGTTCAGTCCCAGGACCCACACGGAGGAGGAGAGAACAGATTCCCGCAAGTTGTCCTCTGACCTCCACATGTGCACTGGGGCATGCACACACACGCACATGAAATAAAAATACAGCAAAAGATTTAAAACTGCGTTTATCGTCTACATGTTGCCTTTTGTCTGGTAGACAATTAACAAGCACCCCGCCTTTTCACTCAGCTGCTTCTGCTGGGCGGAAGTGTTCACACTGGAGGAGACTCTTTGGGATAGCTTTTGCTATGGCGTCATAGGGGGCAACGCCATGGTGAAGGCTTCTCCTGTGTTTCTTCTGGTTTTACAGTAATAAGGCGTGTGGTGTCAAGGTCTGTGAGCATGTGAAGGCAGCTGGTTTCTTTCAACTGGATGTAATATAAGAGGTTAGCGTCATTCTCTGGTGAGTGGATAACCAGTTTTCCCAGCAGTGATGGCTAAGACATGATCTTATACTCATTAGGGTAACTACCATCAAAAAAAAAAAAAAAAGAAAAAGAAAAAGAAAAGAGGAAGATGTTAAGAGAGCATGAGTCTGCTCTAGTCCTGGGCATCCATTTGAAAGAATCCCCATGCCCTCCACAGCAGCCAGGAGCAGAAGCAGCCCGGGCGATCCTTGATGAATGAAACGGAATATTACGCAGTTCTTAACAATGAAGGCAATCACATCCCAGAGGAACTCCGTTCTAGTAAGATATAAGTTGGTCTCCTCCGCTCCTCCTCTTTCTCTCTCTGTCTCTCTTTCTCTTTGTCTCCTCCTCCTGTTTCCCCTTCTTTGTCACACACACACACACACACACACACACACACGCGCGCACACACTGTATAAGGCCACC
Organism: Arvicola amphibius; assembly: GCF_903992535.2. Classification (NCBI taxonomy): domain Eukaryota; kingdom Metazoa; phylum Chordata; class Mammalia; order Rodentia; family Cricetidae; genus Arvicola; species Arvicola amphibius. Next base: position 129,230,145 of record NC_052049.1, on the reverse strand, counting down.
TTCATAGACTCTGAAATAATTAAATTCACAGAAACAAACAAACAAATAAACCGAATGGGTAGTCAGTTGTCAGAGTCAGCAGTAGGGGAGGGGATTGACTGGTGAAGGATTGATCAGCCCTGTAGGCCGAGGAACTTCTGTAGCTCGGCTGCTGGACACTGTGAACACACTCAACTGCACACTTAACATCGACATGAGTCTATGCTACACTTGATAGTGGAATGATTTCATATTATGCTAGGATTTTCAGCCCAGCAATAATTTCTAAAATAAATGTGATTTTGTATGATAGCATTAAAAAGATTAGTAGAAACTTACAACTTTTTAAAACACCAGGGCAGGTGAGAGTGGCCATCAGCTGATGGCAGCTGAGTGTGTGCTCTGGATGGCGGGGAGGCCTGCTGAGTTAGCTTGTGCTCCTCGGCCCTTCCTGCACTGCTTACACATGGATGGAGAACATCTTAAACTGCGTCGCCCGGTTACCAGAGAGGCCCGGTGGTCACCAAAAGCAGCAGTAGCCCATTGTCCCCGTGCAGTCCTTTACAAAGCCACCTGCTATGAACACCCCAGAGTATCTTGGCAAGTGGCAGCCAGACACTTACGGAAAGCCCTGGAGGAGTAAATGCAAGTCTTCTGTGCTGACTAGTTTTAGGTCAACTTGACACAAAATAGAGTCATTTTGGAGGACGTCACATCAATAGATAAAACGGTCTACCAAACTGGCCTGTGGGCAAGGCCGTGGTGCATTTTCTCAGTTGATGATTGGTGTGGGGGGGCACAGCTCACTGCGGGTAGGGCCACCCCTGGGCTGGTGGACCTGGGCTCTCTAAGAAAGCAGGCTGAGCAAGCCATGAGGAGCAAGCCAGTGAGCAGCACCCCTCCATGGCCTCTGCATCAGCTCCTGCCTCCGGGTTCCTGCCCTGCTTGAGTTCCTGCCCTCACTGCTTTGGATGGTGAACTGTTATCTGGAGCAGTGAGTGAAGCAAACCCTTTCCTCCCCAGCTGTTTTTGGTCATGGTGTTTCACCATAGCAGCAGTAATCCAAGTTAAGGCACCTGGGTTCCAAGATGGCACCACTGTGCTGGGGTGGCAGGACTAGAAACCACTAGTCACAGGCTGTGTGGCTTTAAAGAAAGGACACAAGACACAGAGACAGACTGTGATGTGAACTGTAATCTGAAATAAACACTTTCCTCTCCAAGCTGTTTTTGGTCGTGGTCTCTCTCACAGCAACACAAGCCCTAAGACACATCTGAACGGAAGCAGCCCAACTTTCCTGAGAAGCACCAGTGTCTACCCAAAGGATAACATGCATTTCTTTTTTAATTTTAGGTGTATGTGTATGTACATAAGCGTTTGTGTGTGTGTTTGCATGTATGCAGGTGCACATGTACTCTGTCTGGAAGATGCAGGACAACCTCCGGGTTCACCCTCGGGAGCACTTACCTAGTAGCCTGGCTGGCCAGGGACGCCAGGGACCCCAGGGACCCTCCTCTGGCTGACTCTCTAGTGTTGGGATTATGGGTCCGCCACACCACCCAGCATTTTCTCATGGGTTAAACATGGGTCTTTGTGTATGTAAGGCAAGAATTTTCCCAAATGAGCCATCCTCCAGCAAAGACAGTTCCATGGTTAGTCACTACACTGGTCTGAAAAGGAGATAATCAGCTCCAAATGCAGCTATCCAAAATACCTATGGTAAAGTCAAATTACAGCTGCCTCTAAAGGATAAATACAACATTCTAACACAGAACAGCTATTTCACTAGGTGGGTCTAGTTGGATGATAACGTTAAACCCTGTAGTGGCTCGAGTGAGGAATGTCCCAGAACCTCAGGCATTTGAAAACTTGGTCCCCAATTGGCAGTGCTGTTTGGGGGAGGTTATGGATCATTTAGAACGGGTTCCTTGCTGGAGGAAGCAAGTCACTGGGGGCAAGCTTTTAGAGTGTATAGCCCCGCCCCACTTCCAGTTCACCCTCTCGGCTTTCTAAGTGAGGATGGATGGAACTGTGATCCCTAAGCTTCCTGCTCCAGCTGCCGGCTGCCATGTTCCCCCTGCCATTATGGACTTTTCCTCCAGAGCTGGAAGCCCAATGACCCCTTCCTTCACAGGTCATGTTAGGTCCTTGTGTTTTATTACAGCAGCAGAGACATGACTAAACCAACACAAAGTAAACAACTCCCAGGTCTTAACATGGGCACCCCATTCATACCAATTGTAAATTCATAACTTTTTCAGAAATGGGATAATTTCTTTAATATTTATTTATTTACTTATTTATTTATACAATATTCTGTTTGTGTGTATACCTGCAGACCAGAAGAGGGCACCGGACATCATTACAGATGGTTGTGACCCACCATGTGGTTGCTGGGAATTGAACTCAGGACCTTTGGAAGAGCAGGCAATGCTCTTAACCTCTGAGCCATCTCTCCAGCCCCGGGATAAAATTTTTAAAAAAAATTTAGAGCACTGTGTGTTTGGCCAGGTGTGGTAGTGCACACCTTTACAGGCAGAAGCAGACAGATCTCTGTGAGTTTAAAACCTGCCTGGTCTATAGCGTGAGTTCTGGGATAATCAGAGTACACAGTGAGACCCTCAGACCCTGTTTCAAAAACAAAACAGCAACAAAAGAAACACATGTTCAATCCAGAAAACCTAGGTTACATTTACATTTATAAATGTAACTGGAGATTACCCATAATCTCCCTGCTATGGTTTGGTTCTGAAATGTCCCCAAAAGTTCATATATTGAAGGCTTGGACAGTAACCCTTAGAGTGAGACCTTTGAGAGGTGACTGCATCCCAAGGGCTCTGGCTTCATGATCTGATTTGTCCGTTAATGAATATACTGGGCTTTCTGGAAGCAGTGGACTACAGGGAAATGGAGGGAATGGATCACTGAGGGTGGCCTCTTTAAAGGCACTGATAATCCTGTCCTCTAGCCCCCTTTTCCCCCCACACCCCTCTCATTTCTGGACTCCCGCCTCTAGCACTCCCTCCTGACAATACAATGCCTGCCTCATCACCACGTGAAAGTGGCAGGGCCAGCCATGGACATAAAACCCCAAAACTGAGCCCAAACACCTAAGCCGATTGTCTCAGCCACACGATCTGATACTGTCTCTAGGCAAATAGTGTCAACTAAGTTAAATTACAGGATATACGACTAACAGTTGCTGGAAAATTCTTTGGCCTGTGGGGAGCCCTCCACCCTCAGGTGGCTGGTTATTGTGTATTTACGAGTTGACAGCTCAGGCACTTTGTCACAGAGAAAGGAACTAACTGGCATACCCACCATCAGGAGTGATGGTGTATATTTTTTTAAAAAAAAATCTGTGTGATTTCAACACTTGGTATAAATTCACTTAGTATTCAGGATAGAAAGTCCTGAAGGAAAAAGTTATAGATGTAAAGAAATAGGAAGGTCTTAAAATATGGGCAAACTGGGGCCAATGAGAGGGCTCAGCTGGTGAAGAGACCATCTGTCAAGGCTGGCAGCCTGAGTTTGCTCCCCAGTATGACTGCCCCACTCCCCATGCATGCCACAGCATCCTCATGAACGCTCACAAAAGACAATTTTAGTACCAAGGATCCCTTTTAACAATCACATGAAAACAAAAGGCCCTCACTCTAAAGTCGCATTCTGCGAGACCTGCAGAGCTCACCTCCTCCACGACTGTCAACCCCACAGAACACTTCTATGACCAGATGCAGGCAGAGTTTTCCACATGCCAAACAGGTGACACCTGGGTGTCCCATAGCTGAACTCTTACTTGGAGGTAGTTCCTGCTCTTCCAGGTAGAGAGCCCACAGCCCCCAGATTACAGACGCTATGATTTAAACAGACTAAACTGTTCACGCTGAATTTGGTCTTCGGGGTGTCTGGTGATCAGTCGCTGACAGGGACTGAGCTTTTCTTGAAGGCCTGGGCTAGTTATCAGAACAGCAGTGCTGAGAGGTGAGGGCACCGGGCCTTGCTCGTCTTCCATGTTAGGATGCCCTCCCCAGGAAAAAGATCCCAATTCTATGATCTTGAACTCCCTAGCCTCTAGAGCTGAGTCAAAAGAAACTTCTCTTCTTTTAGAAACCACCATGTCTCGGGGATTCTGCTATGGCCACAGGAAAACATACTAAGGCATTCCAATTGTCATCCCCAGGATGTGGCCTGTCTTCCTGTCAGGCTGGCTACCAATCATGTTCCCACAATCCCCTCTTCTACTTGATTAATCTGCCAGAGTAGCCCAAAAAGTGGCCACCCTTTGGAGAGACTAACTCATTTACTACAGAATTGCCAGGGCTACAGCTAAAGACTCAGAATAAAAAGATGTACAGAGCAGGCTCATCTCCTGGGGTGTACCCTCCAGGAAGCTCTCCCAGTCCTGTTCTTCCCAGTTTCCATGGAGACTGTCAACCATCCTGCAGGCCCTCTGTCCTTCCCAGAGGATGCCATCTGTCTAAGGCTACAGAACACTTAGATGCCTTTAAGACTTCTTGGCTGGTATTCTTTCTACTAACTAAACTATTTCTTCTTCTCTGAGCAAATGAAAAAAAATCCCAATGTAGAAATACAAATATCTCTTATAACTTTAAGCCTCATGAGGGCACATGTCTTTAATAATTCCAGCACTCCGGAGGAAAAACGAGACAACTCTTTGTGAGTTTGAGGCCCAAATGATCTACATAGTGAGTTCCATGCTAGCCAGGCAACATAGTGAGATCCTGTCTCAAAAAACAACAACAATAATAATAATGATAAACAACTCAGATATGATATCCTTCACAGCAAAAGAAGAAAACCATTAACATTTGCATAAGCAATATGTCCTGCCTGAAATACGTACTGTTCGTGGGGTGGCCCTGGGAATGCTAAGCCCACACCTCCCTCTAAGTAGACCGTGAAAACCAGGGGAAAGAGGCGCTGTCAAGGAAGCTGGGGAAGATGAGGTGGATGAGCTGGGAGCAGCCAAGCATGGCAATCAGGAAAGGCTGCTCTGAGGCCTGCAGGAGAGCAAAGAGCCAGCTCTGAGTGATGGGGACCAGCCACAAGGATTTCCATCCCAGTAGGGACCCGCTGCTGAAAGGAGCCTGGTATATTCCAAGAAAGATGAAGGAATTCCAGGGGAGATACACGCCGGAGGGCAAGGCAAATGGCCCAGACCAAAAACATGAATTCCTAGTTTCAGCATAAACACATTTGTTTCCAAAGGAACTTCCTCAGAGGCCCGTGTGACTGCCTTCAGGAGACTCTTGTGGACATGTTGAAACCACCTCTGGCTGAGGAGGGAGCTTAGAGGGTAATATTGAGGGTGTGAGAACCTGAATTTGAATCTCCAGCACCACATAAAAGAAAGGTGTGGCCTTATGTGCCTATAATCAAACACTGTGCGAAGTGAGGCTTGCTATTGCTATCCCAGCTTCAGGTTCAGTGCATACACCATGCACACATGCATATATACCACATGCACATGCACCACACACACATGCACATCACATAAACCACACACATGCACACACACCACACACACATGCATAAACATCACACACAACATATGCACAAACACCCCACACATACATATACATCATGCATATATATACACAAGCATGTGCATATGCCGTACATGTATGCATATACTATACACACATACTCACACCAAAGTTTTTTACACTTCCAAGATTTTATATCGAATAACCATTTGAAATGTTTATAAGGCCAAGTAATTACTAGAAACCACCAGATATCATAATCTACCTCACCCATTCCAAATCTAAAAATATAAGCAAAATTTTCAACTATACTTTAAAAAAAATAGAAGTTTGGGCCAGTGAGGTGGTTCAACAGGTAAAGAGAGTGCCAAGCCCAGCAATGTGACATTGCTCCCCAGGATCCTGCAAGGTATCCTCTGCCCTCCACATGCACCATGGGACATGCACGCCCTCTCCTTCCACCATGCAAATATACAAATAAATGTGCAGCATGGTGGCACATGCCTTTAAGTCCTAGAGCTCAGGGGCAGAAGAAAGCAAATCTCTGAGTTCTGGGCCCCTTGAACTACATAGTAAGACCCTGTCTATAAAGAAATAAATATTTTTAATTAAAACCAGCAGCTCATAATCTCAAGATAAAAGCCTTTCGGGGGTGGGGGGGACTATAAAGACAACTAAATAAAACCTTCCCTAGTAGAAAATATATGAGCATGCTAAACAATGAATTCCAAGTGTCAGCCTGAAATGCAGCCCAACCGGCTTCTATAGTACCCTGTCATTACCAGTACACCTCATTAATAAAACCCAAGGCAGGTTCCAGCCCTGTTCAGAACCAAGCAACCGGAGAGCAAAGCTCCCAGGCTTCCACATTCCTCACAGATTAGGCTGCACACCAAGACCTGCTCTGCAGCTCACTGGGCTGGGGTGGTTACAAAGATTTCCTGGGTTCTGGTTAGTCCAGAGGTCATTTAGACCCCCTCTTATATAACAGAAGAGGAAGGGAAAAGAATGAGCTAAGAAAACAAACGCTGTACAGCCAGCCTCTGTGCCTCAGACCGACTCTTCTTTGGGTTTTTTTTTTTTTTTTTTTTTTTTTGGTTTTTCAAGACAGTGTTTCTCTGCAGCTTTTTTAGAGCCTGTCCTGGACCTAGCTCTTGTAGACCAGGCTGGCCTCGAACTCACAGAGATCCGCCTGCCTCTGCCTCCCGAGTGCTGGGATTAAAGGCGTGCGCCACCACCGCCCGGCCTAGACCGAATCTTCTTCTCCATGAGTCTCTCCCTGTCCCTGCTCGCCTACCTGATGCCCTATGCCTCGCTATCTACCCTACCACTGCATGCCCAGAAAGCGTGGTATTAGGTCTCAATGGACAAACGGAGGGGAGGGAGCGTGTACTCCACCTTCTTCCTGATGAAGGCATAGGAGATTTCACCCTACTTGATTGACTTCTCTATTTACTGACAAGGACAGGCTAGGAGATGGCTCTGTGGGGTAAGTGCTGGCATGCAATCATGAGGATCTTCCTTCAGGTCCTGCACCACAGGCCAATCAGCCAATCAGGGAGCCCCAGCTTCAGTGAGAGACTGCCTCCAACAATGAGGTGGATGGCTGCATTCCAGTTGAGATTTCTACTGCTGTGACAAAACACTGTGACCAAAAGCAACTTGGAGAGAAAGGGTTTATTTCGGCTTAGAGTTTCACATCACAGTCCATCGCTGAGGAAAGTCAATGCAGGAACTCAAACACGGCAGGAGGGAGGTAGCTGGTGCAGAGGCCATGGAGGAGAACTGCTTACTGGCCTGCTCCTTGCGGCTTGCTCAGCCAGCTTTCTAACAGCATCTAGGACCACCTGCCCGGGAGGTGCACCATCCCCTGGGCACATCAATAATCAATCAAGATAATACCCCGACAGACTTGCCTACCAATCAATCATATTATGGAGGCATTTTCTCAATGGTGATGCCCTCTTCTCTGAGAAGTTGACATAAAACTAGCCTACACAGAGGGCAACTGAAAGACATTCGACATCAACCTTGGGCCCCCACACAAAACCAATGGGCATGCATGTGGGGCGCATGTGTACATGCACACCTACCCACATTTGCACATGTACACAGAAATACAGACAAAAAAATGTCACAGGTAAAAATGATGATGATTTAAATAACAAGCTTGACTTCTTTGGGATCTCAAGTGGCCGCGAAATCTGGAAGAAAACTTTTTTAAAGAACTAGAATCAAAGGAAAGCAACACTCTGCCAAGAGTTCCTGGCCTCCCAGCTCGATTCTATTCTAAGCTACTGCTTAAATACCAGACTGTCCAGCCCTAAGGCAGACGTGGGCTCCTTTATTAGCACTGTCTGGGCCTTCAAGAAAGTTTATTAAAAATATACAACAGCCAGACTGGTGCACAGGCCTGTAACCATAGCTCCTTGGAGGCTGAGCCAGGAGGATCACAAGTTCAAGGCCAGCGTAAATTAGAGTGAATTTAAGGCTAGTCACGGCAGCTTACTTAGACTATACTCTAAAACGAAATGCAGAAAGAAGGATGAAGGCAAAGCAGAGTACTTAATTAGGGTGTGTGAGGCCCTTGGTTCAAAACAAAGAGATTGGAGGGGAGACCAATCAAGACTCGAAGGTGTCTATGTTAGGCAGGGTTACTGTTGCTATGATAAAACACCATGACTAAAACAACTTGGGGATAAAAGGGTTGTCACACTTTTGTGCTGAAAGGCTGAGTAATGTCCTGTGGTTGACAGCACAGTCTCTGCTGCAGCTTCTCTGCTCTGCCATTACGGAATGAAAACAGCCACAGACTGATGTGCAGCCATTTGGATGTCCCCCGTAGTCTAGGGTATTTGAACACTTGGTTCCCAGTTAATGCACTGTTTGGGAGGAGCACCACACTAGAGGTGGGCTTGGAGATTAAAAGCCTTGCCCGTTTCCAGTTCCCTCTTTCTGCTTTGCGCTTGCAGTCCACCATGGGAACGCTCAGCTCCCTGCTCCTACCATCATGCCTGCTGCTTCTTGCCATGACTCTGTTCTGCCACAATGGACTTAGCCCTCTGGAACCATAAGCCCAAATAAACTCTTCCTCTAAGCTGCGTTGCTTATGGTGTTTTATCGCAGTAACTAATACAGTACATTACTTCCCGAGCTCTACTAACAGAGTACATATCAAGTAGGCAGTAGATCATAGTTTGCATCCCTGGTTTAGGTACCCAATGCATTGTCTTCAGCATTTAGATTAGCTTGGATCATATCAATTCATGTGCAAGCTCTTCATGAGGATCTATCACCCACTCCACAGGAAAGCCAGACAACACAGGCTCAAGGCTGAGACCAAATCAGACCCACAGATTGATCACACCAAGATTTCTGAATTGAGATTGCTCCAGCATACCCTCTCAGTGGAAAAAAAAAATGGCTTAGAAGAGGACTTATGCAAATGGGAAGAAACCAAGAAGGTGCCTTTGAGATGGCTGGGGATGAAGACCGCTTGCCACTATGCCTACGACCTAAGTTCAATCCCTGGGATCCACAGGGCAGAAAGAGAGAACCAACTCCTGAAGATTGTCCTCTGACCTACACACACACACACTCTAAATAATGTAATAAAAACAAATAAGAGGCAGGCGGATCTCTGTGAGTTTGAGACCAGCCTGGTCTACAAGAGGTAGTTCTAGGACAGGCTCCAAAGCTAGAGAAACCCTGTCTCAAAAAAAGAGAGAGAGAGAGAGAAAGAAAAGATCCAGCGGTTAAGAGCACTAGCTACTCTTCCAGAGGACTCAGGCTTAATTCCCAGTACCTACATGCCACATGGCAGCTCACAACATTCTGCAATGCCAGTTCCAGGGGATCTGACCCCCTCACACAGACATATATACAGGCAAAACACCAATGCATATAAAATAAATAAATCTTAAAAAAAGAAAGAAAAACATATGTTTCAATTCTAGAAGACGTAGCTCCTGGCACATAGATATGGCTGCAACCAAATAGATAAAAGAGAATAGTAGCCACCAAACAACCCTGGCTGGAGGCAGGGGGTGCTACTCTTGCTGGGGTCTCTGAGTTCCCCAGCAGGAAGCAGCCTGAGAAATCAACCCAAACCTTAATTCATTGCCCAGGAAAGATATATCAGATATATCTCCCGATCCTCTGGTGTGGCCAAGGATGACAGCCCTAAATAAAACACATCACAACAACCTGTGCCCAACACGACCTCTGTTGACAAGTGCTGCCCATCTCTTCTTTCTTTCTTTCTTCCTTCCTTTTTTTTTGTGTGTGTGTGTATGGGTGTAGCTTGGTTGTCCTGGAATTCACTCTGTAGACCAGGATGGCCTTGAACTCACAGAGATCTGCCTGCCTCTGCCTCCAGAGTCCTGGGGATTAAAGGCGTGTACTACCACTGCCCCTGTACTATCACCCCTTGCTCAACAAGAATGTTTACAGTGAGTATCCCCCCCTCCCTGCCCAGAGCATGTTGGAGGAGACTGGGAGCAGACTCGCTACAGCTACACTCAGTCTTTTAGTTCCCTGCTTTTTGACTCCAGGAGATCTAAATCTATCTACAAGATATTCTATAGAGATTTTTTTAATTTGTGCATCTGTGTGTGTCTATGTTTATGAGTAGGTATGTGCATATGTGTGCAATACCCATAGAGGCCAGAAGAGGGGATATTGAGGATTTGGAGTTATGGGTGATTGCAAGCCACCCAGCATAGGAGGCAGAAACTGAACTCCGATCCTCTGAAAGAGCAGCAAGTGCTTCATCTCTCCAGCACCTGGATATAAAAACGTTAATGAGGTTTAAACGTCAAGACTTTTGTGAATGAAAGCCTTGAAGGGCTTCCTGTAGGAAGGAATAGGCACATTCTGAATGCAGAGAGCAAGAATGTTAGTAACCGTGATCCAGAGAGACCAGCAACTATTGTCCACTACTGCCCTCATCACTGGAAGAGCCTTACACACTCCCGCTGTTGATGTCTAACCTCAAAGCCCCCAGCCCCTTGGTGATGGGCTTTCTCCACACCCACCTGGAGCTTTGGGTGGCGCCATTCCCCTGGCAGGATCCTAGCCGGTAAGGATGGAGAAAGCGGCCGAGCGCAAGCATGCGGGCACTCCTCCCTCTCTTCTGACTGCAGACGTGACACAACTAGCTCCTCCAGCTCCTGATGCCTGCCTGTCTTGACCCTCTCACCAGGAAGGGCTGTATCCATGGATTGTGAGTGAAAAGTAAGCCTCTTCTCCCTCAAGCTGCTCTAGTCAGTGTATTTTATCACAGAGGCAGGAGAGGAAACTAAAGCTATCTGAATTTACCAAGGCAGCAGCTCACATAGTTCTCAACTATAACCAAGACAATTTTATCACCGTCTCATTCCGCACATGGAAAGAACCCACGGCAGCTCAGTGACTTTCAGCACTGCACAGCTGCCAAGTGCCAGTTACAACTCCAACCAGGGCAAGCCCTGAAGTTCCTTCATCCTACGCCATGCGCTCAAAAAAGGGTAAAGATTTACTAATTGGTCCATAAAAGTGGCTACTTGGGGGCTGGAGAGATGGCTCAGGGTATAAAGCGCTTGCTACATACGTGCCAGGACCCAGTCAGGTGGGTCAGTGGCCTGCCTAGAGACTACAGATCCCAGGGCAAGCCGGCTAGCCAGTCTAGCTGATGGGAAAGCTTTGGCAAAAGACCTTGCCTCAGCAAATGAAGAGGGACTGGGGAAGACACCCAAGTCAGTCTTTAGCCTCTCCATTCACACATGTGCCTCCTCCCCAGGCACATACAAGCACACCATGGGTACACACATAAAGTAGTTACTTGTGTTTATGGCATTTAGCATGCATAATAATGATAAATACAAGAGAATGTTTATACCTAAAACTCAGTTCTAGGGCTGAATTCTGTTGAATAAACATATTATTCATCAAGATTTTTTTAAAGATGTATTTATTTATTTTATGCATGACTGCTCTATCTGCATGTACACCTTTATTCCAGAAGAGGGCATCGGATCCTGCTATAGATGGTTATGCCCCTCTGTGTGTTTACTGGGAACTGAACTCAGGACCTCTGGCACTCTTAACTGCTGAGTCATCTCTCCAGCCCCATCAGAGACTTATTTTATACTCTGATTGTTCTTATAGATGCAACAGCCAAGAATCTAAAACAATATACCTTTGTTCTCTACTCAATAAATCTGAAGTTTATGCCACAGTGCTTTAGGATCTGCAAATTCATACAAGTGACATCCTCAGTATTAACTTTTCAAAATGAAAAAAAAATTGAGGTGAATTAATGATGAATCAAAACAATGGGTAATGCATGTCAGGTATTTTAAATACCCCATAAATCATTTGGAAACCTTCAAATTCCCTTTCTAAACTACATATACAGGTTATTTTGTTATACAGCAGTGTGTTCACAGTAGGAAAAAAAAATACTAGCATATATATATATATATATATATATATATATATATATATATATATATATATTCCAAATCAGAAAATAAAGGGAAAGGGGAAAAAAGAAAATTTCCATGAAAAGCATAATATTAGGGGCTGGAGAGTTGTCTCTGTGGTTAAGAACACGGAAGCTTTTACAGAGAAGCTGAGTTCAGCTCCCAGCACCCACATCAGGCAGCTCACAGCTGCCTGCAAGTCCAGATCCTGGGGGACCTGAGGCCTCTTGCCTCTATGAGTACTATGCTCACATGTACACACCCTCATTTAGATAACATGCATAATTAAAAATAAATCCTTTCTTAAAGATCATATTCATGTGATATTTTGTTACCGACCTTTCCAGACTTTCCAATACCTAGATACATGTTAAACCTTTAACTCAAAATGGAAACTATTTCACTTAAGTAATTATTCTTAATATGACTTCAACAGAATTGCTGATAGATAAATACTACCTACATGGGAAAATATCAAAGCTTTTATTGAAATATCAATCTCTCTGGCTCCCTCTGGTGACCACGAAGAGAGACTTCTCTCCTTTAGAGGAAATCATAATGACCCAGCCAAGAAGAGACCAGCTACTAACGGACATCTGCATCAATCACCGAGGCTCATAACTTAGTCAGGCAGGATGTGTGCAATAGATACTTTTTGGTTAATATTCTTATTTTCCAACACAAATTTGGCAGCACGAATACCAGGACCAGCTTAGCCTCTGTTATTGAAATCACTGAATCCTGGGGGCACCAGTGTCCTTGTCTGTAAAATGGAGCTAACACCAGACACCTTGTTAGTTAGGAGAACAGGAGCGAACATACTACGAGGGGACACGTTCTGCTCACCACCCTCGGCCCCAGAACCTAGCACTTCTCAACCTATATTAGGAATTTAAATATTTGTCGAATCGCTGAGTAAACTGAAATCCACAAGCACCGAACCTAGAGAATTCCAAGTGCTACCCTTTGCATGTCTTCTCAGGCTAGCCAGTGCCCATGAAGGCTGGTAGAAAATAGCACTCAGGCTAAAGTCCAGTTGGCCCATAGCCTCTACGTCCTGCAGGGATGAATCAGAGCACAGAAATCTAAACACATGTCCTTTAACAGCCCCACGCTACCTTTGCGAGTGGTGCACACACATGTGCATCTCGTGATCAATATTCAGCTGAGAACAGCGGTTTACAGCTGCTCTGCAGTGGGTCAGTGCTGGTATCGAAGCCTGGCTGAATGAATGCTCTGCTTCGGAGCTGCAGGAAAGATGTGTGGCCTGCACTAAAGGGAGGCATACCCAGGGCTGCCTCAAAGTGTAATTCCCGCATGTTTAACATTTTCTCTATACAGTAAACATCCCAAGCAGATGGGAGAATGTGGCCCCAGGTAACATTTCTTCTGAATGTTTATGTACGACTTCTGAGAAAGGGAGATGGACAAAAGCACTTGATATGCAAGAATGAGGACCAGGGTTCAAATCCTCAGAACCCAAGTTAAAAACCCAAGAGGTGTGGCTTCTACCTGTAATTTCAGCACTTGGGAGGCAGGAGGGGATTGGCCTCAACACAAGCTGACTAGGATTGGTATCTTCCAGGTTCATGGAGAGACCCTGACTCAGTAAATAAAGTGGGGAGTGATCAAAAAGCATACCCCGGTCAACTTTGGTTCTCCACATGCATACACATACATGTGCACCCCACTATGCACATGTACCCAGACACATACATGCATTCATGCCATATGCACATGCAAAAAAATGTGTTTGAGAAAGGAGACCTAAAATCCTCGCTTATAGATCTTATATTAAAGTGTTGCTAGGAAAACATATTTTTATCTGATAGATTTTTGGCAAATTTAATGACTTCAAAACAGTAATTATTTTTTCCCACAAGCTACACAGTGATGTACAGACTATCTAAGAAATTTCCTCTGTTTACATAAAGGACATTAGATTTTTAAATATAGCTCATATTTATTTATGATAGAATTGAGCTTCCCCAGGGAATCATTTTGTCCAGCCATAAGAACTGGCCTGTGGTAAATGTGTGGGCCTCTCCCATGGAAAAACAGATAATGTAATCTTAGCACTGATTCCTCTAACTAAGACCTCCCTGGCTCCTGAAGACTTGGCAAAAGTGTCAGTAATATAAGAAACACAGCGACACTTAAATTGTCGCCCGGGAGCACATGCTGTTGACAACTGTGTGAGGAAGCAGCCAACAAATGACGGGAAGAAATCTATCACTTTTCACGGCGTTATTCCAACCTGAACCAGCGCCTCTGTGATAGAGCTAAGTCAGCGGCCTCCACGCAGACAGATGGACTCTGACCTGACATTGACAGTGGACTTCCTGAATTATCACTGAATCAAGAAATGAAGACCAAGGGCAGGGGCACAATTAAATGCACCTGGACAAGAAGAGAGGGACAGTCAGGACAATTTCAGGGACTCTGGCACCAGCCACGTAGAGACAGAGAAAGGACGGTGGAGGAGAGACCACACGGAGGAGAGACCACACTTCCGACACAGGACCAGGGCCATCAGTCAGGCCTGACTTCAACTTGTTGCCACGGTCCTGATTCCACCTCACTGCGGGACTTGCTTCTCCACCGGGAGACTCTAGACAGAAGTACCACCCGCCAGCCAGGTATTCAGTTCGCATTATATATTAATAAGGTGAAGTTTAACACAGCAAATTCAGCAAGACGCTGCACTTCAAAACACAGCCAGGACTAGTCTCTGATTAAACAAGACTAAGATGAATTTATTAAGGAGGCAAAAGGCCTATCACTGGGTGTCACCTAATAAAAATATTAAAACTTTTTCAAATGTACAAGAAGCAGAGAAAACTGAAAACTATAAGCAGGACTGATTTTTCTCAACATCTTAGAAGCAGATTCGTTGCTGTTCTTTTATCAACCAAATCTCTCCAAAATTCAGATCTTAAAAATACAGACTCACTAAGTAGTTTCTCCAATTGCTTCCCTTTCAATCGGCTTCGGTTTCCTTTCATCTGGACTAGGAACTGGAACATAGAGCTTGGCACACTGGAAGGGCAGTTAGGACCTCAGCATCCAGTTCACAGCTGTGGGCGTGGGACAAGAGGTCTGCTTTCCTTGGGTTCTCGGGGTTTTCCACATTTTCTACAGGGAGCAAGGCTCTGTCCAGACTTCTTAACCAGGAAGGAATAAATAACTATTCAGTTGACATAAGAAAAACAGGATTCATCTTAGACACAAAGTGCCACACAGACAATCTTGCAGGAAGCGAATGGTAGGAGCCACCATGGCACTGAGCCTAAGTCTGGAGCTACAGGGAGGCCAGAGCACTGAGGCTGGGCGGCTTGGAAGAGGCCATGTAGGGCTGTCACCAGCCCCTGTCACGCTCCCTGCTCATCTTGAAGCCACGTGTGGTCCTCCACTCTTACTGTGAACACCCTCACCCTGTCTCTGTCCTGCTTAGCTCTGCATAGACACGACGACACACACCTGTGACACCATGACTTAGGAGACTGAGGCAGACCCGTCACTAGTGCAAGGCCAGCCTAGGCGAGAGGGCGAGGCCCAGGAGCACCTGTGCAACAGAGAGCGCCTGCCTCAATAAAACAAGCAATAAAACAAGGAGTGAGCTTAGTGGACAGAAATATAGCTGTCGGGTAGCGCCTCCTGGTCCCCTCAGGCGGCTCGGAGCTGCCAGCACACACTCCCTCACACTTCTCAGAGATGCGCTAGTGTAGTGTGATGGTTTACTCATTCTGGCTTTTTTGATAGGGGGAGCATCACCACCCAGCTCCCAAATAAATCACACACAGAGGCTTATTCTTAGTTATGAATGCCTGGCCTTGGAGCTTGGCTTGTTTCTTGACAGCTTTTCTTTTTTTAAAAAAAATATTTATTTATTTTGTATACAATATTCTGTGTGTATGCCTGCAGGCCAGAAGAGGGCACCAGACCCCATTACAGATGGTTGTGAGCCACCATGTGGTTGCTGGGAATTGAACTCAGGACCTTTGGAAGAGCAGGCAATGCTCTTAACCTCTGAGCCATCTCTCCAGCCCTTGACAGCTTTTCTTAAATTATCCCCGACTACCTTTTGCCTCTGGGCTTTTCCCTTTTTTTAGTTCTGTGTATCTTACTTTCACGCTTACTCCACGGCTGGCTGGGTGGCTGCCCCTGACATCCTCCTCTCCTCATTCTATCTGCTCTTCCTCCTCCTCGTTTCTCCTTCTATTTATTCTGTTTGCCTGCCAGCCCCACCTATCCTTGCTCCTGCCTCACTATTGGATGTTCAGCTCTTTATTAGCCCGTCAGGTGTGTTAGACAGGCAAAGAATCACAGCTTCACAGAGTTAAACAAATGCAGTGTAAACAAAACCCACACAGCTTAAAATCATATTCCCCAACATGTAAGTGGACGCAGTGAGCGGTTCACACCTGAAACCTTCCTTTTCGTGTTTTAGGACGCAGTTGTGGAAAGTGACCAACATCCTGAATGGGAATCTGGGAACAAAACTGAAGAGCTTGAGTCCGGGATAAAGCATCCTGGTCAGCTTCTCACTCTATCAAACCACCCTGTATTTTACTATTTAAATAGAATAAAATAATCTGAGGAGCAGAGAATGCCAAGAAAGTCAACCTACTTTCGATTTATTATATTCTGCACCTGAAAACTTATGAAGCTTATCAAGTTCAATGTCTTTGTTCTTTTAGTGTGAGACTGCAGTTACTTATATTGATCCGAATATCATGACTGTAGTGCACAAGATATTGACAACCTTTTGTGTGGTGGTGCCAAGTGCCGTGATCACGGCTGACTGTGGGGCACCGGATGCTCGGTGTAACAGGAGTTTTAGCTCACTCATTATCACACGCTGGCCAACATTCCAGTGTTGTCCAGAGGTGTGGACAGTTTTCCCATCCGTCATGTTATTTTTTTGTTATTTAGTGTTTTATTTTGTGTGTGTGTGTGTGTGTGTGTGTGAGTCTCACTAATGCCTGGAACTCACTACATAGACCAGGCTGTCCTCCAACTCACAAACATCTTCCTGCCTCTGCCTCTGCCTCTAGGTGATTATTAGTATGAGCTGTCATGCCCAGACTTTTTTTTTATTTCAAGTTTAAGGAAAACTTTTAATAATGAACAAATCTAAATTCTAGACAGTTGTGTATCTTTATACTGTTATCATTCTGAACCAGAAGATCCATAACTAGGTAGCCACAAGGGCTCAGTGTCCTAAAGACTCGGAAAGCAGTGCTGTAATGTATTTATATTAATATATAACATGCATTAAATTAGAGATGGTTGCTGTTCCTTTAGACTTCATACCAATGGTGGGAAATATGAGTTTTGAAATAAACTCATATGTATATTATTTTTAATCACCATCTCAACAGTTTTCATAACTTCAAGTGAAAATATATGAAAATATGCAGATGAACATTTTAAAAATAACCTAGAATAAAACCAACATATTATCAAACGGCAGTAAGGATGGTAGTGGCTCATATCATCTTCCAGTTTTGGATCCCTGGACTACACTAATGGTTAACTGATTTCCCCGACCCTGCTTCTCCCTTGGCTCCACAGGTAAATTCTGTATACTGTCAAATGTTTTCTTTTCTTTTTATAAAATTTTTAATGTATTATTTTTGCCTGCATGTATGTGCCTATGTGTGCCTGGTACAGATGAAGCATCTGCTGAAACTAGGGTTGTGGATTTCTGTAAACCACATGTGTGTGCTAGGAATAGAACCCAGTCCTCTGCAAGAGCAAAAGCTAAGCCATCTCTCCAGCCTTGTAAAATGTTTTCTTAAACCTAACCCAAATCATACCATTTCTTGTTTAAAACCCTCTGGTAGCTAATATTCTTGTCACTAATATTTACCTAAATCTCATAATTTAAGAATTATACAAACTCAAATTGTAGACTGCTTTATTTAAGCCCCCTCCCCCCCCCCGTGTGTGTGTGTGTGTGTGTGTGTGTGTGTGTGTGTGTGTATGGTGCCTAGGGATACCAGAAGAGGGTATTTGATCCCCTGGTGTGACGGGGGTTGTGGTATGGTAACTAGAAATGAACGCTAGTTCTCTGGATGATCAGCAAGTGCTCTTAACCACTAAGCCATCTTTCCTGCCCAAGGAGTGTTAGTTTTAATTAGTAAGTTTCAGGCAAAAATGAGGACAGATTAGGGTTCCCCTCTTCAGAGTACAATAGCTTTCCTCCTCTAAGCATGGTCCTCTCAAGGAACATCCTCGAATCTAAGCAGTTAGAAGCAACCACAAGAAAGTATATCTCCAGGGTTAGAGCCAATATAACCAAACAAAAATACAGGGCAGCCTCAGTGCTTAAATGAGACAATGAGTTTTCTTGGGCGTACAACTACCACACCCTGAAGTGTCAGTAATAGGCCCTAAGTGCAGTTCCTTCCTCTTCCTGACTCAGCCTCACCCATGAAGTGCAGCTAGAAGGCAATGGATGCAGAGCAAGCCTTCCACTCCACACAAGGAAAGCGTCATGATCAATGGAGCTGACCTGAAGCTACACTGACAAAAATACAGATCCTTGAACCCTGCCATGAAATGATCCTTTCCAGCTGCCACTTATACCCCTATATGGCCTCTTTTTAGAATAGGTACAGGCCTGTGTGTCCCCCTTACCAATGTTGGACAGTAAAAGCCATCTCAGCAGGGGCTGGAGAGATGATGGCTCAGTGGAGGAATACACTTGCAGCCAAGCCTGAGGGCCTGAGTTCAATCTCCAGGACCCACATGGTGGAAAGAGAGAACCAACTTGTGAAAATTGCCTTCAGACATGGGTCACAAGGACCAATATGCATGCAGGCACATACATACACATAAAATAATTTTTAATATACTAAATATACTAAAATGTGTTTAATGATATCTTGTTCATTGACTAATGAACTGACCCATGTTCTAGAAGGTTTTTATTACCTACAGATTTTGACACCAGTTATCTTATTGATAATTAAACAAAATTAAGTCATCCATAGTGTCTTCATATGTACCCCTAGCAAGTGTTTCTCGTGCCTATGAACATGTATTTTCCTAGTAATAAATCTCCAAATAAAATTCCTGCCATTGTTTATTACACTAAATAGAAATCTATTTTAATTATAAATGCATTATAAAAAAAGAAGTAGAAAAATCTTTACATTTCTCTAATACCACCACACACTGTCTGATCATCTCTGGGTCTGTTCAGGCCTTTGCCTACATAAAATACTTTCCTGACTCTGAGCTATGACTGTACCTTCTACCCCGGTTTTCTCACTTCAAAGATTTCTATTTCCTTATAGATCTCTCTATATACTTGCATAAAAGCTCCCCATATTGATTTCCATGCTGAATAACAAATCACTACAAATATGTATGTTCACAGTGCTATAGGTCAGAAGTCTGGGTGGGACTGATCTTAGGTCTGATCTCCCTAAGGCTAAAAAGGCACAGTGAGGAAGAGCTCCTATCTAGAAGAATCCACAGGGGCTCACTTGGTTGCTGGCAGAACAGAGTCCCTGCAGCTACAGAACTGAGGTCTTTGCTTCTTTACTAGCTGTGATCTAGGAAACTCTCTCAGCCACCTGAGCCACCTACAATGGCTTTTTTTTTCCTCCTCTATTTTTTCGGTTTCTGTGAATGAGTGAAATTGCCAAACATGATTTTAGGGAGCACCAGCCTCACTCTTCCCTCTCACCTGTCAGCCGGAAACCCTCAAGGTGGCCTGGCTGATCAGGACACTGCTGTCACCACATTCCTGCCGCGAGGACCACAGCAAATGAAGTCTTGACTCCTCCTCCAGGAGACCACACCCAAGTCACAACCAGTCCAGACCACCCGGAAGCCTGGGAAAGGTAACACCAGGCAAAGCAAAGCAAGCCTTGGTGAACTACAGATAACCCTGGATTCTCCCTCAGGCTGAGGGAGAGCATTTCCTGACTTACTCAGCAAGAGGCCAGTGATTGGTACCCTTTGCACGTCATTTGCATGCCCCACCCATGCTGCGCCTCCCATTTCACTTTTTTTTGAGTCAGCAGGGAGACACCCTCCTGTGCGGCCCTAGATATTTCAACATTCCACCCCAAAAAAGGTTTCTGTGGAATGTTTATCCTTGCCTGCTTGTGATAGTTGTCCTCAATAGTGCCTGCCTAGTCAGTAACACCATGCAGATGAGCAGCTGTGACAGTGGCTGAGACAGGGATCTGCCTGGGCAAAGATGGCAGATACAATAAGGTCCGTAGAACACAAAAAGGCAGTGCCCAGAGTTAAGACGGCCAGAGGCAGAGGCTAGGAGCAACTGTAGGCCGCAGCCACTAGAAGGTTCAAAGCAGCTGCCAAAGATTCTGCATTGGCAGCTGGGATGGGGGGGAGGGCGTTCCCTAAGGGTTCCAACATCCAAAGCTAAGAGCCGAAATGCGAGCTGGCACAGACTACTGCCGTTGATAGTTGCTGCACACAGCGATTTCAGGAGTCTGCAAGTGTCAGCCGCTGGCATTTGTCACGTGAAGCAGTAAGCCTTGAACCCAGCACCCAGAGCCGTGAGCTTAAGTCTGTAGTTTCAAGGCTTGAAACTACCAGCCTCAGAGTCTGTCGGCCCAGTCCATAAACCTTCATCTGAGTAGAGCTGAGACCTGAGCCTCACTGGACTCACTTCCTTCTCACAGGCTGCAGAAGAGTTGTCCTACACCCTGCAAGGCCATCGGCACATTTCCTCAGTGCACTCCAGGCCCTGGGCGTTAGGGATGAAAGTCTGGAATTCTGCCCATCACCTCTGGATCACACCCTGGAGGCTACAGTCAGAAAGCACAAAGGTCGCCGCCGAGCCACAGCTCTAGAAAACAGTGAGGTCCTTTAAGTCCTAAGACTGCAAACATTTAACAAATACAATAAAACGTAAGGCTGCTTTAAAAACTGGAAAGGCACAGATTGACACCAATTTAAAAGGATGCTGGGGCAAGCAGGAACATACATACATGCATTTATTTATTCATTCGTTTCTTTCTTTACGGCATGTAACCCGGGGCCAGCCTTAAAGGTACTATGCAGACAAGAATGATTTAAGAGTTTCTGATGCTGGGGTTACAGGTGTGTACCCCAGCACCGGGATTACACACGGTGTTAGAGGAGGAACCAAGAGCTCTATATCTGGATCAGCAGACAGCAAGAAGACAGAAAGAGAGACTGGGCCCAGCTTGAGCATTTGAAACCCTAAAGCCCACCTCCAGTGACAGGATTTCTCCAGCAAGGCCACACCTCCTAATCCCTGTCAAGTAGCCCCACTTCCTAACACTCAAATGTCTGAGCTTATGGGGGCCACTCCTAGTCGAGCCATCACAAACACCTGGCATACAGTGGGTGGGAAATAGATGCTGCTGGAGACAGTACACAGTAGACCAGGAATAGCATGAACTGTGAGGAGTTTCACCACTAGACAGAGTTGCCTGTGAGCAAAACAAGAAAAGAAACTCTACCAATACCGAGCTGTGCTGGCTCCAGATCCAGAGACAGGCAGTCTACAAGGGGGCTGAGTAACAGTCCCCAGGAACGGGAGAACTGGGGTAGGCAATAAGAACCCAGTCTTACAAAGAAACAAGAAGCTCCAAGTACGAGTGGAACTTAACTTTGTTGACTGTTTCATGTGTGTTGCTGTGTGGTGTGCATGCTGTGTATGTGGCTTTAGTGTGGGTGTATGCACGTGTGGGTGCCTATGCATACGTGCACATGCCGGTGGAGACTACAGTACATTGGATGTCTCTACTCCACAGCCCTCCATCTGTATTTTTTGAGATGGAAGTCCCTTGCTGAGCCCGAAGCGCATTGATTCGGCTAGGCTGGCTGGCCAGTGAGCCTCAGGGATCCCGCCATCTCTAACTCGGTTCCAGACACACTGTTCAGTTTTTTCACCTGGGTGCTGGGGACCCAACATGCTTGGCTGGAATTACTATTCTCAAAGTAACTATAACTTGAACACTGGTGAATCTGCAAGTTGTTCCAATGACTCAGTCTCAGTAATGGAGCCTGGACTGTGACCACCAGTGTCAACCAGTTGAAAGAGCACATTGACAACTGTGCATGACACCACTGGAATGCGACACTCAGACGGTCCAAAGCATAACACCCTTCATCAAACACAGTGCTCCATTCTGTGCTGAAAGTTAGCTGAGGGAAAAATGTGCTCTTTGTCACCTTTGTGAAGATTGTTCCATATCAAGCGAGCTTTGTTCGGCTGACCACTCAAACCTACTCTGCAGAGAAACAAAAATTACACTATCTCAACTCATGGAACCTACACGAAAGATGATTTGAACTGAAATCCGGAAGACCTTTTCCTTGTGGGTCTAGGCAGTGAACTTCACCCTTTACCTCAGGATGTGAGAGCATCGTTTTCTACTTCCAAAACCGAGCTAATCGGGGCCTCAGTCATACCTGACAAAAAACAAATAGTTGACAGATGAGCGGCCAGTGCCTAAATCTCTCCACAAGTGTTGCACAGCTTCTTCTGTAGACCTTAAAATTTCTGGTCAGGCACAAGATAAACATGTGCAGCTCACCAAGGTAAAGTGCTTTGTCCCAGATGCAAGAATCTCAGACACACTTCTGGGACTCAAGGCAAATTTCTGCCATCTTGGTGTCTCTGGTCTTTTTCACAAACAAACCAAAATAGCAAAGTAGGGGGCTGGGAGATGGCTCAGCAATTGAGAGCACTTGTTGGTTTTGCAGAGAACCTGGGCTCAAATTCCATCACCCTATCTCTCCCAGGCACTCGTGGGGTACACATTCATACATATGAAGTGAATTATAAAAAGAGCAGAATAATAGAATAATTTATATCAAAAAATTTTATTTTTATAAAAATCCTACTTAAATCAACAAAAAATGAGCTGCCGTTGGCTAAAATTATAAACTAGAAAGTGTATTTTAATGGTCAAAATATGAGATCCAATACTCTAATTTCCAGAATTATGTGAGCTATTCTAAATATTTTAGTAGTTTATGTAGCTATTTAAAAGTAACATTATATCCTTAAAAGTAAGCCTGAATGATTAATTTTAAAGAAAAAGAGACTCAAAAAAAATAAGATTTAGACACTATTTAGAAACATACACTGAAGGGTTTTGTTGTTGTTGTTGTTGTTGTTGTTGTTTATATCCCCTGGGCAACACACACACACACACACACACACACACACACGAACAAAAGTAAATGAAACTTGAAAACAAAAAAGCCAGGTAGTGCCATGTCCATCTCTAACCCCAGTGCTGGGGGAGGGCAGGAAGTCTGCTTGGATCAGTGAGTTCAAGTTCAGTGAGGACCCTGAACCAAAACACAAGGTGTGTAACCTCACGGAAAGACACCCAACATCACTGGGATGCACATACGCACATGCACGAGAATGTACTCATGCACCACACAGAGACATACACAACACAGTCAGCCCGCACACCAGGAAGCATTTACTTATGGAGTGAAGGAACAGAGCCTCTGAGTGTGGTATTTATGTGGCTCTCAGAAAACAGTCTCCTGGGGATTGCGTTTGAAGTTTCAGGTCAGTCACTGTGAGCAGGAATGGGGTCTGGAGCCCAACAGAAACCAGTTCCAAGCTCACACACAGCCTGAGGCCACATGCTTGACACCAGCCCCCTCCTCTCACCAGTCCACATCAGCAATCCTGACTGCTCTCTACAGAATCCCTGGAGCTTGGGGGACCACCACCCTTTCACCTGATGGCTGACACAGGTTCCTGTCTAAATGGCCATCCTGATATTTATATTGCTATATATACATATATATATATATGTATATATATATGCATATATATACGTGTATATATATACATATATATATAAAACAATATAAAAACATATTATTAATTAGCAGGAGTGTTTCACAGGTATGACAGAAATCACCCACATAATGTCTTAACACGGCCAGACTAAAGGTTAGCCTGAGAGAACAAAACTCACTATGTCTTTGCATTCTTCTTTATACCACACAACACATTATACTGGGGATATTTAGGATGCCCTGTTCTATTTTTTCTGAAAGATTTTTGTTTTACGTATATGGGTGTTCTGTCTGTCTGTACACCTGCATACTTCATGTGTGCAATGCTCACAGAGGCCTGAAGAGGGTATCAGATTCTCTGAAACTGAAGTTTCAAGCACTCCGAACTACCTACCATGTGGATGCTGGGAATGGAACCCAGGCCCACTGGAAGCATAGACAGCGCTCTTAGCTGATGAGCCATCTCTCTAACTAAAGCCATCCTATTCTTCAGTGGCATGTGCTATATATAGTATTTAAGATGAAATATAATCTACAGCTTACCTTCCACTGGCTCAGTGAAAGATGTCAGCATATAAACTCTATTTTGTATACATAGTCAAATGTAGAGAAAATACAGCCAGGGCTGTGAGATGGCTGAGCGTGTAAGGGCACTTGGTGCATGCCTGATGACTTAAGTTTAATCCCTTGAACCTATGTGGAAGGAGAGAGCTACCTCCTTCAAGTTCACACACACACACACACACACACACACACTACAAAAAAATAATCTTAAGAGAAAATGCAGTCAAACATCAGCTTCTGAATCCAATGGCCAGCCTCACCCTAGTTCACTCTGCTAGTCTCTTGAATTGTGTTTCAATTTCCCACCACAAAACAATGAGAGAACTCAACCACCTATCTGCTAGAATGCTGTGCATTTTCCAGACTCCAACAGCACACAGAGCCATTCATCCCAACTGACTACAGATAAGAATATTTAAACAACCACCCGGGCTGCTAATGCTTGGAGATATGGAAGCAGAGGTCTCTACCCCACTAAGAGCATAATCACCAGGTAGTCACAGACTAGCTTTAACACGGGGATTTGTGGGATTCTCTCAGGCTAGGAGAGAGGGGGATTCTGACGATCTGTCTCTTGAATGGTCACTCGTGTGGGTCCTGGGGACCCGTCTCTCCAGCACTGCATGCCCTGGGCCCTTGGCAGCTCCAGCCTGCACCACTGCAGCAGCTAGGAACTGCTTCAAGATGACCTTTTCAAATCAGTTCCCGCTGGAGCTTCCACAGAAACCACACTTCAACATGGGACTTCCACCTATGCACCTACAGTATGCAATGCAATGGTTGCCTGAACACCACATGCATAGCAGGAAAGATGCCCATGGCGTCAGACGAAGCCATTGGATCTCCTGGGTTTGGAGTTATAGACACTTGTGAGGTGTCATGTGAGTGATGGGCACTGAACTCGGATCTTTAGGAAGAGCAGCCAGTGCTCTCAACAACTGATCCATCTCTCCAGCCCCAAGTGCAGCACTCTTAAAGATGACATTTTTAAGACACTATGACTTCCTCTTCATGCCTCCTTCCCACCCACCCTCCTGGATATGATTCTAGGATTCAACAATGCTGAGCCGCCGATCTAGGAACCAGTTTCCTCCTCTACTCTACGTCTCTTCTCTACGCCTCTGCCTCTCCCTCCAAATGGTTTTTGCCCTTTCCTGGATGGCTTCCACCCACCTCCATTAAGCTTCAGTTTAAAGCCCACTCAGCAGACGGGTGGTTGTCAGGGGACAGGGGAAGAGAAAGTGGGAAGAACTGTTTGATGGGTGTGTGGCTTCCTTCTGGAGAGAGGGATATAACTAAGTAGATAAAGGTGGCTTTGATAGCACTGTAAGCGCATTGAGAGTCAGTGAAGAGTTCACTTCGAAATAGACAACTGGCTGACTCCACACTCCCCATGCCTCAGCTCCACCCTGGACCAGTAGCTTGCACTGTATCGCACACTCCCCACTGGGCCAGTAGCTTGCACTGTACTGCACACTCCCTGAGCAGGTAGTTTCATATCACACTTGCTACTTTATACTGACAGAGCTCCTCCACAAAGCGGAGAGCCTCTCATGTCCCAGTGCTTAGCATAGGAGCTCAAGAAATATTACTGTTCTGTCATTGATAAACAGAGACTGCATTCTTCACCCTCAGGGCAGCTACCAGAGGCAGATGCGGATGACTTTTAGACATCTAGGCAACAGAGCCAAGTTGGAGCAGTTGATGACTGTGCCAAGGTCTCTTAAGGAGGCAACCACAGGACAGGTGCCGGCACACGGTCAAGTACCTTATCTCACTTCATCCTCCCAACTACCTGGCAAAACACAGGCATTAGCCTCCATTTCCCAAATACAGAAACAAATACATTTAAGTCGTTTGTCAAAAGTCATGAAACCAACTACCAGGAGTGACAAGACTGAGCTCAAGGCACGCAGGCTTCAGCACCCGCTCCTGGAGCACCCGTGTGTGTGCCGCCACTTCCCATTGTCCAGGGCTCTCAGAAGCTGTGGACAGGCGTTCTGTGGCCCACAACAGACCTTTGCTAAGAATGAAAAGTGCCTTCCTTTCCCTCCTTACCTACTTATTCATTACCATGATTGTTTATCTTTTGCAGTGAGTTGGTTGGTTGGTTGGTTGGTTGGTTGGTTGGTTGGTTGGTTGGTTGGTTGGCAGGCTGATTAGCTGGTTGGCTGGTTGGTTGGTTAGTTTTTTAAACGTTTTGAAAAGCACTTCCTGCTCTTGCAAAGGACCAAGTGCAGTACCCAGCACCCACAATGGCGGCTCATAATAACTCCAGCTCCAGGTACGCAGTACTTCTGGCCTCCTCAGCCACCTAAGCTCACACGCACACACCCATAGACACACATAGTTAGAACTGATAAAAATTAAAATCTTTTCTAAAAATCTCTCAAAAAGAGAGAAATGAATTCTGAAAGCTATCATAGTGATAAGACATCTTGCTGGGAGTGGTGATCCCTGCCTATAATTCCAGCACGTGGGAGGTGGGGACAGAAGGATCAGAGTTCAGAACCAGCCTCCACTATGTAGTTTAACCAGGGTTACCTAGAAAAGTCTCAGTCAAAACCCTCTATAAGGCAGCAGCATTTCTTTACAACCCCTCTTAACCTCAGTAAGCTGCCACCCTTAGAGGTCCCCCACTAAAGAGTCGCTTTCAAAACACCCCACCCTCTACTGAGGAGCCTGCTGCAAATGAGAAAACCAAGTAAAGAAGGAAGAATTATGTACTTTTACTAGTTTACAAAGCATTCCTGTAGGGGCTAACTGTAGCTCAGTGGCTAGAGCATCTGCCTAGAATGTGTGGAGAAGGGGTGGGGGAAGGAGGACGAGGAGGCCCCACCAGGAAGCACAGCATCGTAGTTGGATTTTACTGCAGTGATGAACTCCATGACTATTGGCAACTTCAGGAAGAAAAGGGTTCATTCAGTTTATACTTCCAGATTACACCCATCCTGGAGGAAGTCAGGCCAGTAACTCAGGCCGGAACCTAGTGGAGGAACCTGAAGATAGACGCTGAAGCAGGGACCCCAGAGGAATGTTACTTACTGCCCTGATCCCCAGATATAAGCCCAAACCACCGCGGGTGGCCCTGCCCACAGTAGGCTGGGTGCTCCTGCATGAATTACTAATCAAGAAAATGCCCCCCCCCCAGTCTTGCCCACAGGCCACTCTCAGGGAGGTGTTTCTCAACTGAGGTTCCCTCATCTTAGGTGACTTTAGCCTGTGCCAAGCTGACAGAAATGAAGCAGTACACACAGAGGATTCTCTGCTGGCTTCCCCTTTACTCTGTCCAGACCCCAGCCATGGGAGGGTGTCATCCACACTCACACGGTCTTCCCCACTCCTCTCTGAAATGCCTCACCAATCTCCTGAGTGATTCTAACCCAACCACTCAGACAATGATGACTACCCACCACGTGTATATGAAAAGGATGCCTGGCTAGAAAGAGTCAGTCTTAACAAAATTGATAAATACAATCAAAATATATCATCTCCAAAAAAAAAAAAAAAAACCCAAACCAAAAACTGTGTGCCTTTTTCAAACACACACCCGCACATGCATACAACCTTCCAAACAAGCCCGGCAATCTTAGTTTGATTAGGTCCTCATGACTTATACTTTCTTAAATATCAATTGGGATAATATGCCAGATGAACACACATATACGCAAAAGCATAAGTACAGATGGAGCATAGTGAAAGTATAATATCAGTGTGGAACTGGAGATGGCAGCTCTAATGGGACACATTAGAGTCTGGGACACTACGGGCTACACACTAGAGACTGGTATACCGTGGGTTCCACACTAGAGACTGGTATACCGTGGGTTCCACACTAGAGACTGGTATACCGTGGGTTACACACTAGAGACTGGTATACCGTGGGTTACACACTAGAGAATGGTATACCGTGGGTTACACACTAGAGACTGGTATACTGTGGGTTACACACTAGAGACTGGTATACCGTGGGTTCCACACTAGAGACTGGTATACCGTGGGTTCCACACTAGAGACTGGTATACCGTGGGTTACACACTAGAGACTGGTATACCGTGGGTTCCACACTAGAGACTGGTATACCGTGGGTTACACACTAGAGACTGGTACACCGTAGGTTATACTCTTTGCCAAGTCTTAATGTAACAACTGTCACAAAAGTAAATACCCAAGACAAAAATGCTAAGAAACAGAAGGGAAGGGGACAGAGGCCCAGCTGAAGTGAGAGACATGACTTTGAGCCCCTCTCAAGACTGTGACTGTACAAGCAGCAAAAACAAAGATGCAACACCCTTACCATTGATGCAAATGAGACCTCAGAGAAGGAAGTCGAAGAGTTCAAACAAAGGAGTACTAAACATCAATGAGCCACAAACAACAGAACAGGCGTGTACATCCATTAATGAAAACAATTTAAAATAAGTTTCTCCTATCAAGTTGGCGGGGACCCTTAAGTTCTTCAGCAGCAGCAGGGTGTGGGAGTGTAGATCACTGACAAACACGAGCTGGTTCTGAGACAGCCCATAAGAAGTCCTTCCTTGCCCTTAAATGGCCCCTCTTCTCCCCATTTCCACACAGTTCATGGTACAACTCCCTAGCTTTAAAGTTTTGTTCTTGCCTTTTTGAGACAGGGTCTTTCTGTGTAGCCCTGGCTGTCCTAGACTCACTATGTAGACCAGGCTAGTCTGGAACTCACAGAGATTGGCCTGCCCCTGCTTTCGAGGGCTGGGTTAAAGGTGTGTGCTAAATTTTAGTACACCCAGTACTAAATTTTAAATTATATCCATTTGCAATGGTAAGGGGCTGAGTTTCTGAGCCACGCTGCCAAGCTTGCTATTAGCTACTAGCTATAAATCATGAGCAGGTAAATTATTTAACACCATCTAAAATGAAGGCAACAGGGCCATTTGTGAGTATTGCTGCGAGCACGGACTGAACACAGATCACTTAGAACACAGGCCAGGCAACACATTCAGTAATTATCAGTTACGGGGACTATTGCTAAAATTCCTTACTCATAAGCAATATCTGTGCAAACAATTCACGAGCGGTCACAGGGCTCTTAATGTTTGCTCAGGTCCTTTCAAGTTACTAACAGCTTTTTAAAAATATTCTACCTGTTTGCCTTGTATGTGTGCAAATGTGTTCATGTGTGCACACTACAGCTAATGTGTGAAGGTCAGAGGACAATCTGGAGACCCAGATCTCTCCTTCTACTTATGTGGGTGTGGGGGATGGAAGTCAGGTTGTCAAGCGTAGGGGAAAGAATTTTTATCCCTTAGCCAATTTGCCAGTCCCATGTACAGCTTTCAAGTACAAAGTTAATTTGAATAACACAGGATTCAGAAGTCATTACTGTAGGATCGAGGGGGTTCTACGTTAACTGGATAACGAAAAGGTGGTTCGGCATCTTTCAAACAGTCAGAACCACTATTAACGGTGCTGTGAATGGACTCCTATTTGGCTGTTTATCCTCAACTGTATTTTGTTTTCTACAATAAACATGCACAGTTTTGTAGGGAGGAACGTCTGCTTTCCACACAGAAGGTTCCTGATGTTGAAGAGTCTAGGGCCTCACACAGGCTCGGCAAGAGCTCTGCCAGAGAGTCGCATCCCCAGCCCTGAAAGGTTTAAGACCACACAACCTTTTACCCTGACAGGTGTAGTCTGAGGCTTGCTTTCTCTGAAAGGTCTGTGCCATGCCAGACTGGATTAAACAATCACTTGTCGTCCCACTCGCTTTGCCAGGGTCTTTGGTCACTCGAACACATAGGTCCTCGTAGGTACACTGTGTTGGAGATGCCATCACTTGAAGATGCCCACGATGTCAGAATTTAAGTATCAACAAAACTCGTTGTGATTACAAACTATCCAGTTTATTTGTGGTGGTTGGTTTGGGGTTAGGTTGTTTGGCTGACTGTTTTCCTATATTCTTAGCTCTAAGAGATACCTACATTGTTTAGCTATATACAGCTAAAGAAACTTTTCATTGTGTTACCATTGCGGGGGCGTAAGGCAACATGAGTCAACCATCCCACCCTCCTGCTTATGATTTCAGAAACACACTTCAGCCATCTGTCCTGAGGAATCGTTGGGCCTATCTCCTATGACTGTTCAGGCCTGGGGGAACTCTAGCACCCTTAGGTGGCAGGGCAGATGCTTGCCTAACTCTGACAGGGAGAAGTAATGTCCAGGCGTGGGGAAGAGGCAGAGACAGTGCACCCATGGTGTAGCGTGTTAATCCAGTCTTCTGTAAGGTCCGCATGGCTGGGAAGAACTTAAATCTGCTCACCCTTAGGTCTGTCAGGAAAGGAGAGAGAAAGAGATAAGCTGACAAGTTCCAAGTGTGAGGAGAACTTCTGAGGATAACGGTTTCATGGCCCTGCCACTTCTCCAAACAACAGTTGAAATTTGTCAAGTAATTCTAATTTTTTTTAAAAAAATATTTATTTATTTGTTATATACAGCATGTTTTCCTGCACACCAGAAGACGGCATCAGATATCATTACAGATGGTTGTGAGCCACCATGTGGTTTCCTGGAATTGAACTCAGGACCTTTGGAAGAGCAGGCAATTCTCTTAACCTCTGAGCCATCTCTCCAGCCCCGAGTAATTCTAATTTTAAAGGAAGAAAAAAGTCTCCTATGAGCCCCATGCTGCAGCTTCCAGCCACCCTACTGTCTCCCAAATTCTTAAGTGCTAATGGTTTGTTTCATCTACACTGTAAGACCAAAGTTTGTCCCCAAACCTGCTGCCCCTCAGTGGGCTGTTTAATTACACATGTATACACACACACACACACACACACACACACACACACACACTGTTCTTCTGCCTTGAAGACTATTCTAATTTTTAAGCTTCCAATCTTTCTTCTGACCCCACCCTACACATCTACGCTCCTACAGCAATCTATATGGATCTCTTGTGCATAGTGTATGTGCAGTGTGTGTGTGTGTGTGTGTGCGTGTGCGTGAGTGTGTAAAACAGATGACAACCTCAGCAGACCTTCCTCAGGGGCCTTCCACCTAGTTGCTAGAAGCTCTCAGAGGCCTTGGACTCACCAAGCAGGCTGTGCTGGCTGGTCAGCTAGCCCCAGAGCTCCCCTGGACTCCACCTCCCTAGTGCTGGAATTATAGGCATAAACTACAACACCAGGGTTTGGAGATCATACTCAAGTCTTCACGCTTGCAGGGCCCCTACTGGCGAGCCGCCTCCTCAGCTCCGGCTTTACACAGACTGCTACCATGGTGCTCTGTGTTCATACTACTGCTTGTTAGGGTTTTATGTCTAACTCCCTTCAAATCCTTAGAGGCTGTGACCAGATCTTTATTATAGAAACCTTAGTGAAGAAAAAATGAGGATGAGATCACTCCAACATAAAGATGAGGTTTATTGTAGCTATGAGGGAGAATTTAGCCAAAGATTAAACAGATTGAACATGGCCACTGGACTGAACTAGGCCATATCAAGACTGGAGAGATGGGGGCAAACAGACCAAGAGGTCAAGAGGCCAAGAGAGTACAGAGCCAAAATGGTTGAGTTACAGGAAAGAGAAGCTGGAGGAAGGGACGCAGAAGCCCAGGCCCTGGGAGGAGGAGGAGGAGGTTTAGGATGGGGGTGGAGTGGGGGGTGCTGGGAGAAGCCACAGGAACTGAATGAGGCTTTTCCTGGGTTTCTTTGAGAACTAACACTTAGGGCATTGACTAAATTCAATAAGCCCATTAAAGCAAATGCATTGTGAGTCCCCAGCTATAGTTATGAACTCACGACCAATCCTATTTCAACTATATCCCCTCTCATTCCCCCCCCCACAGGATATTCTGAAGCAAGCCGCAGGCTCCCTATCAGTTCATCTGTTGGTGCTTTGCTAAATAGTCCACTGAGAGATAGATAGTCTTCATAAACACAGTCCCGTCACCACCATCACAGTGAAGTCTGTTGGATGACTCCATGTCGAGTTTATAACTGCTGGTCCCGTTTCCACGATTGTCTCAGAAGCTTGATTATTTTACAGCTTTTTAGCCAGGGGCTCAAAAGAGTCCACCATTTCGATTGGTTAAGGGCTTCTAAACCCTTAACTCTCTTGGGACCTCTAGGTTCCTTCTCCATCTCTTCCCGCTTCTAAAGAAACTGGTTCATCTTACAGTTTCCCACAACCAGAACTTGGGAGGCTACTTCCCACATTCCGCTCCTGTATTTCTAAAAGCACTGGCTATGTACGTGAAAGGCTTCTGTGTTTGGGTGTGGCTCTTCTTATAAGAACTCTAACATGGTAAGGACTAGGAATAAATTATGTATGTCTTTCTTGAGATACTGGCAGCCTCTAATGGTCACTTGGTCCAGACTCTAAATCCAGTAACTCATTCATGACTGTAAAACCCTAAGGTATGAACCCCATTCATTAGCTAGAATAGAACATGTGATGTACTAGTTCAGCCCGTTTCCGTCTATTGTAAGAGATTTCTCTTTCAGAGATTCTGTTTTGCTGAGATACAATTCACGCAGGGAAAGAAGTCTTTATTTTCCCTGAACTTAAAAGAATGCATCTGTGCCCACGCATCTTCCAAAGGTGACTAATTAGAGTGCAATCCACTGACATTATCTTTATTGATGCTTAAAAGGTCCCATCTCTGCTGGGGAGGAGGGCCTCTTGACTGTGGTTTCAAAGTCCAATCTTTGATAGCATTCTTCCATCCACTAAGGAAAGTGATTACAGGCTTTGCTGCCCTTGCCTTGGAATTGTCTAGGTCTCCCATTATTGAGCCCAATTTATGTTTTCCATAGTTTCAAAACTAGATAAGACATCTGTGAGGCTGGAGAGATGGATCAGTGGTTAGGTGCTCAGCTTGCAAGCCTGAGGGCATAAATTTGAGCTCCCAAATCTATACAGAAAGGCAGGATAGCACGTGCTTGTAATCCCAGTCCTGGAAACTGGAGGCAGGAGGATTTCTGGGACTTGCTGGCTAGCAGAGCTAGCTTAACTGATGAGCTTCAGCTAATATGAGTCCTTGTCTCAAATATGTGCTCCTAAAGATGACATCTGATGTTGTCCTCTGTCCTCCACATACATGACTAACACACTCACACATGCATCCTCACATATATGAACACACAAGCATGCAAAAATTTAAAAATAAAATAAATATGCTGACTATTCCAGTTTCTAACCTGATATGGGGAGTTGTCTATTATGCATAATAAGGTAATTAAAATCCTAAACTATCACTCAAGTCTGGACTATGTGAGAAAAAGACATGAAGTGGGGAGGGAGACATATTGGGAAGATGTGGACAGAGTTGAAGGGATGAGTGGGCGTGGATGTGACTGAGATACATTGTATACATGCATGAAAGTTTTACAAAATGTGTATATATATATATTAACATTATATATGTAAATATAATATATGTATAATATATTATGATAATATAGAGAAAAACAGGGAGAGAGAGCACTTGATAGATGGAGAGAGTGGTTGAAAGCACTTGCTGGTCTGGCAGAGAATATAAATTTGGTTCCCAACATTCATGTCAGGTGGCTCACAACTTCCTATAACTCCAGTTCCATTGGGTCTGACGCCCTCTTCTGGCGTCTGCGAGCACCTGCCCTCACATGTGCAACACACACAGGCACACATATAACTAAAAACAAATCTTAAAATAACATAAAAGAGCTTGAACACTGTGGGGAAATGACAGTAAGTTTGCAGTTTAGATATATATCCATTTCCAGGTGAGCCTGATGAGGCATTAAGGCTGAAGCTGAAGTACAAAAAGGGAACTCTGTGGGCGCGTGCATGCACATGTGTGCACCCAGCATCACGTGTGAAAGTCAGAGGACAGCCTGGTATGTCATTCCTCAGGAGCAACAGTCCCCTTGTTCTCAGACAGGGGCTCTCACTGGCCTAGAGCTCCTAAGTAGGCTAGCAGGGCAAGTCAGCACTGCCCAGGATCTTCCCGCCTCCACTCCCTGCACGGGGTTCTAAGCACATGGCACCACACCAGCATCTCCCGCCTGGGTGCTGGGGCGCCTGTAAAGCAAGCATTTGCCCAACTGAGCCATCGTTATAACTTCAAAAACCCTCTTCGTTTGTAACCTTCCTCCCTGGGCCACAAGGAAATAACACAGGATAACAATAAGAAGCTATCTAAACAAAGCATTAATTAAGATAAATGTTTTTAATTAAAGGTTGGGTTCTTCAATGACAACAAGTAAACTGTGCTTAGTAACTTATCCCGAGTTTAGGATAAGTGTAACAATTTGTGCTCTTAATTATTCACATGACCCCCAAGTCACTGCAGTGA
This sequence comes from Arvicola amphibius, assembly GCF_903992535.2. NCBI lineage: Eukaryota > Metazoa > Chordata > Mammalia > Rodentia > Cricetidae > Arvicola > Arvicola amphibius. The sequence continues at coordinate 129,195,530 of NC_052049.1, read as the reverse complement.
TAACTTAGCATCCTAGCACACACACAAATCCTGGAGTCTAAAACCTGAAGCCTTCGTTCTCAGAACCATAACCTAAACAAACTCATGTTTAAACCTTTATGCTTTCTAATATGTAGGGCCTAATATCCCTGGTGGGAACAAAAAGCGGGTTTGGGGTTTTGTGGGTTTTTTTTTTTCCCCAACTGCTCTACTTGAAACCTTAATCCTTTAGAAACAGCAATATTTTTATCAGGGACAGAGACCAGGAAGATGTTTCAGAAGAGTTTCCTTAACTTAGAAAATCCACTGCTCTATGTAACAAGTAGAGAAAGGACAGCAAAATGACAATTACAATCAAAGACTTAATAAACCAGGCTGCAGCTCAACAATTAAGACAGCTTGATGCTCTTGCAGGGGTTCCAAGTTCGGAATCCAGCACCTATATCAGATGCTCATAACTCCAGATCTGATGACACCCTATTCTGGCCTCTACAGGCAACACACACACACACACACACACACACACACACACACACACTTTTTTTAAAGGAGCTTAATAAGTTACAACAGTCAGGATAGGTGCCATTTAAAGGGAAGAGCCCTGACAAGAACTGCTTCCAATATTTGTTTGTAGCATCCTCTGCTCCATCTTGAAATACAGGCCCCTTCGTTTTATTGCTCAAATGTCCTAACCCGAACTCCACAAAAATGAGTAAGCCTACTATTACCACGCATCATATAACTGACATAGGTCTGATGGAGTACATCCAGCCATTTAATGATCCCGTTGGGAATCGGAAGCTCCAATTTAGCAATTAAGAATAAATGTATGTCAGGTGTGGCAGCTCACACCTGTTAATTCAACATTAGGAAGCTGAAGCAGGGGGACCTCCATGAGTTTAAGGCTAGCCTGGACTAGACAGTAAGTTACCAGTCAGCCTGGGATAGCAAATGAGACCTCATCTCGAAACAAGCGAACACAACACAAACATTTCCAAGTCTGTGGTTAATAAATGCAGCTATCTCCAAATCTGAACAGGAGAAGATCAACCTTCAGATACACACCACCAGCCAGTGCAGTGGCAAATGCCTTTAATGCCAGCAGTTGGGAGGCAGAGACAGGCAGATCCCTGAGTTTAAGACCAGCTTGGTCTGCAGAGTGAGTTCCATGACAGCCAGGACTAAACAGAGAAACCCTGTCTCATGTGGGGAGGGGGAGGGAGATAAGACAAGACAAGATAAAACAAATCAAATCATATATTTAGCAATATTGACCACTGTGAAGTGCACTTACTCGTATGTGTATGAACACATCCTCATTCACTGAACTCTAAAGCCCTTGACCTTGCTCTAACTAACGCTGCTGCCGTGGAGAATGTTGAAGCTTACTTCTCCTACATGCAACCATAGCTTGGCAGGGGACGGCACAGTGTGCTGCACACGCCGTCATAAAATACTCACACGGCTACACCCTCAGTCTGTGGCTCAGCTGGTCAAGCTAAGACGTAAGCAAAGACAGCTACGGTATAAACATACCAAAGTTGTTCAGAGTAAATTATGATCATTTCCATGAAAATTAAATGAACATTTCAAGACTTGCATTAGGATATTCGAAACTTGGAAAAGGAGGGAGAAAAAGGAAGCCAAGCTGTACACCCTCTTACATTACAGGGAATAAATGTTTAAAATTGAAACTGAGCCAGGAAGAGAGGCCCATGCCTCTAATCCCAGCATTCGGAAAAGACAGAGGCAGGTGGGTCTGTGCAGACATCCTGGTCTGCCTAGTTGAGTCCCAGGGCTGCATATGTGACACCTTGCCTAAAGAGATAAATGTAACCAAACTAAGTAATAAAAATGCACACTAAACCAAATTTGGGAGGGCTCTGTTGCCCCTTGAGAAGACCAACGTGTAACATAAAACCACAACAGCAAAGGTTAAATTGTATGAAAACAACCACTTTCTGCATAGGAAATGCACAGCCATCAAATCATAGTAAAGAGCAGTTTGTGTGAAAAATCTGGGCTTCCTAGACAGGAAGTACATACAAAAATCAACAATGCACAGAAAGGTAGAACGGACGACCGGTTCCTAGCAAGGCTGCAGAGGGCTCAGAAGGACACAAAAACAGGGGTAAGTTTACCCACCAGGAAAATACAGATCTAAAGTATCCTGAGGGTCTGTGAGACCCTTGGTGGGTAAAGGGACGCGCCACCAAGACTGACCTGAGTTTAGTCCCCAGGACCCACATGGAAGAAAAGAACTGACTCCTGATAGTTGTCCTTTGACCTCTACACACACACTCTGGCACACATGCCCATACACAAGCAAACACACACGCAAATAAATAATGTGGGATTAAAAAAATTAAAGTACCCTGAGACACTATCTTATCTATCAGACACATTGTGCTGTTATTTCTATAAAGTGTGTGCATGCATGCACGCGTGTGCCTGCTGGGATGCGCTTTCTCTGGGGGAGCATGAAGGCAAATAATAACCCCAGGGGATTCTGAGGAAGGTGGGGCTGAAGGACAAAGATGAGAGACTGACAATCTTTTGAAAATATTTTTGTCCTGGTAGGCATTAAATCAGGTGCTGGATCTATCAAAAAGGTTTATGGCCAAAAGCGGAGCTGAAGAGAGGGACCCGGTCGGAACAACACGCACACACATGACCAAAGCAGATTCTGGGTTGTGTAGACTGAAAAGCTCTAAGGCCTGTCCTTACCGATGCTTTGGCAGGCTTCTACCAGGCACCACATCCAACTCTTTCATTTTAAAACTCCCACACAATATATCCTGTCCCTTAACAAACTGAGATGTGTGTGCCGCTTCAGAGAGGACAGTTTTCGCACCATGCATTTAACTTTTTTTTTTTTTTTTTTTTTTTTTTTTTTTTTTTTTTTGGTTTTTCAAGACAAGGTTTCTCTGCAGCTTTTTTAGAGCCTGTCCTGGACCTAGCTCTTGTAGACCAGGCTGGCCTCGAACTCACAGAGATCCGCCTGCCTCTGCCTCCCGAGTGCTGGGATTAAAGGCGTGCGCCACCACCGCCCGGCTGCATTTAACTTTTATGATGCTAAGAAACGGCAGAATGCTCAGTTTAGTGCATGCTAAAGGCAAACTCGAGAGCCTCACAGTCCAAGTGTTTGAGCCAGCATGCATACTGAGACATCAGCAGCAGCTACGACCTCCAGGCGTCTAGAAAAATGGGAGTGAAGAAAAGGGACATAACCTCTACGTGGGAACATAAATCCTTGGTGCTAATCAACTTGGGAGAAATACAGGATCTTTTGCTAGCGGGGAAGAAGCTGATTTGTAACCATGGTTACCTCCAATACGGTTTTTTCTGTCAAATGTATTTAAGTCAAACAAACAAAAGAATTTTCCTGTGAGTTTACAAAACATATCATCCAACATCAAAGACTAAGCCGTCTGAATCAATTATTTCTTTCTCTCCCCACCCTACCCATTTTGTTGGTTTGTTTTTGAGTCAGGTTCTCATAATCCAGGCTGGACTCCAACTCCCCGTTTAGCCCAGACTGGCCTTGAACTCGTGATTTTCCTGCCTCTGCCTCACAAGTTGAAATTCACAAGCTGGAATTACAGACAGGCAGCACCACACCCAGACTCCAAATAATTTTTCCTATTTTTTTTTTAATCTCGTTTCTCCTGTTTCCTTTAAGACCAACTGAACTACTACTAAAGGAAGCCCTTCAGGAAGACACTGATATGAATTAGTTCGAAACCGGCCACAAATTAATTTGTATTCTCACAAAAAGCATACAATCCCCTCGGTGAACTCTGTATAAAATTATAGAGGTCTATTTTAATTATGACCACCAGGTAAGCAGGCAGTTTGCACACTACACCTCCTCTGACTCTGTAAAACTTTTTAAATAGAACGTCCTTAATGACAGAATTTTGATGATCCGGCCATTCTAACCTGCCAAATTATCCAAGTTCCAACATCTGCAGGCAGGATGTTTCCCAAGATTGCTGTTTTCTCTGCCAACTCACAGCTAGCTCCACTTCTCTCCGGCCGCACACGGAGGCCAGGCTTCAGTTCGGCACCCACATCCGGCACCCACCTGCCTCACAGGTGGGATTTACTCTGCCAACAACAGGACAATCACCTTCCCGACTTCGCCATCCCGAGGGTTAAACACACAAGCGGGGCTTTGTCTGCGTTTGAGATCCCTATTCTCTCCCAGCCTGGCTGAGAACCAGACTTCCCTCTGACAGCGGAGGACACACTACGTCTCTCCCAACTCTGGCAGGGCTGGAAGCCGCGGAGCCAGGCGGGTCCGGAGTCCGCGCGGGGCGGCACCGGGTTTGGAAGACCGGGGCCACCTGGACCCCGGCACCGAGTGTACAGAGCGCGATGGGGACACGCGAAGAACTGGGGGACACCACGGGAGGGCAGAGAGGGGGGTCCCTTGTGGGAAGATGGGAATGGTGGACCCCGCAAAGGCCAAAGTGAGGATTAGACCTGGGGCTCCTCCGAGAAGCTCAGATCCTCAGTGAGGGACGCAACAGGAAGGGTCCCCAGGGTCCCCGCCGCAAGCGCTGCTCACCGTGCTGGCCACCGCGGTGGGCGATGAGGGCGATGTGGGGCCGGGCGCGTCCTGCCTCCACAGCCGGGACTTGAGGCTCTTCATGGCCGCGGTTCTCAAGGGTCCCGGTCCCCACCCGGCAGCTGGTTGCGAGCGCTACGGCCGGAGCAGCGGACACCCTGAAGCGCGCCGGGCCCGCCCCACCTGCCACCTGGGGCCCGGGGGCCTCGCTCAACACGGTCGTTTCGGCAGCCAATCGGGCCCGATGCCTGGCTAGGGTGGGGTCGGTCTCGACCAATTGGAAACCGGGAAGGGGGCGGGACTTCCCTTTTAAACTTCATATCACCCTTCCTCTCCCCTCTGGAGGAAAAGTTAGGGAACTTCAGCTCTGAAGCGCGTGAAGTTGGACTGCTGGGTGGGCGGAGGCGCAGCGCCGGTTTTGGCCTGTAGTGCCTGCACACTTGGGTGGTCTAAGGTTAAAGAAATCCAGCCTAGACCGGTTCTTATCTCCCCAGAATCCCTCTTCTTTTTAGCGGGTAAAATTTTTCTTCCATCAAGTCCCAGCTTACCTACACACAAACCAGCCTCAAGCAACTTCCCATTCAGGATCTTCATAAGGACAAGAACCCCAGGACCACAAATCTCAACGGCCACACGGGAATCTCTGGGACAAACAAGCTTGTAAGAAAAAGGAGCTATTTAGCAGATGGACAGTTAACAGCTGGATCAGTGGATGCAGTGGACTTGGAGAGACGGCTTTGAGGTTCAGAGCACTGACTGCTCTTACTGACGAGCTGGGTTCCATCCAGTCTCAGCCCCAGTCCCAGGGGACCTGATACTCTCCTCTCTTCTAGCCTCCGTGGGTGGTGCACACTTAGACTTCATAGTATAATTCAAGGCACCTGTTAATGTGCTGGTGTGGAGGGAAAGATGGAAATAGGTGTCTTCAGTAAGGCTTCACATGTAGCTCAAGTGGTAAAAGACATTGTCCAAGAGGAGTTGCAGGAGGAAGTAAATGTAACTGAAATGCATTGGATATGAAACTCTCAAAGAATAAATGTAAAATATCATTTTAAGAGTGCCATGTCCCTTTTGTAGACGCACAGATGTAAATATACAAGGCATTAGCTCATCCGACTCCGAAGCCTGAGTTAATGAAAACCATCTAAGGGTGGAATGAAGACACTGTCTGGTGACCAACACCCAATAATGTCCTGTTAATAGGATCGCTTCGAGAGTTTTCCTTGGAGTGAAATTTCCCCCAGCAAAATGTTAATTCTCCCATACAACCACATGAAAAGACAAACAACCTGCCATTCTCACAAAGGCTCTTTTTGTCTCCAAGGGGAGTTTCTTCGGCTTTCCCTCAGAATGACTCTAGGTTTTGTTCCAAATGTGTGAGAAAATCTTCAGCACTCTCCTGAAGACACAGTACTCAGCCTGTAGTCCTCAGTAAAGTCAATACCAAGCACTCAAGAAAACGATCAGTTTTCCCTTGGTTAGGCTTAGGGAATCTTGACTCTTCCCCCTGTAAAGATCCACAGCTGTTTTGACTTAGCCGACAGTGACCCAACCATCTGTGGGTGGCAGGTTCCTGTCTTCACTGCTGCAAAGAAAGCCAGCATTATCTCATGCTGGACTCTGGAGAAGCTGTCCCAGCCCTTGTCCCAGTTCCCACTTCTCACCTTGTCCATCACAGCGAGTGACTAATTGATGTCTCATCCTGGATGTCAGCCTGACACACCTGGAAAGAGGCAGCCTTAGCTGAGGGATTGCCCCCATCATATTAGCACGTGAGCGTGTCTGTAGGGCATTGTCTTGATTCCTAGTTGACTTAGGAGGGCCTGGCCTCAGGTGGGCGGTGTCACAGCTAGGCAGGTGGGCCTGAGCTGTATAAGAAAGGTAGACTATATGAACCTGGAGGAATTCCTCCATGGCCCCTGCTTCAAATTTCTGCCTCCAGATTTTCGCCTTTAGTTCCTGCCTTGACCTCCCTCAATGATGGACTGTAACCTGGAAGCCAAATAAACCCTTTCTTCCCCAACGTGTTTTACACAGAAAACAAACTGTAAAAGTAACCATCAACAAAAAAGTCTTCCACAGGAACCTTGGCCCGAAACTCCTCAGGTGGACTATCGCAGGGCTAATGTGTGCTTGTAGCCCAGCATTCAGGATGGTTACTTCTTTATTGCTGATAAAACATCATAGCCAAGGCAGCTATAAAAAGTATGAGGGGCTTATGGTTCCAGAGGGCTGGAGTCCGTGATGGGGTAGCAGAGGTAGCAGGTAGCAGGCAGACATGAAAGTCCAGGGCAGCAACTGAGAGCTCACATCTTGAACCACAAGCAGGAAGCAAAGAGCTAATTCAAATGCCTAGCGTCTTTTGAAACCTCAAATCATACCCCCAGTGACATGTTTCCTCCAAGAAGGCCACACCTCTTAATCCTCCCCAAAATGCCACCAAATCCAGACCACATTTTCAAATGTCTGCTACTTACAAGTGGCATCTCACTCAAACTGCCACAGACAACTAAGGCTGGAGAATTGTGAGCTCAAAGCCAGGCACATGGCAAGACACTGCTAAAGAAAGGGTAGTGGAGGCAGGAGAAGAGGGGATTAGAAAGAAGAGGAGAAGGAGAAGAAACGAAAGAAAGACTAAATGGAAACCCAGACAGGAACCCTTTGGTAGCTTGTGATTAGAATCTGACTACTTGGCATCCAATGCTCTACAGCACGGACTAAGCCTTTCCTTTACCCGGCACTGGAAGCCAACTAGCCTGGGCCCATTCTTCAGGCAGTGTCCACATCTTTACAGAGACTAAGTAGTCTTCTGAAGAGCCTGCCTGTATTTGCCTGACAACATTCTGTCCTCAAGAGTGGTTGGAAAGGACTACAAGGGACAGGAGCACCCTGAAGGGCTGGACCCCATTATGTAGGTGCTGGTCACACAACCAGTATATTCCATGTGTCACAATTCAGAGACCTGTGCACTCTTGCGTGTTAGTTTCTTAGCTTCTTTGTGTGTTTGCTTGCCTGCTTGCTTCTTTTGAGGCCAGCTTGATATGCGGGCCAGACTGACCAGGAGCTCACCATCCTCCTGCCTCTGTCTCCCAAGTGCTGGGATTACAGACGTGATGCTCCACCACACCCAGCTGGTTGGGCTAGGCTTCAATTAAAAGGTGACTTTAAAAAATCAAGCAGGACTCCTTCCCAAGTGTGTTCCTCTGACCATAGCTTCCCCGATTGCTCAAGTAGAAGCAGTCCACCCCTCCGCTGACCCCACCCTTCTGCACAGTCACTGACTCTCAGATGTCACTGCTGTCAAACTTCATTCCTTAACATAAGAGAACAACATCGTTTTTAGTATGGATTGTTGTGTGCACATCATGGGTGGCAGGGGTGTGCACTGTTTGGAGGCCAGAGGTCAGCATCAGGTGTTATTTTTCTTGAGGAAGGGTCTCTCACTGAACCTGAGGCTCAGTGATTCAGCCACACTAGCAGACTCTGGGAGTCTGCCCATCCCCACCTCCCAGAGCTGGGATCACAGCTCACAGCCTGTCTGGCCTCCTACATGGGTGCTTTACTCACTGAGTCTTTTCCCCAGCCCCAGCAGCCAGATGTTTGGGTGTCCTGGAATGCTGATATGATGGATATTTAATAAATACTTCTGGATGGATTGATCTGTTGTTTGTGCTTATTGGAGTGAATCACGGTTGTTCTTTCTGAGTCTCCAGGTGCCATTTAATCGGGACTCTGTCAGCTGTGGACACAGGTGGAATAGACTGGGGGCTGCGTTGCCACTCAAATATTCAACACCTATGCTAGGGTCTTGAGCACCCTGCCCCCTGCATTCTGGTCCCCTGCCTGGACCTTATGCGTGTAGCCTGTCTCCCCTGCATAATTAACTGTCATGTTAATTGTGGCCTTACTCTCTGCTGGTGTAGTCTGGGTGGCTAGCTTCTTTTTACTTGCTACTGGGTAAAGCAAAGGAAACAGACACAGCCACAAGAATAGTTTGCATCACGCTCCAAAAATGTTGGGCAAGTTATTTTTATGAACTGTCTGCATGACGTCCCGTGTGTCTATGTCCAGTGGCCTTTTTGGATTTTTCCAGTCTAGAAACTTGATAACTGACGTCTGCTCACTCTCATCTGAGAGAAACTAAGTAAAGAGCGCCGCGCTGAATGTGCAAGGGCAGCTTTCTGTGTTGATCCAGAAGCACCGTGTGTGAAGTCCAGCCATCAAGCTGCATTTAGCCAGGCTGGCTTTGATTTGGTTCATTATTCTCACTTTACGAAAATTATTTTAATCTCTTCAGAGAACACTTAAATAAGTTTTTTGTCTTACCATACTGTATCTGCAGAAGTCAGTTTTAGGTTTTGCTTTTATTTTTTTCTTTTGAGAAATATATGTGAACAGAAAGGACAACACACTTTAGAAAAAAAAAGATTTTTAGTCACATGTAGGTGTATATGTCCATGTACGCAGAAGCACAAGGAAGCCAGAAGAGGGCATCAGATCCCCTAGAGCTGCGGTTACACACAGTTGTGAGCTAGACAGCACGGGTGCTGGGAACTCAGCTTGGGTCCTCTGGCAGAGCAGCAAGTCCTCTTATCCACTAAACCATCTCTCCAGCCCCCTACAGACACACTTTAAAAAGGTGTTTTAGTAGCCAGGTGGTGGTAGCAAAAGCCTTTAATTCCTGCACTCAGGAGGCAGAGGCAGGCAAAGTTCAAGGCCAGCCAAGTTTACAGAGCAAATTCCAGGATAGCCAGGACCACACAGAAAAACAGTGTCTCAGAAAAAAAGAATTTTTTTTTTTTTTTTTAGTATGCCACAGTAAACACGGTGGTGGTGGCGGCGGCGGTCTGTGTACATAAATAACAAGCTAACAAAGATGTCTCAACATACAAAGAATTCACACTGCCTTTAGTAACCTCCTTCTTTGACCTCCTGTCAAGAAACGTGTGCATTAGAGAAGGGAACAGAGCCATCCTACACAACTCAATCGAGTGTCTACTTCCTCAGAGGCACAGCAAGGTTGCAGAGATGACCCATGTTCATACTGAAACAATTAGAAGAGATGCCTGCAAGGAGAAAGGAGCCCAAGGCTGGCTAGCCATTCCTTGGAGGAGCAAGAATGAGCCGCAGAACCAGGTAGGCCAGGATGCCCAAGGGGACCTTCTAAAACGGGAGAGAGCTGGAGTGAAAGACTCTCAGATGCTAATGATGACAAGAGGGCCTCTCAGGGGGAGGGGAGCAAACAAGAAGCAAGGTGAACCTAACAGTTTCACCCCCAAACAATGCCTCTGAAACCAGGACCATTGCCCTCCAAGTGAGCCTCGGGAATTACACATCTGGTGACCTCAGCATTCCTGTCCAATGGCTCCAGTCAACAGCTCCATGTCCAGCCCCCACAGCCAGCACATCGCTCAGCCTCTCCGAGTTCTGATGCTTTGTCAGATAGCTGGCAAAGCCTCCCAGCCATGGGGTCATGAAGAAGGAAACCGCCATCCAGATCTCAGCCCCAAAACGAGAGCCCTAAAGCAGTTCTCACACCCCCCTCCCTTACCACACTCAAAACCAAAATCCATTGCATAAGTGAGCCTTAAAAAAATAAACAGTTCAGCTTTGCCCCTAATTGTAAAACCATCTGTGCAGGCTGTCCGGTGACTCCATCCTGGAAAACTTGGAACGTGTGCTGAGGAGATAGTTTCTGCCCCGTATAACCTCTGGCCCTTGTGTGAATTTGCATTAAAACTCCTAGGCCTATCAATTCCCTCTTACAGAAACAACCTAAAAAAATATACACGCGTGAACGGGCTCATGAGTGAGCGGGGGTACATATGCGTGTGTGTGTGTGTGTGTGTGTGTGTGTGTGTGTACATGTGGAGGTCAGAGGAAGCTGTCAGCCACTGTCTTGAGCCTGAAACTCAACAAGTAGGCTACCCAGGCGGTGCCTGTCTGCTTGCCCCCCTAATGCTGGGCTTATAGAAGTGCAAGGCCCACCTTTTTTTTTCTTTTAACATAGGTTCTGGGGATCATAGTCAGGTCCTTGACAGTGCAAGACAGCACTTTACCTGCTGAGCCTTTTCTCTAACCACAGAAACAGCTTCTCCACTCTCCCCTGCTGAGGCTTCTTGTGTTTAGCATACAAGGACTCCTGTTGACCAGTTATCTCACAGAAAGGCAAGCCTGCTTTCCATCAGCCTTCCAAGGCTCCTTGACGTTTACAGACTGTCATTGATCTGTGACACACATAGCATGCCATTGGTTTCATTCTGGAAAGAGGTAGCAATGCAGTGGTGGGGGGTTGGGGTGGGGTCACAGTCCAGACCCCTCCACCCCTAGCGCTAACCTTGTTATCCGAAAGCAGCTGAGACACTTGGGGTTGCTTCACTACATTCAGTAAGAAAATCCAACTGGCTCCAGTTGTGAAAACGGACCTTTGTTATCAATCTCGTGATCTTAAAGCTCCAGAGCTGTCCTTTAAGAAGATGACGGATGGCCCCCGGAGCCCAGGCTAAGGCTGAAGCTCTCCATTACCCCTTTCAAAGCAAGCTGATGTCACCCGGAGTGCAGATAACCGCCAGGAATTCGGTTCAGGGATCAGTACTGATGTGAACCTAAGGACGTATTTCTAAACCTTGAAGTTTTCTTACCTTAGCAGGAATATCAGGATAAACCCAGTGGGGAGCTCTGTGGAATACTAGAAAAGATACTGATTTTGAATGGAAAAGATGGCGAAGTCTGACTCCACAGATCTTACAAGTGGCACATTTACTTATTCTGGCTATTTTATTTTTCCTCTTTCAGATCTCCAAAGGACCTCTTAAAGTTCTGGCAATTTCCAGTAAATATTCATGCCTGGATGATTAAATTACCAGCACATAATGCAGTCAGTTCCATGCCACTTGTGGCACCACGTCCCAATGAAAAACACTACAGGAAGAGTAAGTCAAGCTATGTCTGGTGGAAGGCTCAGCCAGTGAAGGGGCTGCAAGTTGTCCTCTGACCTCCATGGGAAAACTATGACAGAAACACACACACACACACACACACACACACACACAGACACACACACACACACACACATGCATGTCCATGCAACACACACAAATAAATAACTGTAAAGAGAAGGAATGTGCCAAACTAAAAATGGTTGCGGTGGTATAAGTTTGCAACCACAGCTTACCGGAGAAGGGGGCAAAAAGATCACAAGTTCAAGGCTAGCCTGGCCTACATAGCAAGACACTTAAAAATGAACAAATCAATTTCTAATTCTCATTTTCTAATGCACTTAAGAAACAACCTAATTGAGCTGATTGGTGGTGGTGTAGCCCTCTAATCCCAGCACTCGGGGGCAGAGGCAGGTGAATCTCTGTGAGCTCGAGGCCAGCCTGGTCTACAAGAGTTACTTCCAGGATAGCTATGACTGTAACACAGAGAAACCCTGTCTTGAAAAACCAAAAAGAAAAAAAAAGGAAAAGAAAAGAAAAAAACCAACCAATTAAGCTTCCTGACCAACAGTGAACTTTGAGCCTCGAGTCACTTAAATTGAAATTGCTGTTGACTATATTAAGCTCTGTTGAAAGGGACCAGATGAATTCATGCTCTGACAAAAATATATGTAAATATTTGTCATATATTGTATTATTTATTATACATAAAAGAATGCTTTAAATGAGACCACAGATAAAACTTCATGTTTTAAAGTGCTATTTTGACTTCTTCCATCAAATATGCTAACAAATGAATATATCTGCATGTAAATCTCGCTTTTTATGTAAAATACAAAGTCTGGATAAAATGATATTGTAAAAGACTAATGCTGGGTGGGGCAGATCAGCTGGCCGAGCTGATGAAAGGCTTGCTGGACCGGCATGAGGACCTAAGTTCTATCCCAGCACCCATGTGAGAAGCTGGTGCAATGGATGGATCATCCTTGTAATTCCAGCAATGGGGAGGCAGAGACAGAGGGGTCCCTGGGACTTGCTGGCCAGCCAGTGTGGCTGAGTTCAAATCATAAAGTGAGAGTGACTGAGGAAGACATTAACACTAACCTGGTTCCTCCCTATGTGCGTGCACCCGTGTGATTTTTTTTTTAGTGGTTTGTTCCCCCTGTGTATCTCTTCTATAACCCTGTCTACAGTAATACATATTTTTTCATTGAAAATTAAAATGCAAAATAAAATACAATTGCTAAGTAATAGTTTCTTGCCATGTTTCAGGGAGAGGCAATTTTAAATCAAGGTATAAGCCTCAAATCTGGGAGATTGTTCCAGCTCTCACCTTTGTTCTGTTGTTCCGTGTCACACTGTAAACATCAGAACTGCTTTAAGAAAAAGAAAGAAAGAAAACAAACTATCTTTTTTCATTTTACATACCAATCCCAGTTCCCACTTCCTCTCTTCCTCCCATTTCTTCCACCTATTCCCCCATCCACTACTCAGAGAGGGTAAGGCACATTGCTTTAGGGAAAGTCCAAGACCCTCCCTACTACATCTAGGCTGAGCAAGGTATCTATCCAAAGAGAATGGGTTCCCAAAAAGCCAGTACATGCAGCAGGGATAAATCCTGGTGCCACTGCCAGTTGACCCGCAGTCTGCCCCAGCCGTACAACTGTCACCCACATTCAGAGGTTCTAGTTCGATCCTATGCTGTTTTCTTCTCTGTCTGGCTGGAGTTGGTGAGCTCCCACTAGCTCAGGTAGACTATGTCAGTGGTTGTTCCCATCATGGTCTTGACCTCTGTGCTTATATTCTCAGTCCTCCCACTCTTCAGTTGGACTTTGGGAGCTCAGTCCAGTGCTCCGAAGCAGATCTCTGCCTCTGTTTCCATCAGTTGCTGGATGAAGGTTCTATGGTGATATTTAAGACATTCATCAGTCTGTCTACAGGGCAAGGCCACAGAACTGCTTTTCAATGCACACTTTATTCTGAGAATTTTGTCTTCCGATCTGCTTTCATGGTTTCATCATGATAAATTCTTTATAGCACCTATGTTCATTTAGCATAAATACCAACAAATATTCAGCTACAATTTACACTTTTCCTATCGCTTTTAATAAATGCCATTGCCACAAGTGAATATGTGTGAGAATAACAAACACACTAAAACACCAACACACTCTGGACTTCAAACGAGGTATGTTTTAATTTCATCATGCTGGGAAGAAGTATGTATCTATTATGCTCCATAAACTTCAAAACCACCCTTGGACTAAACAGCAATTAAGAATCGTTCCTTTGAACTTCAGAAGGGTGTAGCCACGCATTTATCCAGGATCAAGGCAGAGCATTCTAAAGCTAACTCCAAGGTGCACCTCTTCCCACCCCTGAGACCGGGACTGAAGGAACAGTAGAGGCCTGCGACCTGTCAGCTTTCTGGCTCATGACTTTTCGGTGACAAGTCAGGTCACAAATGCAAATGAATCCAGGCTCCTCACACTCAAGAGGGTGGGCTTCTAGCAGCAAATTGAACTGCATCTCGAGTCGTGTGACTTGGGAAGTCCCCAGATGGGGAGCATCACAGAACTCCGCTGACAACAGTGAAGGTTGCCCATGCGGTCACATAAACCCTTCCAACCAGAAAACTCCCATCAACTCTAGACTGGCCCAAGTCAGCATCTAACAAGCAATTGACCACTCCCTATTTTCAATGGTTTTATTTAAATCCCACTTCAGCTTTTCATTTGTAGACTAATGTATGAATACAGTGTATAGTCAAGAAGAGCTGCGGGATGTTTCTATATACATGTGCGATGTTCACTCAGATAAACCTCTCTCTCCTCAAATGTATACCACTGATTTATGCAAAAATTCAAAATCCTTTCTCTAGCTTAGAAAAAAATAACCCAAACACACAGTACATCATTATCTACAGTCAGTCTACTGTGCAATAGAACACCGGAAGCTCTTTCTTCTAATTATCACTTAGGACCACCCTTCCTTCTATCTCCCCTTCTGTTGGGGACTGCAGGCCCTCAGACCCTGAATTTTCTATGGCCCTTTGCCTTCCAGAGAAAACAACTTGTTTTCTTATACTTGTAGCTGCTCTGCGCATGAGATCTGTAGCGCCTGCACTACGGAACAGTACGCGAGCTGGGAACTAAGCTGGAGACTTAAAAACACACGCACACAAAAAGATGGAGACACAGCTCATCCTTGAGAGGAGAATGCCAACTTTATTGTGCTCAGGGGCAGCTTATATAGGGATCCTTAACTGAGAGCTGCAAGTGGTTGTGAGCTGCCTGTAGGTGCTGGGAATTGAACTCTAGTCCTCAGGTATAGCAGTCAGTGCTCTTAACCACAGCACCATCTCTCCAGCCCGCCTCCTCACCATCTTAAGGACTTGACTCCTATAGATGAATACTGCTATGGAGCCAGCTGCCCCACTGCGGGACCATTCTCCCCCGAGCCTGTGTAGAAGCCATACTGGCTCCCATCTCTGAATGGAAAGCTTCCCACAGATGCTCTACTGCTCTCTAGATGCCTTTGGGTTTTGGTGCTCCCTCCATATCACGATCTCTACCCTACCACCTTCCATTCTCTCTACAATCTACTCTAACCAACCTTCCCTCCCCTAAACTGTTGGGAACTCTTTTACCAAGGCCGTTGGGAATGCCTGGAAGGTGAAACCTGTTGGCTACTCATCTTTCCTGTACTCTCCGTCTTTCAGAGGTACCTGGTAGCCTTCATCTTTGAGAACTCACCCTCTCTTGGCTGCTGTCTATTCCATTCTCTGGACTGCTGCTGCTCTCTAGTTATTCCCTGCCAGCCTCTTTTGTGGTCTCTTCTCTCTGCATGACGTCTCAACATCACAGTGTCTGCATCACAGCCCTGGGTATTCCCACTTCCATGGTTTTAAGGTTCACTCATCTGTTCTGTCCATGAACCCTAAATCTGTGTCTCCAACCTCACTTTTCCAATGAGTTTCAGTCTTATAGCTGAACTCCCTCTTTATAGCCTCACTCAGTTGCTCCATGGTCAGCCCAGGCCAATATGATGGGGAATGAATGGTTACATTGTTCCAAACATCATCATTCCTACCCACTCAGGGTCACTATCTACCTCTTTGCTTAATGGTTCCTGTTGAGTCTCTATCAGTGTCTTACACATCAGCTGTGACAAACCTCTAATTACTGTAGGAATGGATGGATGCCCAACAAAGACATTTCTTATAGCTGAGACCGCCTCTTACAGTGCTCCCTGTCCCGTGTGTAAAGCCACTCCTTGCATGACATTTATTTCAGAATGCTGCGTTGATAATTGCTGAGAACCTGTTGTCTTTCACTTCTGATATGACAGCTGTTTTGTGGAGTGGTTTTGTTCATTAGGAATCTGAAAGTCATCTTTTAGACTCAAGGACTGCAGTCACAGGTTCCCTAATGTGGAACATGCTCTCCTTCCCCATGTTTATTGTCTCCTTTTTTTAAAAAAAATCATAACTATGGTAATGAAATGTGTTACCAGTCTTCTGTTAGGGGAGAAATCTGATTTAGGGGATATGGTGCCTGCACCACCCGGAACCACTATTGGGCAAGGGTCTGGGGAGTGAAAAACACATAGACACATACCCACCTTGAATCTACCCTCACCATTCCCGAGGGCAATCTCTCAGAGATCCCTAGTTCCCTAACTCTCTGGGGTCATGTGTCAGGCAAGGGACTTGAGATTGAAACACACACACACACACACACACACACACACACACACACACACGGGGTGGGGGGGTCATCCTTGAAACAAGAATGCCAATTTTATTGTGTTCCAGGGCAACTTATATAGGGTTTTCCTTAACTAATGGCCACGCCCCAGCTCTTGGAATTTCCAGCTGTAAAACCCACCAGAATTCACTCCCCTGTCATCAGGAACTCATGGGAGTCTCATGCTCAGAGCAGCTGCAGGCACAGGTAAACAAGTTGTTTCGCTCAGTTCACTCCAGCAGGCAAAGGGTCTGAGGCAGGCAAAGAAAGTCAAGCGGCCAGGGGTCTGCAGCCCCCAACATATCCAGAGGATCTGGCACCCTCATGCAGACCTTAATGCAGACAAATACCGATGCACATGAAATTAAATCAAACACTTTAAAAGAGACACAGAGAGAAGGCAAGAAGGGATGTTAGCCCTTAGATAGAAGCTTAGGGATGTAATAAGGGGATAAAGGTAAAAGATACAGATACCAGTGTGACTACCAGTGTGACTAGGCTGGCATAGAAGGAAGAGGTCTCTCATGAGCCACTATCATCATTGGGAGCAGTGCTTAGGCAAGTTTGGAAGGGGTAGTGAGGTCTGATTAGAGGCCGGGGCATTTCAGGCTTAGAGCCCCTAATATCAGCGAGGTATGCCTGATCTCAGAAGTAACTAGTGTTCTTCTGAAGGGAGGTAATCTCTCAGCTGCTGTCTTTCCAAGTGCCTTACACACTGGACTTCCCACACTGGACTCCCAACAGCTGAGCCACAGGAGCACAGTTTGTGTTCAAAAGCTAGAAGGGACTGATCAAAATATCTGCAGATAACACATTATATTCCACCCTTCGGTGGCCCCCCACACTACAAGTAACTACCATTCATTAAAATATTACCAAGTGTCAAGCATTGTGCTAAATCCTTTGCAAGCATTATTTGAATACTCCTGGCAACTAAATGGGTAATATATTCTATAATAATATCCCAGTTTTATTAAGCAATGGACCGGGAGCTTACGCTGCTCAATTATATCCACACTAGAGTTGTGAAGGAGAAGGATGGAGAGTTACAGTTGCGAACCAGGCCATGTTGTTACGGACCAAGAGTATAAATGGGTGTCACACCACAAATGGAAGAGACATTCGTGCCTGTCACTCGTTTGGACATATGTGAAACTGCAAACAACTTGCACAGACACGGGATACGCCGTAGAAAGTTAACATTCAGACAGAAAGTCAGCTCCTGCTGAAACAGGAACTCTGACGTCATCAAGCCTGGTGCTGAACCCATCCAGAGGTGTGCTTGTAAGTTGTTTAACAACTGGCTTTTTGCAACTGGGTGGGAAGAGACCTGACTCATCTCAGCAGCTGCCAGCTCCCAGGGTGTAAATACTTCCATCCTGGAGTTCAAGCTGACATGTGACCTCAACCATCTCACCAAAATTCTTGGAAACCTCTAGCACAGCACTAAATGAACCTAGGATGAGACATGAGGCCACCAGGGAAGGTTTCTGGGGTATCTAGTGGGAATGAGGATAAATTTGAGATTATAGGACCACTTTCTATATGCTATTTGTAACGTCACACACACACCAAACCTCCTACAAACCAAGTTAATGGAACAAAAAAGGGAGTATCAAGTATGAATTGCAGTGATTTGAATGATTCGCTGATATCAGAGTAAGGAATAGGTAATAGGCAATAGAATTTCAGTTCTGGTCTTTCATTTACATTACCCACAAAGTCCTGAAAGGCTCATGTAAAGAAGACAACAACTGAATGAAGGTTCAATATAGAGATTTTTCAGACTGATCGCTTTCGTGTGTAACGGCAGTGTGAGTGTGTGTGTGTGCACATCCATGTGTGTGTGCACACGTGTATGTGTGTGTGGGTACATGTCCGTGTGTGTGCGAGTGTATGTGTGTGAGTGCACGCACGCGTGTGTGTGAGTGACTCCAGGCCCACGTTCTTGAGCAATAGCTGACACAGCTTTCAGGAGTGGGAGCCTGAGACACTGCTGTTGATTTAGCCGACCATGTAAGCAGTTGAGTTTTCTGTATAAAAACAATTCACTCAAAGAGACTTAGCTTCATTCCATCTAAACAAAAGGTCATTGATGGTCTAGCTCCCAGCTTAGGAGCAGGAATGCTTACCAGAGAGGAGCATTCACAGAGACACGGGTGACTGGGAGGTGAGCTTCCAGAATCGTGCCCTCCCAGTTTCATTTATGACTCTTGTCACAACAGGTACAGCTCAGCTTCCAGGCTTAACACAAGCCTTGTGAGTAGAGCTGTGTTTCCTTTGAGATCTGTCCTCTAGAACTGCTTATTAATGACAATATCCCTGGAGTCACATGAACAATATGATTTTTTTCCTATTTATTTATTTATTTATTTGTGTGTGTGTGCTGGGGAGAGGGATGAACCACACCATGGCATGCACATGGATGCACATGGAGGTCACAGCTCAACCAGAGACGTTGGTTCTCTCCTTACTCTGTATGGGCCACAGGGATTGACCTGGGCTCCTCAGGCTCCTCAGACAAGCACCCTTACCTGCTGAGCTTTCTCACTGGCCAAAACCTACAGTCTTTTGTTAAATTAAAAACCTAGCTAATGGTGCCTCCAAATCAACAGTCTAGACAAATATTAATAAACAAACAAACAAATGACGTTACAAATAGCATTCTTCAAAATAGAGAGAATGAGGTCATTTGGAAATGTATGGCCAAAAAATTTATTCATGAACTCACTAAGCAGTTATTGAGTTCTGCTGTTTAGAATACTTAAAATTCATTGAGTGGTGGTGGTGCACGCCTTTAATCCCAGCACTCAAGAGGCAGAGGCAGGCAGATCTCTGTGAGTTCAAGACCAGCCTGGTCTACAAGAGCTAGTTCCAGGACATGCATCAAAGCTACAGAGAAACCCTGTCACACAAAAAAAGGAATATTTAAAATTCACTGCTATGTCCAAAGGAGTAGGGGCTTTCCCTGCCCCTGCCCCTTCTCATGCCCTTCAGATAGCCCCTTTTTATTGAGTCCCACCTTGGCCTCATCTTTGTTCCCCATCCTTCCCACATCAGAGGCACCAAAGTGGTGCTCACAGTACTGACGTGCCTTCTTCTGACACAATCCCTAAGTGTATTCAGTGGAGCGTGACAAAATAGTTCATGCTAGTGCAGCTGGAGCAGAATGAGCAAGGAGGGGGAGGTAGCCTGGAGAGGTGCAAGGTGGGGCTGATGTCTAAATCATGCAAAGCCTGCCTGGTAGGACATAGTGCGCATGGGACTTTCCTTGGTGGGGCGTCAGGGCTTTGTAAGGGATACTGGTGACTAGATTAGCATGCTGGTTAGTTTTTTTTTGTTTTGTTTTGTTTTGTTTTGTTTTTTTTTTGTCAACTTGTCAAAAGCTATAATTGTTTGGGAATAAGAGCCCTCACTTGAGAAAATTCCCACCAGAGTGGCTTGTGCGCAATCCTCCACAGCATTTTCTTGATTAGCAATTGATTTGCACAGTGCCATCCTGGGCACGTGGCCTGAGTTGTACAAGAAAGCAGCCTGAGCAATCCCTGGGGAGCAAATTAGTAACCAGCGTTCCTCCATGGTCTCTGCTTTAGTTCCTGATCCCAGGTTCCTGTCCTGACTCCTGACTTCCTTTGATGCAGGGCTGCGACTTGGAAATATAAACCAAAATAAACCTCCCCACACACAAGTTGTTCTTGGTTGTGATCATTTTCACAGCAAAAGAAACCTAAGACAACTAGGGTTACTGCAGTAGACATGATTGGATTCTGGACACACAGTTAGTCGAAGTTCCTAATGGCTGATGGGAAATATAAGAGTCAATTATCAATTTAATCATCTAAAAGGAAGGAATTGTCTGAAGGTGGTTGGGCAAGATCGTAGGCGGAGCAGGTGGTAGAGAGGAGCCGGGAAGATGGGACTCCCATATTTGCCATGTTTAGCAGCAGGTGACGGGTCCATGTAGCAGGTTAGGTCTTTCATCTAGGAGCCATCGATGAGGTCTGAGATGGACAGATATATTTGGAGGTCATCTGCATATGGTTGGTGCAAGACTTCATGAGGTTACCAGCGAAGGAAATGTAAATAAAAGACACCAAGGAGAAGATAGGAAACCTACAACGCAGATGGAGAAATGAAGAGAGGACTCAGGGGTTAAGAGCACTTACTGCTCTTGCAGGAGTTTCAGATTTGGTCACTAGAGCACCTACCTGGCAAATCAAAACCGCCTGTAACTTTAGTTCCAGGGAATCCAACGCCCTCTATTGGTCTCCTCAGGCACCTGCATGCGTGTGGTACGCAGACATAAACTTGGGCACACACATACACAGATACAAATTAATCAAACAAACAAACATATCCACCTGAAAAAAGCCCTGGTAAGACATAAATTCTTTAAGACAGAGATTCTGTTTTATTCAATCTGATGGATGAATCTGAGGCATTCTTTCTACTATAGCTGAATAAATTACCAAAAAAAAATATTTAGTGGCTCAAAATAACTCTACTCTGTAAATCAGAAATCTCACACAGATTCGCCCAGATGAATTCAAAGTGTGGTAAAGCATTCAGTTTCCCCTGTTTCTGGAGACAGGCTCACATTCCTTATCTTACGGCCCCTCCTATCCTCGAAAACCAACTAATAGCGGATCTCCATTGTCATGCCTCACTCTGGTTCTGAACTCAGTCACAAAGTCTCAGATTTAGTCATAGCCAGTGAGTTCATGCTATATGCAAATGTTTATGACATCCCCACCAGAAGAATGGGTACTTCTTTTTTTTTTAAGTAATTAGCGAGTTAGTGAGATGACTTCATGGGTAAAGGCTCAATCCCTGGGGCCCACACGATGGTGGAAGGATAACACTGATGGTCACAAGTCGCCCCAGCTCCCACACTCATGCCAGGCCTTATCCCTTCCACCAATGAATAAGTAAATGCAAAGACTTTCAAAATAAAAATGAGAAGACTTAAAAATAAAATAATTTAAATAGGTAATGCATGTGTTTAATTCAAATATGTAATACATACATTGAAAAGCAAGTTGGCCTCAACAGTTTAATTCTTTGTTTTTGTTTTGAGGGAGAATGTGTTGCACATGGATTCATTTTACATGTAAAAATAGAACTGTTCTTTTAAAAACTTTTCTTTTTACTCAACAACAGCTGCTTTGTGTGCCATTAAGGGAGCTATGGCGATGAAGTAAACCTTCATTAAAAGGGCCTTATGATGGAGACTCCAATAAGGTAGAATTTTAGGCAGAGAGCATAGGGCTGGGGCCGGGAGCAGTTGAACAAATGGGGATGGGTACTTGGCAGCCCAGAAATGCATCACCAAAATGACTAGAGGGAACGTCCTGGGGGGCTTGTGACAAACGCAGGTGCCAGAGGAGGGAAGCCAAGCCCAGAAGAGCAGAAGGGATGGGCATCTAGAGAACTCTCAGCTGCCCTGCGCGTCCTACCCAGGGGCATTTGGCTGTCCTCAGGACACCTCCTCTTGGCAGGCGTTTCCTCGGTCAGCTCAGAGCCCATGCAGCGTGTTCCAAGGCTTTTGCTCACATCCTCCAGCTCCCACAGGTGTCATCTGATTCCTTTGCCTTTCCGACCTCTCTCCTCCTCAGGCCCAGGGGTCACCTCAACCTCCTGGGCCTCCTGCTGCCTCTCTGGACCTTCTTCACTCATTTTCCGGATCTCTTCCACGTGGGCTGGCTACAGCCACCATAACGATAGTCCACCATCAATGTGTGAATCCAAGGCCATCTCTGAGACCAAAGGCCTGAAATTCAGGTGGTGGCAAAGCTGCATTCCCTCTGCAAGCCGCAGGAGACTCCTCCACAGCCTCCCACAGCCGCTTGCTGTTCCCTGGCTCTTCTGTGTAGATACATCACTTGGCTCCAGTGTCTGCAGGGTCATCCTTTGCCTGCCTTCTTCCTCTCCAAACCCTCTTTCTCTAAGCATCCTGCACCTCTCCTGCACCAGTCAGAGTGAGCTATGGACCCCTCCTACTCAAGGATGACCTCGGCCCAGCTAGTTAAATTCTACAATGACCCTGTTTCCACACAAGGACATGAAAATTCACAGGTCCCAAGGGTTAGAGCCAGACATATTTCTATATGTTCATGCGTGTATGTGTACCCACGTGAATGCGTGCATGTGTACCTACGTGTATGCGTGCATGTGTGTGCATGTGCCCACATGTGCCCACATGTGCAGACGCACGCACTCTCATGCATAGAGGCCAGATGACAACCTTGGGTGTGGTTCCTCAGGAATTATCCACTTTGTTTCTTGAGAGCTAAGCTGGCAGACGAGGAGCCCTCAGAATTATCCTGCTTCTGATTCCCCTGTTCTGGGATTATAGTTGCAATTCCATGCCGGGTTTTTGTTTTTAAAACAGGTCCTCATGTTTGCAAGAGAAGGGAGCATTTTATCACCTGAACTCTCTCCAGCCTGAACATATTTTTAGGGAACAATTTCTAGAAGGGACTAGTGTAAAGTCCACAAAGTAAAGTAAGCCCCCTAGAGTCACTAAGACGATCTTTTGAGGAAAGAGAAGAAAATACTAAAAATTATATTTCTACTTAATTTTCTCCTACACAAGAGAAATAAATTCAGTTTTATTGCTATTTAATGTGTGAATTGATACACAATGGCTACCTCATGGTTGCTTTTTAGAGCCCCATGACACAATCCATGAATTAATGGGTCTGGAGGACAGCAGACTCCCCTAAGAATACTAGAACCAGAATGTGGGGTTGTACATGATTGACAAAATCGCTAATTTTCCAATTTCTTTAGTCTTTTTTTAATGTTGACAAACAGCAAGAGATATTCTATTGTGAGATATGTACATGGCCTACGATCAGTTAAGAGGCTGTAGTCATGCTGGTTAAAGGTTACCTCACAGGAACTCAAGTGGAGGCAGACTTAAGAGATTCTGAGGTATAATTGATGGACTCTGATAGTTTATATGCTGTGTTAACTTGATACAGCCTAGAATCACCAGAGAAGAGAGCCTCATTTGAGGAATTATCTAGATCAGGTTGGCCTCGTGGTATATCTATGGAAGACTGTCTTGATTGTTGATTGATATAAGAAGACCAGCCCACTGTGGGTGGCACCATTCCCTAGGCAGGGGTTCCTGAACCCTTTAAGTGAGGAAACAACTTTCTGAGAGCTGCGTTTACTCTCCTTACCCTTGACTGTTGATATGACACTTTATACTCCTGCCTTGATTTCCCTGTAATAATGAACTATAACTTAAAACTGTAAGCCAGACAAGTCCTTTCTCCTGTAAGTTGCTTGTTGTTAGAATATTTTATCACAGTGACAGAAATTAAATACGAACAACCCGTTCATAGACAGTAGTGAAAGATGCAAAGTCAAGGCTGACTTCCCAATTTTAAACTTGACTACATGAATGAGTAACTTCACAGGGTGTTTGTTTTTATTGTTACAGCACTGAGGATGGAACCCAGGCTCTCACACAGATTGGGCAAGTTCCCTCTACTGAACTACACCTTTAGCGATAAATGTTCTTTGACTAAAAGTGGACACTCACAGAGTAATGTGTTTGTCAGCTAGGAAAGGTTTTGTCTGGGCTGTTAGACTAGAGAAACCTGAGCTACATCTGGCATCCAGGAAGATGTGTGGGTCTGGAGCTGAAGATAAAGGATTGGATATCAGCAGAAGGGATGGCGAGCATGGGAATGCACAGGCAAGCCCAGGAAGTGTGCAGAGGGACACAGCCTAGGACAGAGGCTTGAGAGCAGCCAAGAGAGGAAGAGGGGAGATCAACAGCTCCAAGGTCGTAGAGACCAAATGACAATTAATACTAAGGGCGAGTGACCTGGACAGAAGGCAGCAGTCACTTTCCTTCTTTGAGGTTTCAAAAGTCCATGCCAGGCTCAGTGTCTCTCTCTTTTTGCCTTCTGCCTGTGGAGCAGGGTGTAAAGCTCTCAGCTACTGCTCCAACACCATGCCTGTCTGCTTCCCACCATGATGGTCATGGACTGACCCTCGGAAACTGTAAGCAAGACCCCAAATTAACCACCTTCTTTTATGAGTTGCTTTGGTTGTGGTGTCTCTCACAGCAACAGAACAGTAAGACGTGGTAGTGCGTAGGCTGATAATTAATGTCACTGGATCTCATTTCTCCACTACTGTGGTTTGTCTCCCCAAAGCTGCAAGCTTGGTTCCAGTATATTAGTTAGTACCAAGGAAGGTTAGCCCCAGTGTGGCGGTGCTGAGGGAAGCTTGGCCCCGGTGCAGCATTGAGGCAAGAGAATCTTTAAAAGGTCAGGACTAGTCAAACATGACTGAATCTTTAAGGTTAATCCTGGATCTTTTCCTGGCTCCTGAGTGTGGGCTGTAATAAGAGAACCTGACACCGCCCCCACATCTCTCTTGCTTCCTTCCTTGTATACATGCCCTTTTCGTGAATAGCCATTTCCTTTCTCTTTCTTTACCGTGTGTAGTGACTGCAAAGAAAGCACTCACCGTGTTGGCGCTGCGGTGCTGAGACCCTGTGGTTACAAGATCTTCGTTCATTGCCCGGCATCAGATGCTCTGTTATGACAACACAAAACAGAAACAGAAGGTTCTTCGAGGTAGCTGCTGTCGTAGGGAGTGTATTGAAAGCCTCGATGACTTGTTCATACCTTTGAAAACAGAGTAAGCTCTGCCTTTGGTGTAGATGTTATTATGCAATGAATTTCTAACCAGTTAGTAAGATCTAAAACATTGACACATAGAGATGATTAAGGCATGTTTAAAGTGTTAAGGTGTAAGGCCATCCTAGCTAATGGGTCACTGGCTCCCCAGAGAGAACATGGCAGCATGGGGCCCTGGTTTACTGTTGAGACTTTATGAGAAGTGGTAGATGACACTTATGTCGTCGTCCCTCCCCCCGCCAGAGGAATTTTACAACACGACCCACAGCAGTTGGCACCCATTTAACTCATTTGAAATGACTCTCCTTTCCTCTTTCCATCATAGAGGTAATCCATTGGATTTTGGTAAACCCTATACATGTGTTTGTGTTTTAAAGGACTGGGAGATGTCTATAACTAGATCATGAGACGTGGAGGGTAGCCATTCCACTATCTTCTTGTATATCCATCCCCAGGGTCTAGTGCTGCACATGGCTAGTGCTTGGTGCTCATTGTGGTCCTTAACTGTTCAGTCCATTGGCACTGAATGTACAAACACACAGAAGTAGGTTGGGAGCGTGACTCACCCCTACAATCCCAGTACGCAGGAGGCCAAGACTTGGCTAGAGTGTGAAACTTGTCTCAAAAATACCCCCCCCTAAAAATATAAAAGCACTGCCGGGCAGTAGTGGCGCACGCCTTCAATCCCAGCACTTGGGAGGCAGAGGCAGGAAGACCTCTGAGTTCAAGACCAGGCTGGTCTGCAGAGCATGTTCCAGGACAACCAGGGTACCCAGAGAAACTCTGTCTCAAAAATCAAAAACAAAACAAAAAATATAAAAGCATCTAAGTGGACATCCCTGCTCTTGCGAAAGATTCAGTATGGCTGATGGAAAAGGTCCCACTTGAAGCAATATTAGGAGCCTGTGCTTCACTGTAAATAAATGCAAAGGTCTTTGCTTCCCAATCTTTGGACCTTGGTTCTCTTCTCAATGTATGTCATGTGTCATTACACACACAGCACACACACACACACACGGGGGGGGGGGGAACACCTCCAACTTCATATCTAGCTGCTACAGTTCTCTCTCCGATGGATCACAATACTTCAAGATGAGGGTGTGCACAAACTGGAGCCCAGGTGGGCGGAGACTTCAGGTTAATTAACTTCTTTTGAATGCATCCAGAAAATTAGTAAAGACATGAGAAACAGTTCACCCAGGTAATGCATACCTGAGAGGCAGGAACTAAAGTCTTCCTATCAGATGTTTGCGATTGCCTGAAGTGCTGTAGGCAGCTGCACAGAGCCAGCCATGCCCTCGATGTTTAGGGAGGGCACAGGACACGGAACGCATGCACACAAAGAATGGTGTCTGGAAGGTGTGCACCTTCAAATTAAACCCGGTCATTTTCATTTATCATCACACAAGAATGGAGAGGAGAACACAGACTCCCTGTGAGTCACTGCTTAGACAAGTTGCTTCACTCCTGGAGGCTTTGTTGTGAACGTAACTGCAGGATCCTGAAGATCCCCTGCTCCTAGGGTGTTTTGCTCAGCTCCCATATTTCAGGTGGTCACCATGATTAAGGAGAGCTATCCTTCAAGGGTTGACGAGCACAACTGCCTCAGTCCTGTGTCCTCAGAGCTGTGGTCACCGAACTTTAGCTGTCCAGGAAGGAGGGCAGAGGAGGGAGCGGCTTCCCCATTAAATGTGGAGGAAAGCCCCACCAGGCTGGCATTCCCACCACCCTGTCTGCAAGGCTCTTCCTTTGCAGGAGGCAGAGCCTCACACCCCTCCCTCCATGCCGACTGCCCCCCTTAGACCATGGTTTTCCAGTCACCCCAACTTCTTCTCTGTCTTTGAATTTGGGTTCAAGATTGCTCTCCGTCTACACCTTAAATCCCAGGGAAGGGGATGTGGGAAATGTCTCAAGCTCTTCTGGAAAATGTTTTCATATAAAAGACCACAGTGTTTAAAAAGATTCATTGCCTTTTCCCACATAACCAATCCTATATCTAGCAATCAATCTTTAATTTTTATTTAGCCCAGGTTGGCCTCAAAAATTTTATGTAACCAAGGAGGAACTTAAGCTTTTAAAAATATTTCAGTGTGTGTGTGTGTGTGTGTGTGTGTGTGTGTGTGTGTGTACATCTGTACATAATTTGCCTGTAGAGGTCAGAGGATAACTTTCAGGAATTGGTCTTCTCCCTCAATCTTATAGGACCCAAGGATGGAGCGCAGTTGGTCAGGCTTGGTGACAAGTCGCCAGCTTACATGCTAAGTCATCTTGCAGGACTTATTTTGAACTTTTGATCTCCCTGCTCCCTGAGTACTGGAGTTACAGGCATGTGCCACCACACATAGTTTATGAGGTGCTGATGGTTGAGCCCCGGGGTTCAGGGGTTCTAGACAAGCACTCTATCAATTGAGCTACAGCTTCAGGCCCATGGATCGATCTTAAGGAAGTAATTCTAAATGGAGTCAAGGATAAGAATGTAAACCACTGAGTTACATAGTTTTGGGGAGTGGGTGAGAAATACAATCTTTTTTATTTTGCTGTCCACAGCAGAAGAATGGCCAAGTTACAGTTCATTGAAACGATGGAATAGTGTGTTGAGAAATGACAGAAACAGTTTGGAATTAAAATGTGGTGACTGATTATTTCCCAAAATAAGTGGAGGTTGGGAAAGGGAAGGGGAGAGGTATGATTTCAACTCAGTAGAAAGAAAGAAAGAAAGAAAGAAAGAAAGAAAGAAAGAAAGAAAGAAAGAAAGAAAGAGAGGATAGAAAGCAGAAGGCAGGCAGAGAAAAACTACAACCATTGAAAGTAAACCTAGTAAAATGTTAACTGTTAAGTCTGGGTTTTAGGACATCTCTTGTTCATTTTCATCTAATGTTTTTATCTGTAAGCTTTTATTGCTGTCAGAATTAAAAAATCGTATTCAAATACAAATATAAAGAAGCTTGGATGAAAATATTGGCAGTGAGGTTTTCCAGTAAGAGGTGTAAGGATGCTATTCATTTTCATATACATGAATACAGAGAGGTAAAAAAAGTTTAAAACCCATAGGAAGATTATTGTCACGGCTCCTGCCCAAACGTCCCCTGTCAAGGTATCCCTGATGAGGGAGCACATGCTTGCTCATTAGCAGTGTGGTGGTCTGCCAAAAGTGGTTGAGGAAGACGTGCTTGTCACTAAGTTTAGACTACAGGTGGCAGGAAGCACACTGGGGGAAGGATTAAAGCTCCAAGCGGGGGGGGGGGGGGAGCTCTCAGGAAGTCTCAAGAACTTCAATCCGGCTGTTGAGTGGAAACATCGCTTCCAAACATCTTGGCCAGCTGTTGCAGCGCTGTTGGTCCTGGGGATGGGGAGGTGAGAGCAGTGGTCTCCATGACTGCCCTGCCTGTGAACCCTCAGCAGGGACTCAGTTGAGACTAGGAGTCAAGTATGCAGGTGAATCCACTTGAGACATTGGGGTGTCCTCTGTTTGCTCCCAAGGCTGGCAGACCCCAGCCACTATGAAGTCAGAGCCTTAGGGACAACAGTTGCAGGCAGCAGGAACAGAACCCAGGAAACACCTGGACAACTGTCTGTCTTCTCACACATCTGGCAACCAGTCGAAGAGCAAAAGCCCCCAAGTATGAGTCACATGGGATTTCCAGCTTCTTCCAGTTCCTTGTAGGGGATGTTAGACAACCTGCTTAGTCTGTGCCCGTGTTTCCCCACTTAATACTTGCGACCCAGTGCATCTCTGATTAGTGATAAGTAAATAGTTGACAAGGAGCTGGGCAAGGTAGGCCTCATCAAACAGGGCCCCGTGAAAGTCCTACAGGCATAGCTCCGAGGAAGAGACAGGGTGGCACTCCCTACCCTTTCCAATCAAAAAACAATATCCCTCTGATGTTAAAGGAAACCCAATTTTGCCCATATAGGCACTTTTCTGACTTTCTTCTGGTAGGCAGGTTCCAATCCATGATCCAGTCCACAAGTTAGCCTTACTCAGTCTGGAAGGTTGTTTGGTATTGGGGTCAGGGAAAGCAGAGTCCCCCACCAGCCACCAGTTGGTGGGATGGTGGGATCTGCTTTTTTCTCTCTGTCTCACAGCCATGCTTCCTCTGAAGAATTTCTATGTCAACCTCAACCATGTTATTATATTATCTTTTAAAATGTGGAAAAGCCCCCTCTCCCCAATTCCCATCAGCCTTATTCTTCGGTACTGCCTCTGGTCCCAGGCAGATGAGTCCATGCTTGGACTCTAACCAACTGCAAGAGTCAAGGGAACCCCAGGAGACCTCAACATAAAAGGAAAAATAACAACACATCAAGGCATTTCCCAGGGGCCAGCCAACGGGACGTGGAAGCCCACACAAACTGCTGAGTATGGAGAAGGCTGGGAGAACTTCCCGTGTGTGTGTGTGTGTGTGTGTGTGTGTGTGTGTGTATGTGTGTGTGTGTAAGATAAACAGAAAAGAAAAGAAAATCAGCTTTCAAAGGAGAGGGGGCATGGGAGTGGAATCTACTTCTCACTGCTCAGGGTAGGTAGTCACCAACATACAATGTTAATCCGTGGCCTTCGGACACACTGCATCTCTGACCCCTGAAGATACATCAATATTGGTGCTTTTATCTGAGTAGAGACAAAACACACTGGGATCTAAGGCCACTGACCAGTTCACAGTGGGAATTTAAGAAAGGGTCAGGCTATGTAATCACTTGCTGCCTAGCTTCATGGGTTAGGTGGTGGCGGGTGTTGGAGTTCACCTCCTAGCTAATCAAGCCCAGCAGCCACCAGTGCTCCATTTGCTGGGGGAACAAGTGTGCTTCCCAGGCCAAGTCACCTGCCTGCTGGGACTAAATTAAAATGGAGTGGTTTTTTGTTTTTGTTTTTGTTTTGTTTTGTTTTTCTGTAGGATTCTTATGTGGTTGCTGTGGATGAAGAGACATTCCTTTGAAATGATGTCTGAGGAGTCAGTCAAAATAAGGCAGGATGCACAGGTGGCGAGCACGCAGGTGGTGAAGGAGAGCGGATGGCATGGCGAGCGCATGTTTGGAGAGCACAAACGTGTGTGTGTGTGTGCACAATCATACAAGTTTGTGTATGTATAATACAAAATACACACAAATCTACCTTTTTCAAGCAAAAGCAGGATCATCCTGTAATGATGTTTTTGCAACTGTTCCTTCTTTGTTTGACCAGCTCCTGTTGCTATGGATACACTTCTTAGTGTCATTCTGACAGCTTTCCAGTTGCCCATAACTTGAAATGCTGTACCTTGGTATAATGAATCCTATCTCTAATAGTCAACTTTTTCTCTAGATGTTGTAATAGAGGCCAGTCATTAGAGCACCTCACAGCATGAGGACCAGGGGTCCATCCTCGGCACCCACATAACATAAGCAGAACATGGTGGGATGTGTTTGTAATCCCAGCACTGGCAATGTAGAGGCAGGCAGAAGCCTGGGGTTCATGGGCCAGCTAACCTCAACTGATCACCAGCCTCAGAATGGCTGAAGCTCCTTCATCTTACATTAGGAAAATCCAGTTCAGAGATCAACTTAAAGAAAGACATAAAGATTAAAAGATGGGGGTGGGAAAGGTGATAGATGACCCAGACCAAGGACACGTACAGTGCTGTTTGCGCCATTCAGGGTAAGGAAATGGCCTCTGAATTCTCCTGTGGCCATCAGAAACACCATCCGTGGGACTGGGGACCGCAGGGATAACTCAGCTTCTTGGAAGTGAGGCTTCTAGTTGATTCCCTTGATGGGAATCACTCATCTGCTGGAGCCTTGGGTTTGAGACACTCTTGGAATGTGTGCTGCATCTTCAACCCGCCAGCACTCACCATCATGCATGAAATCTGCATCTCCAGGCCTTCCTGTCATCTGGGGCTTCAGGTGGATTGAAATATACAGGTTTTATAGGACTTTCCAGACTCGTCACACAAGACTACTTCTCACCTAACCTCTCTGAGGATATCTGGGGGAACAGTCCAATGGCCTTAGAAGGCAGCACCAATTATCATATTTATTAGGAAGCAAGCGGGGATTCCCCCAATCCTACCTTAGCAGCTCAATTTAAATGGAGACACCTGAGAGCCGGAGATAGGACTCAGCAGTTAAGAGCGCTCATTGTTCTTACAGAGGGCCACAGTTGGATTCCCTATGTTTGATGGCTTGCAAAAACTTGTCTCTCCAGCCTCAGAGGGTCTGACGCCATCTTCTGGCCTCTCTGGGCACTAGGTACACACACGTGCACACACAGAGACATATACATGTAAAGAGAAATAAAAGTAAATCTTTTTAAAAGTTGCATTAGAACCCTTGCTTGGTCACTGAATGCCTAGACCAATAGCCCTTCCCAAGGAGAGAGTTCCCAGGTGGCCAAGCATCGCTGGGGCAGGAAGCAGGTTTGCAGGGTGTGCACTGTGCAATAGAAGAAGCAAGAAGGAATACAATGAGACTGGAAAGCGCTGGCTCGGGGTAAGGGCACAGGTTTGCCCTTCTGTCAGTATGGCCTGCGGGGCTTTGAGGAAGTTGCTTTCCCTCTCTGGTCCTAGCTTTTAACACTTAAAGAAGAGCTTCCATCAACTTTCTCCAGCTTCTCTGTTGCTTTCTCTTCATTCCATAAGATTTCTACAGCGCGATTATGAAAATTCTTCTGTAACTTTTCACAGTGTTTTGCGATGGTGGGATCAGATAGACAGCAACTGATTCCATGTTAACATTCTGGAGAGACAACCAGTCAAGATTTGATCTTCACAGCTGTCAAAATGAGAAACACAAAGGCACATGCTAACAGTACCAGGGGCAAGACGGAAGGATCGCTGAGACTTGCTGGCCTGCCAGCTCAGTGAGCTCTAGTTCTGGAGAATCACCCCATTACAGAAAGAATGCAGAAAGAGGCTGAGAAAGACATCTGATGATGACCTCTGGCCTCTGCATGCACACACGCACGCACACACACACACACACACACACACACACACACACATACACACACACAGAATGGCTGTACTCCCACAGACTGTATTCTTTCCTGGTTTGATGGTTTGCCCCCTCCAAAGCAGCCCTCAATGGAGCTTTGAATGCCTATGTATCACACTTTTTTTCTGAGTAATGTTGAGCCTCTGTTTTGCAGCAGGAAGAGCCTGGCTGGATCATTGACAGAATGGAAGTTGACCCTGCAAAGAGAACGTCCACTCTTCTGAAGGGAATGGATTGAGTATCCAGCACCTGACAAATAATGCTCCGGGTGATCTGATAGGGACCTGAGCGTATGTCACAAGGAGGCCCAGGACCAGCATTGCCGGAGCCACGGCTGTTTATTTCGAATGAGCTGTCTCTTTGCCGTCATACTGGAGAAGCTGTTTGGGTCATAAGTATTTAACCTCTGAACTTTCGCTCTCGACCGGAGCAGCTGTGGGTGGCAGGAATGTGGGGAGGGAGGAAATATCAGAGTCAGCAAGCATGGGCCTCCATCTAAGGGTTGGCCCAGCTTCCAGAAAGGAAAAAAAAACTCAAGTAGCTCTTTGTGGTCACGGAGCATACACTTCTTTCAGTGTTTTAGAATCTGAAGAAAAGCCTAGAAGGAGTCTTATCTCTCGGGAAGTAGTGGGTTGTTTACTGAGCTTCAACTGCATGCAGCAGCATGACTGAGGACCAGGAGAAACTGTCCAAAGAACTCCCTAGCTTTTGTTTAGCAGATACATCGACAGACAAAGACACACAGACACACCAGGATCACTGCATTCGTAGTCGCCTGGGCAGAGCTGTCGTTGTTGCTTTTCGGCCTTCTCAGCCCATCAGAGCCTGTCCAGTCTTCAGAGTTCTTCCCGATGACTTGATGCTCACCTTATGCTCACCAACAAGCTGGGTCTGGCTCATATTAAATGCTCAGGGAGTTTTTGATATGCCTGCACCCTGAGTGGGGTATGGTATATTGTTACGTAATGGCTTCCAACGAGCCTTGCCTTTCTGGATCCCTCTTCTTGTGTTATCCTTTATACGTTGATGCTGGGCTTTGCCATAGGATTTGCTTTGGCCATTGAGTCCTTTGTAAACATGGAATGTCTCGAGTCAAGAGCCCGAGGAGCTGCTAGAAACACTTGGCCCAGTGAACAGGCAGCTCTAAAAACCAAACGTGAGAGACCATTTGGCATCCTCCAATCTTCACAAAGATGCTTAATGTTTGGGGCCAGGCAATGCCAGCAGATGAATTGCTTAGCTCAGCAGTAAGCTGCTCTTAGAATCATGTTCCAGGCCAGCCCGAAACACTTGGAGGCTAAGGCTGGAAGACCGTGAGTAGAAGGCTGCCGGGGCTACAAAAATAAATTTTGACAAAACAAAGCAAAACACAGACAGACACAAACAAACATAAATGACCTGAAGTATAATTTTAAGCCACTGAAATTTGGTATATTATACAATAATAAATCATTGAAATGCCATTTCTGTAAAAAAATAAATGGTAGTTTTTAAGTCAAAAAATAGGAAATATCATATTCCATCTATCAATTTTGATCAGTAGTGTTTTATTTTTATTGAGATCCATGTGTGTTTGTGTGTGCACACACGCCCACATGTGCACAGGCATGGGTGTCTGTGTGTGTGTGTGTGTGTGTGTGTGTAGCACACTGTTCCCTTTGGTTGTATCTAGTCTGTGCTTTTACCTTGCCTTTGAATGAAATCCCATGCTACTATGCTTTTGGTGTGAGTCTTAGTTATTGCGCATTGCTGTGGTAAAACACCCTGACAACAGCAACCTAAAGGAGAAGGGATAATTTGGCTCACAGTTCTGGGTTGTAGTTCATCGCTGGTGGAAAAGACAAGGAGACAGAACCTTTAAAACAGCCAATCATGTTGTATCCACAGTCAAGAGCAGCGAGGAAGGAATCAATGCATCAGCAGTAGTGCTCAGCTATGTCCCACTCTATCCAGTTCAGAATCTTCTGCCTAGGGAATGGTGCCACCCATAGTGGGCAGATCTTCCCACCTCAGTTAATCAGGTCAGCTCTCCACAGATGTGCCCGCAGGCTGACTTGATCTAGATCAGGGGTTCTCAACCTGTGGGTTGTTAGCCCTCACAGGGGTTGTGTGTCAGATATCATGCTTATCAGATATTTTTCATTATGATTCACAACAGAAGCAAAATTACAGTTATGAAGTAGCAACAAATATAATTACAGTTGTGGGTCACCACAACACGAGGAACTGTATTAAAGGGTAGAAGCATTAGGAAGGTTGAGAACCACTGATATAGACAATCCCTCAATGAGATTCTCTTTCGGGGTGGTTCTAGATTCTATTAAGTTGAAAATTAACAATGACCATCCCAGAGGTCTTTTCAGTTCTCTGAAGAAGATGCTAAGGATCTGGAAACACCCAGTCTAGTGTCCACTGGTAATCCATCCATCCGTCCATCCATCCATCCATCCATCCATCCATCCATCCATCTGTCCACCCATCCAAAAATTACTCATCCTATGTGTCATCTACTTAGTCAGTAAACTTGATTTGCACTCAGCTGATGCTCTAGGAGTCTCAAGGGTGACAAAGGATTCAGGAATCCAGGTGAGAGACCAGTCCTGGATTGCCCAAGGAAAGAAATGAGGAGTGGTAGAGCAGAGGTGATAGGGAGGGAGAGGTTGGTTACAGAGAAGAAGGGATGTTGAAGGCAGAACATAGATTTAGTAGCTAACTTGTCTGTGGACAATGGAAGAGGAAAAGACCATGATAATACACACAATTATCAACAACTAAGTATTTATTAGTGTCAGGTTCATGAACATTAAATGACTGGCATTTGTCATCCACTTCTAGCGTGTCAGGTTCTAGGTGCTTTATGGGCTCTGTA
This sequence comes from Arvicola amphibius, assembly GCF_903992535.2. Taxonomy (NCBI): domain Eukaryota; kingdom Metazoa; phylum Chordata; class Mammalia; order Rodentia; family Cricetidae; genus Arvicola; species Arvicola amphibius. The sequence goes on along the minus strand of NC_052049.1, from coordinate 129,160,788 downwards.
CTCCTCACAACCCAATGAGGTGGGTGCTGTCACTATGTTTATATTTCAGATAAGAAAATGGAGACACTGAGAGATGAGTAGCTTGTTCTAGGCAATGCAGCTAGTAAGTGGCAAGGGTGGGATGACTCTTGGGTGTCCAGTTCAGTGCCAAGTGTCTTCCTTGGACATAGGAAGTGAAGGAGGAAGGTGCACAAGCAGAGATGCCTGGGCTCATGCTGGGGAGAGCTTAGGGGAGGCAGTGTGTGCCTAGGCAGGAGGCCAAGGAGAGCAACCACACTGGAAATATCAGTTTTGACACCATCAGCTTGACCATGTGGGGGTGGACACCATGGGCTGGGGACAACATGTCAAGGGCAAAGTCAATGACAGGATCTGGGAGGAAGCCCAAGAGTAAACGGGCCTGTGGAGGAAGTGTCAGATTCAGCTTGTGGAAAGGCATGAGACAGACACCAGAAACAGTGTGTGGTGGTACAGGAGGGAGGGAGAAGCGTCTCTCCCAGGGAACGCTGTTGGGAGTGTCAGTAACACTAAGTGTTACATATGGTGGACATACCGAGGAGGGTTGTAGAGCAGCCACTGAAAGTCTACGCTTGGGGCGGAATGCCTGAAGGCTCCCGAAGCACCTGGGTCAGTGTCTCATGGTGCAACAGAATCTCGGTGCTTTATGAATGTGCAATTCCTGGAGCCTACTCCTAAGACTTACATTCATAAGATATGAGGTTCAGGTCTGGGAATCAGAATGTTTAACAAGGTAAGGGCCTGAAGATGGTATTTCTTTCCCCACCTGCCTCAGATTCTGGCTTCTTGTTAAATGATCCATGGCCTCTGCTCAGCATGTGAGCGGCCAACCTTTTCAGTTCATGCCTTTCCCCAGGGCCTTGCCTCACAGCCTCACAGGCTCTGGTGGACAATCATGCTCAAAGACTACAATGAGCAAAATCTCTGTCTCTGTGCCCCCCCCCCCCCCACACACACGAAGTCAAACAGAAAGCTACTTGCTTCCAAAATAAACGCACACCCTCTCCCTGAGTATACCCATTCTCCTTGATCCCTGAAGCTAAGCAGGACTGGCCCTGGTTAGTGCCTGGATGGGAGAGATAAACACAGGCAAGTGCCTGCCTGCAAACACAACTACTCCAACAAAAGAGAGGAAGAACAGAAAAATACCTAAATAAATATATCTATTCTCAGTGTATAGGAGACATAGAGGGAAAGGATGAGAACTGTGGAGCAAACAAGAGTTGGGGAAAGTGGGAGGAAAAGCAGAGGGACCAACCATGGGACAAACGGCAGTTACCCTGGGCCAGCAGTCTTTGGAACATTTTCCACACATGCTAAGGACTTCGGACTTGCTCTTGAAGAGATGGAAAGTCCATGTGATCCAGACTTAGAGACTCTGTCTTTCAGAGCTCTCTGTCTCCTATAGCACCCAGCGAAGGGACCCTGGAGTGTACTTGGGACTGGCAAACACAGGCCTTGGAGTCTGTCTCTTCTAAGCTATGGAAGCCAAAGACTATGGGGCGGGGGAAGGGGAATAAATCATGGGGCCTGAAGACGGGGAAAGGAAAGAAAGAGGACACCACTCCAAGCCACTCCTCAAACGGAAAAAAAAAGAAGGGGAGACAAATTCCTTTCCTTATCAAAATATGTATTTAAAATAACCCCAGAAAATAAAGTTGCGTTTTTGCAGGCTGGGTTAAGGGAGGAGAACTAGAAAGGTACAAAAAACAGCAAAGTAGGAAAAATAAGCAGAGCAGAAAAGAATATTAAAAACAGGAAGTCTGCAGGCAGCAATTCCCTATGAGGTCATCAGCAAAGGCCCCAGAGGTGGATTCTCTGCAGGCCATCGGGTGTGGAAAGGAAAGCAAGAGTATGAGCCTTTTCTGGTAGCCTTGGGCATGAGAACAGGGCAGAACACGGTCAATGCCAGAGGCAGCCGGAAACTTTGAAAGCTATTTGTATGTGGCATGGGTGTAGGGTGGTCTCCAGGCTGCCCAACCTGGGATGGGAGGAGTGGAGTAGGAAACAGGAAACTGAAGGTCAAAGTTGAGTCCCAGGTCTGGGTCTGCCACTGAGGGGCTGGGCCCATTTATCTGCCTAGGATTGTGTGTGGTTAGCAAGGCCTCCCCGCATGGGTGGCATAGGGGCATACTTTGATGCCCAGCTATGACATCAGTAGGACCAGAGAGCAGGAAGAATGTTTTGTTTTTTATTTATAGCAAACTATTTTCCTGCCGGCCATTTTCCTTTCCCCAGCTCAGAGCCTTGAAGGATTGTGACAGCTTAGAGAGGCTCTTTTGTTCCCTCATACAGGGAGCTTCAGTGCTGGCTGTGAAGAGAGGGGGCCTAGAGGCACAGGGGACTAGAGCGGGGAAGTGAGAGACCTGATGTGAATAAGGAGCTAGGACATCCCGTGTGAGAGTGTGCCAAAGGACAACCTTGGTATCGTTCCTCAGGGAACCATCCACCTCGCTCTCTTGAGACAGGGTCTCTGGTCCAACGCTCACCACGTAGGATAGCCAGTGAGCTCCTGGGTCCTTCCCCAGTGATGAGATTGTAAGCAGGAGCAAACTAAGAGTTGACTCACTGATAAGACCGAAAGCCCTGAGATCGACGTTTCTACAAGTCAGTTTCCCAGAATTGCCCACTTGGTGGGGAGGTGTGTGAGAAGTAGATGAAAATGGAAATACTCCGGGCAGGGGCTTGTTTGCATAGCATCCAAATGGAACTACTTTCTGTCTTTAAGGACAAAATACTCTAGTTCTCAGGCCAGGCCTAACTTTCTAAGAGTCAATGAACACACAGATGTCCGTCACGAGGCTTTGCTGGTCTCAATTGTTTTCAGCCACTTTGAAATAACTTTTGTGATCCATCTACCTAATAAAATAAAGGGCCAAAGTAAAACCAAGACAAAATTCACCTGTGCTTCCTCTTCCCTCTCCGGCTTCAATTACCACCTCTTCTTTGATAAAACAAAAAAGTCCAGGCCTGAGCATTGCTCTATCGTGACCTTTGATGTGTTGCCATCTGGTGGTCTAAGTGGGTCACTGCATGTGTATGCTTCAACGTCCTGCATTTATGGAATGTTCAATGTGTCAGGCACTGTACGGTAATAATTGTAGTCACTTCTTCACACTGAAAATAAGGGTCTGCCTATGTAGCTAGACGTTCACCTGGAGTAGAGGTGATCGCACTCCCGATTCCTCACAGTTACTGTATACAGGAACCCATAACCGATAATCGTCATGACCAAAAGCAACCTGGGTGAGCAAAGGGTTTATTTGACTTACATTTTCCATCGTGGCCCGTTCCTGAGCAAAGTCAGGGAAGGAACTAAGCAGGAACATGGAGTGTGGAACCGAGGCAGAGACCATGGGGGAATGCTCTTACTGACCTGCTCCCTCTGGCTTGGGCACAGCTTACTTCCTCGTACAACCCGGACCACCTGCCCAGGGAATGGTACCACCCACAGTGGGCTGGGTGCTCCTAAATCTACCAATCAGTAGTTCCCACAGGCCAATCTGATGGGGACAATTCCTCAACCGAGCGGCCCTCTCTCCAGGTGTGTCAAGTTGAGCTGTCACAGCAAGCCTGAGTCAGACATCACTGCAAACATGAGTCAGACATCAATTTTTTTTTTTGCTACCATTATAACTGGAAGGATTATCTATCCTCTTTCCCTGAATGCTTGCAAACAAACCCAGATCTCTGAAACCCATGGAGACAGAGACTGAGAAACAGCTGGCCCCATCAGCTGAGGACTTCAACAGGGCTGGGGGAGATGGCTGAATGGGAAAGGTTCTCTCTCTCTCTCTCTCTCTCTCTCTCTCTCTCTCTCTCTCTCTCTCTCTCTCTCTCTCTCTCTCTCTCTCTCTTCCTTTCTCTTTTTGGTTTTTCAAGACAGGATTTCTCTGTAGCTTTGGAGCCTGTCCTGGAACTAGTTCTTGTAGACCAGGCTGGCCTCAAACCCACAGAGATCCACCTGCCTCTGCCTCCAGAGTGCTGAGATTAAAGGTGTGTACTACCACTGCCTGGCTGGTAAGGTGCTTTCTATACCAGCATAAGGACCTACATCCAAGCCCCAGAACCCACATAAAAGGCCAGCCATGGTGACACATGCCTGTAATCCCAGCACTGGGAGACAGGTTTTAGTGACAACAGACTGCATTCGTTCACTGGACAGCCAGTTTAACCAAACCAGGGAGCTCCAGTTTCCCTGAGACACCCTGTATCAGAAAATGAAGCAGAGAAACAGTTGAAGGAAACACCTAACACAAGTGAGTGCTTGTGTGCGTTCATGTATGCAGATAGGTGTACACATTTAGCATGTGTGTGAATCTCAGGCGTCATTTCTCCATCGTCATATACCTCATTTATTTATATTTTGGAGACAGTGTCTCTCACTGACCTGGGGATTGCTAATTAGGCTAGACTGCCAGGCCAGCAAGCTCAAGATGTCTGTCTCTACCTCCCCAGTGCTAGGATTATAAGTCTGTGACACCATGCCATGACTGTGTGTGTGTGTGTGTGTGTGTGTGTGTGTGTGTGAGAGAGAGAGAGAGAGAGAGAGAGAGAAAGAGAGAGAGAGAGGGAGAGAGAGAGAGGTATATGGTATATGTATGTACCAGAGGAGGACTCAGCTGTCCAGTAGTCTCTGCCTTACTACCTTAAGACAAGAAAGTCACTCTTTTGGGCTAAACTGATTAACCAGCAAGCTCCTGGCTTAGATTTGCCTCTGCCTCATAACACCAGAGTGATAAGCATGTGTTCATGCCCAGGATTTTTATGAGCACTAGGGATTTGAACTCAGGTCTAGTAAATGATCTTGCCCACTGAGCCTTCTCCTCAGTCACCTCCACCAACCTGCCATCACCACTCTTGACATGGACTCTGAAGATCAAACCCAGGTCCTCCTGCTTGCGAAGGCAGGTACTTTAGGACTGAGCCATCTCCCAACACATGGTTCGCGGGTGAGGCGGTCAAATGACGGCATTCCAGAGAGAACATTTGCTAAGAAGACCGTGTCTCTGGGAGGAAGACAGACTGAAGGTCAGGAGCAGATCAGGCATGCCCTGTCACAGGTCCCATGGCCTGCAGTTTTCCTTGTGAGCACCAGAAGTGCGGTGCTGGCTGCTCATGAAAACCCTTCCCGTATGTGTTGGAACATCCTCTAGCTGCTAATGAAGTCACACATTCACTCTCGAGTGACAATGGAAAAAGAGAAGGGCCCCGTGCCTGCCTTCCCTGCATGTTGACCTTGTGCAGGAAGGCTGAGGCTGCTAGGGCTGGCCCACCTAGTGATGATCTGAACTGTGGTCCAAACAGAACCCAAAACTTCCAGAAGAGAACAGAACCTAGAGGAAACTCAGGCAGGGGCAGGACATGACCCTACTCCCAAGTGTAGAGAGACACAGCCCTGCAAGAGGAAGGAAAGCTGGTACTCAAGTCTTACCATAAACTGCCCCACCACAGTAAGAGGGAAGGGGAAGGGACTGACTTAGAAAGGCAGTCTGGAAACAAACTTTCTGCTTGGTTGGGTTTGGGTAGCAGTGCCACATTCAAGCCGAGCCTTCTAGACACATGAGGTCATATTTAATAAAGGTGGGGAGCCTGGAGAGATGGCTCAGCAATTATGAGTGCTTGCTGCTCTCCTGGAAGACTTAAATTCAGTTCCCAATACCTGTATGGGCAGCTCACAAGCACCTGTAACTCCAGCACCAAAGGATCTGATGCCCTCTTCTGGCCTCTGAAGGCATGACACTCATGTACACATACCCACACAGACACATGCTTAAAAACAAGATCTTAAAAATGAATAAGAGGTGAGGAAGATGAAGAAATAAAATCTTATGGTTAGGAATGGCCCCCAAAGCCTTGTGCATGACAGATAAGTGCTCTCCCACTGAGCTACACCCCAGCCCAGAAGGCAGAAAGCTAAGAACACAATAGCTACCTGCACACTGGAGAGTAATACAGTATGAGACAATGTCCTGGTTTGTAACTCACACCTGAGGAAATGAAGACCCAGAGAGGGGGCAAGGACCACTGACTGGGCCACTGGGGTCACAGTGCCTGGAACCTGCTTCTCCTGACTCCCCACTCAGGTCTTGTTTGTATTTTCAGTTTTCCCAGGTGTCTCCCTGACCCTGGGAATTTGAACATTGGCCATGGCAAACACATGGCGGGCAACTCGTGGGAAACGCCGAGGAACTCAACAGCCTTTTATGGGGTTTTCTGGAGCCAGTTAAAGATAAGTTTTATTATCTCTCTCTCTCTCTCTCCCCTTCTATTTTTGTAGAGAGCAATTACCAGTGTTAGTGTGGTAAGGGGGTTGGGTCTCCAAATTAGAATTCCCCGCTTTGTTTGGGCCTCCCCAGACTGCAGGACTGTGTGGGCAGGGCGTATCAGATGATTTCCCTTGAAAGGAAAACTTGAAACTGAGCCCCTGGCTTGGCGCTGGTCCTCATGCTAATGATTCCAGCGGGCCAAGCCCAAGACCTTTCACGGACAAGATGTTGCCCACAGCCCAGGTGGCCAGGGCACCTTTGAAGAGGGGAAGTAAGGCAGGAAAGAGGTATGGAAACACTCCAGAAATCAAATGCAAGGCCCCCTTGGACCTTCAAAGGGAGCAATAAAGACTTCTATGCCCTCATACTGAAAGATCTCTTGACCATCCAGAGGAATGTTAGTGCGGCCATTTTATCTACCTCCAACTGGGGATTTTGTGTGGCACTGAGTGTGTGAACACATGCATGTGTTCCTATGTGCAGCACACGTGTATGTGTGTGAAGGTTTTCCTCAGGGGATGTCCATATATTGTGAAACTGTCTCTCAGTTGTTTGAAGCTCTCCCAGTAGGCTATGCAGCGTGACCAGCTGTCCCAGGGAGACACCTATCTCTACCTTCCTGGTGCTGGCAAATATCACGATGCTTGGCTTGCAAAAATGCTTTCTTTCTTTCCTAATTTTTATGTTTCTGTGTATGAGTGTTTTGTCTGGGTACCACAGGTGTGCTGTGTCTGTGGTGACCATGAGAGCAGAGCTGGATTTCCTGGAACTGGACTCACAAAATGGCTGTGAGCTTCCCCGTGAGTGCTGGGAATCTAGCCCAGGTCCCATGCAAGAGCATCCAGTGTTGTAGAATAGGATTTTAAACTGTGTTGCATTTGTTTAACGATGTAAAGATGTGTTGCATTTGTTTATGCTGATTTGTTTAACTCTGTGAAGCTGTGATTCTTTGCCTGTCTAAAACACCTGACGGCCAATAGCAATACAGGAGAAAGGGTAGGCAGAGCTGACAGGAGAGAGAATAAATAGAAAGAGAAATCTGGGGAGAGAAAGGGGGTGCAAGATAGAACAAGGAGAGGAGGATGTCAGGAGCCAGCCACCCAGCCAGGCACAGAGCGAAAGCAAGATCTACAGAAGCAGGAAAAGGAAAAAGCCCAGAGGCAAAACAGTAGTCCGAATAATTTAAGAAAAGCTGGCAAGAAACAAGCCAAGCTAAGGCTGGGCCTTCATAACTAAAAATAAGCCTCTGTGTTTGTTTTTGGAAGCTGGGTGATGGGCCCCCCCAAAAGAGTAAAAGAACAAAAGAGTAACTAGTAAAAAACCACCACCAACATTTCAGCGTTCCAACGTGGGGCTAAAGCAAAAGGGAAACCAATAGCAACCCAGTACTCGGAACCGCTCAACGCTCTCTCCAGCCTCAAGCCACACTCTAGCCCTTGGTTTTTGTTTTTGTTTTCTGTTTCTTTTTTCTTTTTCCCTGATACTCTGTAGGTCTAGGGAAACATCTTGTTGACGGTCAAGTCTTTCCCGCAGTAGCAGCCATAAACAGCCACCCCACCCTTACCCCTACCCCCCACTTGTAGCTGACCCTCACAGGGCTTCCAACAGTCTTGAGTACACTCATGCTGCTATGTTTTCTGGGGTCAGAGGTGCTGCCTTGCTAGTGAGGCCCCTTTCTTCCCTTTAAGTCCCATTTGTTCCTGGGCTTTGGGAAGGCATAAAAACTGCTCCTGGAAGGGCTCAAACTTGCCCTGGCCTCCTGTGCCTGTGTTTATAGCAACAGGGCCCCGCTGGGAACTGGCAGCAGGCTGGCACTGGAGTTCCTGTGGTCTGGATTGTGTCACCCTGTACCCGAGACCCTCTGAAAAGCCTGGAGACACCACGTTTGTTTATCCCAAGACTGAAGGTCAGGCACACATGTTTCTGGGAACTGCTGTCCCCACAACTCTGAAATTAGCCAAACAAGGAAATTCTAACCACCGGGCAGAACCATACTGGCAAAGCAAGGTTGCTTTCTTCTCTCTCCCAGGCCTTGGTCCTGCTTCAATTTTCCCATTAACTAGACTTCTGTTTGGAGGTATGATTGTGGTTGCTTTTCCACTTAACCATATTTTTTTTAAAATGAAGAATTATTTTTTCTTTTCCCCCACATAGTAACAAGAATGATCTTTGCAAAGAAGGTTCTTTACAGTTTTTGTAGGGTCCTCTATGGGCTGGACCTACCTACATCTCAGCCCTTCCTGAGTGACCACCTTTCCCCAGCTCTTCACAGGCCACCTGAACTTGGTTTATGCACAGATGGGCCAGGGGCACCCACACCTGTCTGTAACATCCTTACCATCCCAGATGCTCACCACCAGCAGCCCCCAACCCCCATGCTCACCACCAGCAGCCCCCAACCCCCATGCTCACCACCACCAGCCCACAAATCCTTTCTACTGCCCTCTGCTCCTGTTATGATCCGTTCTTGCCTCTCTTTGGCACTGCTGATCTACTCGCTGGTTCTATAGTTTCATTATTTCCAGATTGCTAGATAGATGGGATCGTGCAGCTGATGGAAAGAATCTTTTCGTGTACAATATGCATACATGAAAAAGTGGGGGGTGGGCTTACACATAGAGGACATGCATGTGGAGGTCAGAGGAGAGCCTCGGATGTTGGGTTTCACATCATGCTCTGGTTTAAAGGCTACTCTTCTACACACAGTTTTCTAGTCCCTGAGCTTCAGGGGAGTCTCCTGTCTCCAACCCCAATCTTCCTTTGGTGACAGCAAGGTTATAGACATGATTCTGTATCCAGCATTTACAGTGCTGGGGACTAAAAATTGGTCCTCATGCTTTTACAGCAAGCGTTTTCCCACTGAGCCCCTGCACTCCCAGGAGTTCTTTGTTGCTATCATTAAGCATCACTCAACTAAGATTAAACTACATTGGTGTGTCTAGCAACAGCTCGCCCCTTTTTCCTGCTGTATGATATTCCCTTCTATGGGTGGTCCACAGTGTGTTAACCCTTTCCCAACTTCCCTTCTATGGGCAATCCATGGTGTGTTAACCCTTTACCAGCTTCCCTTCTACGGGTGATCCATGGTGTGTTAACCCTTTCCCAGCTTCCCTTCTATGGGCGATCCATGGTGTGTTAACCCTTTACCAGCTTCTCTTCTATGGGCAGTCCACAATGTGTTAACCCTTTACCAGCTAAAACATTTGAAGTACTTTCAGCTTGGGGTCAGTTATGAATATGTGTTCAGGCTTTCGTGTGAGTGTGAACTGCTGTTTCTCTCTAATAAACAGTTTCAAATTTGACATATTGGTCACATGGAAAGAATATGTTTGGCTGTATAAACAAAGCAAAATAAAAAATTCACACAGTTAGTGATGGGGAACCTCCTTCAGCCAATGGCCTTTAAGAAGCTGGACCAGGTTGGGGCTTGACCTTTTGGGTACCCAGAGAAAACCACCAGCCAGCCCAGCTCTTGTTTCCATGCTCCATACCTTGAGGTAGGACTTCTTGTTCCTGTTCTGCCAGTTTTCTCCTTGCAATAAAAAGCAGTATTGGAATTTTTTGGAGTTAGCTTGGGATTATTTGACTCACATCCCCTTTTATGCATTCAGCTACAAGTTAGGAGCTTCTGTCTTCTCCTACTTCCCCTCCTGAGCTATAGATAATGGCTGGTCCATTTTAACATGAGGCAAGGGAAGCTGGTCCATCTCAGTGAGAGGCAAGAGGAATACAGTACGCTATGGAGTATTCTTAAGAAAAATTGAACCTGAGAATGATCAGTTTCTAGTGAGACCAAAAAACAAAAAAGTCAACCATCAAGGTAAATAACATTTATCTTAAAAGATTTCATTTTTATTTTAAATTTTGTGGTGTGTGTGTGTGTGTGTGTGTGTGTGTGTGTGTGTGTGGTGTTATGTACAAGTGGCTGCAGTGCCTGCAGAGGCCACAAGAGAGAGTTGACTCTCCTGGAGCTGGAGTACCCAGGCAGCTGTGAGCCACCCAACATGGGTGCTGAGAACCAAGCTCGGGCCCTCTGCAAAAGCAACAAACACTCTTAAGCTCTGAGCTGCCTGAAATGCATTCTGCTGCAACACCGAAAGGCAGGCTCAGCATTATCCATAGCCCCCTTGCTTCTGGCTCCAATGCAGCTGGTGCAGCCAAACTTCAGATCCTGGCTGGATCTAATGGCCAATTTAAGGAACAGCTCTGATAGCCATGGACAGAAGAATGAAGCCAGTGTGAGAGGAACTAGAGGACCATCAACTTCCTCAGTAAATAAACCACAAGATAAGGAGCAAGAGCAAACACACCTGGGACACCCGAGTAGTAGGTACACAGTTGTGTGCTTTTTATGATGCTTTTCAACAGTGAAATAAAATCATAAAAGTTCCAGCAAAGATGAAAGAAAAAGCACTTATCTCAGAACATAATCAGTGACCTAGACAAGGCGATCAGATGACAAACTATTTGTGGAATTTTATTTTCAATGTCACCTTACAATGTTCGGGAGTTGTTTTATGACATTATACTATTATATATAGTTGATACATAGATATTTATGCCTGTGTGTGTTTAAACATGACATTTGACTTCCCTGTCCCATTTATATTTTTCCCATGATTGTGAATTTGTGGGCATGAGATATTAGGAGAATCATTTAGAGGGACCAGCAAGGTGGCTCAGTGGATGAAGGCACCTGTTGTCAAGCCCAAGTTAATCCCCAGGACCAATACCGTGCAAAGAGAGAACCAAAGCTTCCAAGTTGTCCGCTAACCACCACATCTATTCTCATGCACACACACGTGCACATGTGCACACACACATAATACTAAATCTAATAAAAATTATAGAAGAATAATCATTATTGGGCAAAGAAAATATTGATATTCAAAGCCGTTTCCGTTTGTTCTTTTCTATAGTCAACCCCATGACAGACTTGGATGGCATATTAGTTGGAAGGACAATGAATTCATGTGTGCTCTTGTTGACTGAGCCACCTGAGCAATGTGCACTCAGGTGCTTCAGACTGGGAGTGCTACCCTGTTTCATCCAGAAGAAAGGAGGCATAAGAAGGGGGGCACTTGGATTCTGATTTCTGATGAACCTGCTTGGTCCATGGCTTCTACCACTATTGACCAAGCTCCTCACCCATCTATTCCAGGGGCTTTTTCTCATTTTCAGGTTGCTGAGGGGCCTAGAACTCTGGAGTCCCATGCCAGACTTTATTCTGAGACCCATGGATATGTAAAGGTGTATTTGAGAGCCAGAGCAGTTCCGGGCAGGGGCAAGTTACTAAATAATGCTAAACTATAGGGTCCCATGGCAAGAGAGTCAGCTTGTACACTTGGAAACAAATATGGTGTTGGGAGATATTTGTGAGTGTGCATCTATGTGGTGTGTGTATGTATGTATGTGCGTGTGTGTGTGGTATGTGTGTGTATGTGTGTGTATATGTGTGTGTGTGGCGTGTGTGTGTGGCGTGTGTGTGTGGCGTGTGTGTGTGTGTATGTGTGTGTGTATGTGTGTATGTGTGGCATGTGTATGTGTGGCATGTGAGTGTGTGTGTGGCGTGTGTGTGTGTGTATGTGTGGCATGTGTGTGTGGCGTGGGTGTACATGTGATTCCCAGTGTCTTCCTCGATGGATTTCCATTGAGGCAGCACTCTCTCTGAGCTCAGAACTTACCAGTTTGGATAGCCAGCTAACCAGCTTGCTCCCAGCATCACCTGTCTGTCTCTGATTCCCACTGGATTACAGGCAGGCCAGCATTTTACCAGCAGAGCCATCTTTCCAACCCACAGGGCATTGTTAATGTTAGAGGGGAAAAAGGGGTTTTATTCAATGTCTTCTCAACAAATATTTCCCAAGCTCCTGTCACAGGCCAGATGGTATATGAGACCCGGCATCCTTGCTTTGTGTCTCACGTTCCAGCAAGGAAATGGAGCATAAACAGTTGACGGTAGCACGAGGTGACAGGTGGGCTAGATAAGCCTCCCCATCCTTATGATTTAGAATGAGCTTATGGCTGAGAGTCTTAGTGGCGATCTATTTTGTGAGAGCAATTTTTTTTTTTTAATGTCAGTACGATGTAGTACTTTCCCTTTAATTCTTACAAGAGCACGGACGGTGTAGGATGCATGCTCCTTTGCAACTGAGGGAACTGAAGTTTAAAAAAAGAGGGGCTGGCTTCACAGTTCGGAAAGTGGCAAAGGCTGGGATTTAATGTAGGGTCTTTTTAATTCCCCAGCAAAGGGAGTGAATGCTCGAGGGCTTCAGGCTGAGCTGTGGTCCTCTTAGACAGGCTGTTCTCCAGTGTGGACACTAGAGGGCGATATGAGCAAACCAGAGAGGCTTTCCCCCTGCAGCCACAGCTGGGCAGCGGCAGCAGAGCATCCTGAATACATCTTTGAAGGTGAGTTGGTGATGACTATAATGTCTAGGGTATTCTGCAGTGACCGATGAGGACAAGGATCACAGGACTCGTCTCCCAACAAAGCCCCTGACACACAGTGCTTCAATGTTATCCCATATGCAGAGCCCAGCTGCTTAAGAAGCCCTGGTCTGGAATGCTTGCTGCTACAAAAATCTAACTCGATGTCTGCAGACAGATGTGGACACAGCATTGCACAACTGGATGCATTTCTCAACAGTTTTCCAGGATTAAAAGATTTCTGAATGCTCAACAGCCAAACATTAATTCCAAATTAAGTGTGGAATAAAGCAGAAGTGTTTCTGGCAGTGCCCAGCAGCCTGGCATCCCTCACTTCACTGTGGCCTTTGTTCTGAATGTACAAACACACTGCCTGCCGCCATCGCTGGCCGACACCCCAGGTCCCATCTGAGGCTTGCGTGTGCTGAGTTGAAATCCTTTTGAGTTTGCCAAGTTTTCTGCTCTTATGGGAGCAAAGCAGGGTTAATTACAGAAAGGAAAGACATCCAGTATAGCATTCCTGGTCACCTACCATGCTCTTGTGTCTTTGGGTTGTATTGTGTTAGAGTGTTTGTTCTTTAAACATTTGTTGTCTTGATTTTATTTGATTGTCATCTGAAAATTATGTAATGAATTGGCTTGGGATTAGGGTAGGTTTTCCAGTATGTGCTGAAATGGCCCTAAACATACTTCTGGAATTTTGTACTATGTTTTTAGGGCAAGAAGTATTCTTGGCATTGACGATAATAAAACCAAAATATTGATGAACTCTGAAATATACTGAAAATGCTCTCTTGTGACATAGTGTCAAGTATTCAATCAAGATTTAATTCTTAGCTGGGCATAGTAGTGCATACACTTAATCCCAGCACTTGAGAGGCAAAGGCAGGTGAATCTCTGAATTGGAGGCCAGCCTGGTCTACAGGTGCAGGAAACTACAAAATGCAGGAAAGCCAGGGCTACACAGAGAAACCCTGACTCATACAATTTTTTAAAAAGATTTAATTCTTTATGCAAAAATAGACAAGCAAGTCCATCTCATTAGTATGCTAAATTAAGTTCAGCTTCAACAAATGGTAAATTATATGTCCACCAAATAATTGTTTTAAAATAAACTTCATTATGATTTATTATCAGCAAGTGTCTGATTGTATACCTATTTTAGATATCTATAACAAATTATAAATTTCTCAGGTGAAAAGCAGTAGTGAAATAAAAGCCCTGGCCAAGAGCTCTTGCAGCCCCGTGGGATTTATTAAATGCCAGTGTGTGGTGCCCCTCTCGCGTTTATGTTTTATATTATAGTGAAGGGGATGTCTTTGGGAAGAGGTACTGGGGAAATACCTCCATCAGACTGGCCTGTGGGCACGTCTCCAGGTCTCCAGGGTATTTTCTTCTTGGGTGACTGGCATGGGAGGGCCCAGCCCGCTGTGGCTGGTGGTCCTGGGTTGTGGAGGAAAACAGCCCGAAGAAGCCAGGAGTAGTGAGCCAGGAAGCAGCTTTCCTCTGTGTTTCTGCTTCAGTGCCTGCCTCCAGGTTCCTGCCTCCAAGGTCTTGCCTTGATTTCCCTTCTTGGTGGTCTATGATTGGGACACAGTCAATAAAACCCAAACAAACATTTTCCTCAAATTGCTTTTGGTCATGGTGCTTTATGACGGCCACAGAAAGTAAGCTAGGACAGATAGATCCCATGACATGCACCCTGCTTCCTTGTCTTACAGCTGGCTCCATTCTGGGGTGGTGTGCAAACAGTCAGTTGACTAGAGACCGGTCCAAGTGACGATCGCTAGCTCACACGGGGCTTTTATATACACACACTGGATGCCCCAAGCAGAACACTCATCCCAGGTCTCCTGGTGTCCATCAGGACTCCTGTCAACTCCCACCTCACCAAGTCACAGTGGGCTGCTGGGAACACACACAATGAAGAATAATGAGGAAGGCTGAAGCCTCCAGATTGTTTTTTTTTTTCCTGAGGGTGGCATGCACCAGGATCTGCACTAGGGTCTGCATCCTTGTTGAGCATAAGCTGGCATTCCCTGTGGCCACCATTCTTCCTGCCCCAGAGCTCCGCTGTTTGTTTCTGGGCAGCATTTTACAAGAAACAGGGATTAAAACTACCAAAACAAAGTTATTTTATGACTTATGGGAAAGAAGTAAAAATCATGGATGAGCAATTTATCTGCTAAGAGGACTTGCTGGCATGTTTCAGTCTCATGTGACAGAAGCCAAGCGGGGCTGTTTTCAAGCTAGCCACACCCTGGGGCGGTGCGACAGCGAATGAGACACAGACAGGGGCATGTTTTGGGATACAGAGCCTGGTGCCAGCTCAGGACGTCACCCTGGGTTCTGACAGGATGTGGATCCACCAAGTAATGTCCAGAGTCTTCCCCACAAGAGAGCAGCATGGCAGGGCGTTGGTGGTGTGGCCAGGCAGCTTGGCCTTTTTGTAGAAAAAGAAAACAAAACACCTCCCCAAAGCAAGTACATAAAAAAATAGGCTGCTTCAAAAAAAAAAATATAGAGAAGTTAAGCAATCAGAATTGTATTAGTAAGATGAATTTGATGATAAGAAATAAGAGAAATAAAGAGTCCTGGAGACACAGAGCTGGGAAGACAGCCCAGTCAGCAGAGTGCTTGCTGGGCAGGCTGAGGACCTGAGTTCAACCCCCAGAATTTATATAAAAGTAAAATAAAAATCCAGGCTTGGTGGTACATGCTCGTAATACCAGCACTGTGGAGGCAGAGGCAGGTGGATTCTTGGGGTTCATTGTCTGACCAGCCTCACTTACTTGGTTAGTGCCAGGCCTGAGAAACAACATGAAGTTTTCTCTAGACCACAGATACACACACACACACACACACACACACACACACACACACACACGCACACACCACCTATACACACATGTGCACTCCCCACACAAACAGGTGCACACATGTTCATACAAATAAATGGAGATCTGGGGCATGCAGACATTAGAAATCCAAGGAGAGTGATTAATACTGAGTTGAGATGATGCCAAAAGGCCCCTGGGAGCTCCACGGATGGCTCCCACATCTTGGCTGAATTCAGGAGCTGGGAGAGAAGGCACACGGAGGGCTGCCTGGAATCCTTGGAACACTGACTTTGAGCCAGTTTTCTGTTTTGACACATCAGATTCAAACAAGCCACAGGAGGCAGTCATTGCTGTCCTCCACCCAAGGGAACCAGGCCACGAGAAACAAATTCATCTGGATTTGAACCCAGAACCAACTTTCTGCACATTTCCAGTTTCAGTGACTGGAAAGGGTGACGTCACTCGCTCAGATGGGAGGGAGGTCAAGAGCAGGAGCAGGTAGGCATGGGAGCGAAGGCAGGGCGGGTCCCCAGGTGGTCATCTGGACATGTGTAGCATGTTGTTGCTCTGCCAGCCCCTGAACGGGACATGTCCAGGGGAATCCGCATGCCAGCACAGAGTGGGAGAGAGCTGGTTTTCATTAAAAAGAATGAAACATCTGTAAAAATACAATTGGCTGAGTTTCCTGGCCAAGCTGTTCAAGAAAAGCCAGCTGTGCTAACAAACAGGAAGGCCATGACCCAGCCTGAAGGTCTGGCCAGAGAGATAGACAGAGCAGGTCCATCGAAGCGCTTGGGCCTCTGGCACATTGTGGCTGCGGTGACATCTACAGAAGAGACCAAGACCAGGCCTTGAAGGAAGGGGAGGAATGGATGTCAATACTGCCTGTCCTCTACAGTCACCCAGGGAACCTCACGCCAGAGCCAGGTAAACCAGACCTTCCTAAGGATGGGCTCTGTAAGTGCTGTCAGCTGGAACCAAGGTTTGAACTCCTGGGCAAAGGCTCAGGCCGTCTTTGGAGGTGACTGGAGGGAGACATGTAATTAGATCTATAAGATACTTACTCCAGTTATTTCAGGAACATCTACCTGATTATCCTCTACCGGCTGCAGAAATGACTTTTTCGGGGTCAGTTATTTACTGGAAAAGCCCATGCCTACTCCCACATTCAGAGCCGTAGTGGAACATCCACAGGGCGGTTGGTAGAGGGGAAGTAAAGTCCACCTGTACTCACGTATAAAGATGAAGGTCTTAAAAGTAGCTGTGGTGCACATGTGTTCACCTAAAATAAAGTCCAGTGACCATGTGGGAGCATAATGGGGGTGGAACAGCATACGGGAGACCCTGAAGGGAAGGGCGGGAGATGGCCAGACAGCCTGACATCCTGGGAGCAGAGAGCAAGATTACAAGGATAGATTGGGCAGCAACAATGATGAAGTGATGGGGGAAGGGCTGAGGAATGGTATACAGGGAGTGTCTGGAAGGGGCCATGATCCCTCATAGGGTCAAAAGGTCTCACAGTCTGGGGTCTAGACACAAGCTGCAGCAGGTAGCCCGGAAAAGTGGAGAATCTAGTTCCTACAGGTAGTGTCCATACTGACTCTGGACCTTAAAGGGAATACCGCTGTGGAATATTTGTTTACACTCTGTGAAGATGTGTCACTGTGATTAGTTGATAAAGAGTTGAATGGTCAGTAGCTAGGCAGGAGAGAATGGGCAGATTTCTGGGGCGAGAGAGAACTCTGGGAAGAAGAGAAGCAGGGATTCACCAGGAGTCTCTGAAGAAGCTGGACATATGGTACAGAGAAGAGATAACTGAGCCACATGGCAGAATGTAGATTAATAGAAACAGGTTAATTTGAGTTATAAGAGCTAGTTGGGACAAGCCTAACCTAACGGCCAAACTTTTATAATTAATAACAAGTCTCCGTGTCATTATTTGTGGGCTGGTGGTCCCAATGGAAAAGAACAACAACATATCCCCTTCCCAACCAGGTAGTCATCTGCTGATTTGGATACACCTGTGCAATTTAAAATACACTGCTGGAGTGGGGAATGGAGCTCAGTTGGCCAGAGTGCTTGCCCAGAATGCACGAAGTCCTGGGTTTGAGCATAAAGCTACATGTGGTGGTAGCATGTGCCTGTAATCCCAGCATCCCAGCATTCTGGAGATGGAGGCAAAAGAACCAGAAGTTCAAGTCATGAATTCTTAGCTACATGGTGATTTTGAGGACAGCCTGTCTCAAAACAAAAACACCCCAAGTTGTCTTTTATCCATTTTCACAACTGTTTGAGGTAAGTGTTATTTTTTTACCTCTGCCACTGCATGTGTAAATTTGCCGGTATAGGAGCTTATAGAGATGCTGAGGACGAGGGAGTTGCCAAACTCACAGCAGCACACGTGACTGTGTTACATGGATGTGGATGGCAAGGCTGAGCAAGGTCAAAACCATTGAGTGTGGCCAGCAAAATGTCTCAGAGAGTAAAGATGCTAGGGATGCAAGCCTGATGACCTGAGATTGACGCTGGGAGTCCCCAGTGGAAGGCAACAACTGACTCCTGAAGCTCACACCTGTAACTCTTATGACCTCTACACACACACACACACACACACACACACACTACAGCTTGACCTAAATGTGAAAACACACATCTTATATACACCCACACATAATAATGATAATGATGATGATAAACCAAAAAAAATTAATGCTAGCTTGGGGTGATGGTACATATGTAGCCTCCCTAGACTGAGGCTAAAGGATTGGTATGGATGTTTGCCTTTGTTTAGAATGTTGGTTACAAGTTGTTATGGATAATATTAGGAAAAAAGCTAAACAAAGAAGATTCGATTCAGAGTTCTTGTTTAAAAAAAGGGGGAGTGCTGTGGGACAATGGTCTGTACCCTGTCACTTGTATTTTAAATAAACACTGATTGGCCAGTAGCCAGGCAGGGCAGCCAGGCAGGAAGTATAGGTGGGTCAATGAAAATTCTGGGAAGAGGAAAATTTCAGTCTGCAGTCGTCACCCAGACAGAAAGGAAACCAGACACAAAGGAAGCAAGATGTTGACTGCCTCGCCAAAAAAGGTACCAAGCCACATGGCATACAGACACGAAATGTGGGCTGATATAAGTTATAAGAATTAATTAATAAGAAGCCTGAGCTACTGGGCCAATCAGTTTATAATTAATGTAGACCTTGGTGTATTTCTTTGGGACTAAACGGCTGCAGGACCAGGTGGAATAGAAACCTCAGTCAACAGATTGGGAGCTTGAGATCAGCCAATGCTACACGGCAAGACTGTCTCAGAAAATACCACCACCATCCCCACCACCACTACAAGCATCATTATCACCACTACCACTATCATCAGCAGCAACAAAACAAACCCCAGAACCATCAACCCAGACACAGGTTAGCTTCTCACATGAGGTCTTTTTTTTTCTTCTTTAAATCTGGTTTTATATATACATACATACATACATATATATATATGTATATATATATACATATATATATATATATATGCGAACCTTTTTTCATGTGGTGTTGGGATGATTTACTTGAGATAAAGCACAGGGAAGCTTTTACCAAAGTTCTTGGCAAACAAACACCACTTGGTCCTTAACAAGTAAGTCCTAAATCCCCCACACGGTCCATGGATAAGCTAACACTGGACTCTAGCCAGGGTGTGGTACACCACAATGATTTTTTATGGTAATAGACACTAAGCCAGGTGAGAAGGAAATAGTGTCAATGTTTATGGAGCACTGACTACATTCCTCAAGGACAGCAGAAGCTCAGGAAACCTAATGCCACACCCAAGTCACAGAATAGGAGTGAGAGCCGTGGGGTCAGACTGGCTGACATGGGGTCCTGCAGCTATGGTCACCCCAAGGATTTTCACACTAGCACATATCAGAATCATCTGCAGGGCTTTTTGAACTCTGGTCCCGGAGAGATGGCTCAGGGTTAAGAGCACTTGTTGCTCTTCTAGAGTATCCAAGTTCAGTTCCTAGCATCCATACTGTGCAGCTCATACCCGGAACTCCAGCTTCAGTGGATCTGATGCCCCATTCTCCCATTCTGGCTTCTTTAGGCACACCCATGGCATACATCTACACACACACACACACACACACACACACACACACACACATTAAATAAGAACAAATCTTTAAAAGCACACCAAAGATTCCTCCTTTGGCAGTTTCTCAATTATTTGGCCTGGGATGGGGCCTGGAAATGTGTGTTTCTAGTAAGTTCTCAGGTGATGTCAATGCTGATGGTCTGGGATGCTGGGTGGACATTAGCAGAAACTAAAGCTGCCTGTTCCGTGAGACTCATTGTGAGGGCAGACCTCCTAAGCATCCAGGATTCTCCAGGAGAGTCCAGGCCTGCGCTGGGAAGTACACTGTGGGGTAGACGGAGAAAATACGTCCTTGTAAGGTTCCTTGTCCTGTGACCTCAGATACGGGACTCCCAGTGGGTGTTTAATTATTTATTCATTTCACAGGGAATAGACAGTCCTATAAGACACCATGCTATTGGCTGAAGGAGTTGCCATTGAGCAAAAACGCCTTTGAGGTCCCAGGAGCCATTGCATGGTCTGCCAAGGACAGAGAGCTCAGTCATTGCAGGAAAAAGCCAATCCTGGCAGACAAACTCACTGCTACATTTTCCCAGAGAGCCCGTGTCCCCACAGCCCTTCAGAGTCATCAAACTCACACATGCCAAGGCATTGTCAGAACAGTGGCCATGCTGGGAGCAAGTACCCCCAGCCAGAAGATGATCTTAAAACCATGGCACACATTACAATTACCTTACAAATATATAAATTACAAGGTCTACACGGACACAAAAACTTTCTAAGGGGACTGAATTCCATTCTCTGTCATGCTAGCTATTTGTGAGAACCTCAAAAACAAAGTTTGTTTTTAGCGGAGCCGGTATTAAAAATAGAAGGTATTATATACAGGCTCGGTTTCTCTCATGTCCGCCATGGAAGCCCCTAGTGTTGTCAGGGCCTCGAGGCAACCTCAGCACCCCCACAGGTAACCCATCTGCAGTCTGCATCCTTCGAGACAGCAGGGGACTTGCCCCCGGACTTTTCTCTTGTGTCCCCATCTCAGCTTGGCGCCGTCTGCGAACCCAGGGGCTGCCTGAGGGGGTAACACTGCTGTCCGAAGAGTAATCCATGCATTTCCGGAAGATCTCGGGGCTGGTGCTGAAGTTTAGTCTGCCTTCCTCAGCCAGTGGGGATTTTCTGGAGACACCCTTGCGCTGGGCCAAGGGGCTGCTCCAAGGACTTGAGCATGGGGAGGCATTTGGGCTCAGGAAGATATTCTGGTGGCCAGAAGGACTGAGCTTGTTGGCGGCCATATGCCGCCGGCCAGCCATAGGAGAGGTGGGATTGCTCTCAGGGTCGGAGGAACTGTTGGCGGAGGACTCGTCCCCCATGTACTGCAGCTCCTCCACTCTCTTGTTCAGAGACCGGTTTAGGTGGATACCAGCTGTGGGCTCATCATCATGGTTCTTATCTTTGAGGGGTTTCTTTTTGGGTGGCTTCATCCCGATCAAGACAGCTTTCATGTTGTCCCTGCCCTGAGATTCACTGACCATGAATTCATGGGCTTTAATGGCGGCCTCCACCTCCTCGAACTCCACAATGGCACACTCTTGGGTCCCCACCTGGCTGTATCGGCTGCTGATCCTCCGGATATCAGGAGGCAGCTCTCTGCCAGGTTTGAGGATCCGCACCGATGTGATGACTCCGAAAGTCCCGAAGAGCTTGAGCAGGTGCTCCATCACCTTCTCCTGCACCCTTCCATTCTTCTGGGGCGTGGCCAGGGCCCATAGCTTGGGGGACAGGTGTAGATCATATACCAGCAGCATCTTGCTGGGGAGGTTCTCGTTGGGAAACAGTGGCACAGGGGTGGTCCTCCTAACCTTCCGGTGGTCCTCATTCAGTTCCAGGGTGACTGAATACTTCAAGGCGTGTGCTGTGGTTCTCCAGTCCCGTGTGAGGTGTTTCACCTAAAGAACACAAAGCAGGTCTGAGTGGTACCTTCTCTCCTTTCCACACTTGTATGCGCTACACCCTCCCCCTTCCTTCTTTGCCTCTGTAACACCGATGACTAGAGTCATACCTGGTGTGGGAGACACTCAAACACCAGTCAGAAAATGAATAAACAAAAAATATTCTCCATCTACATCTCCAATGGTTTCTTTCCTTAAGAAATGTTTAATAAACATCATTATAAAAATTACAAAAAATGCCAGGCGGTGGTGGCGCACGCCTTTAATCCCAGCACTCGGGAGGCAGAGGCAGGCGGATCTCTGTGAGTTCGAGGCCAGCCTGGTCTACAAGAGCTAGCTCCAGGACAGGCTCTAAAGCTGCAGAGAAACCCTGTCTCGAAAAACCAAAAAAAAAAATTACAAAAAATATCATACACTGAAATTAACCAAACCCAAAGTCTACGTAACTCAATGAGTGGTTAGAATAGCTATTCTAAAGCCGTGCGCTTCGCATTGGGTTTTATACTTTTTTTTTTTTTTTTTTTTGGTTTTTTCGAGACAGGGTTTCTTTGTGGCTTTGGAGCCTGTCCTGGAACTAGCTCTTGTAGACCAGGCTGTTCTCGAACTCACAGAGATCCGCCTGGGGTTTTATACTTTTAATATCAAATGTGAGCCGGGCGATGGTGGCGCACGCCTTTAATCCCAGCACTCGGGAGGCAGAGGCAGATTATTATTGTTATTATTATTATTACTATTACTATTATTATTTTTATCTACAGTATTGGGGATTGAACCTAGGGCATCATGTATGGAGTTACAGCTCCAGCCCTTCTTTCTTCAGCTTCAGATCAGGATAGGTGCATTTGGAGCAGTGCTGGGCCGTGGAGTACTGCATGACAGTAGACATTCTCCCAAGTTCACAGGTCAGATTCTGTGCTCTCTAGAACAAAGCTGCTGTGTACGTAGACCCAAGCCTCGCCTCCATCCACTAAGAAGACTTGGAAAATGACTCATCCTCTCAGGATCCAACCTCCTCATCTGAGCGCTAGAGACATTACAAATGTCTACTTCACAGCGCTGTCACAAAGATAAAAGAGGACTTGGGAGATGGCTCCGTTAATTGTCAACGTAAGCATGAGGACCCGAGTTTGACTCCCAGAACCCATGTGATAGAGCCAGGCAGGGTGACATATGCTCTTAATGTCAGCAAAGGGAATCAGAGACAGGCTTGCCAGCCAGCCACCACTCAGCCAGATCCAGGCAGGGAGGGACCCTGGCTCAAAAATAAAATCTTTGGCTTCTGAAGAATGATACTTAAGATTAATCTCCAGCTACTACATATCTCACTTGCACATGCGCACGCGCGCACACACACATGGGCTAAATGAATAGCAAAGACTGAGAGAGACATATTTGTACACAAAATTTAAAATAGCAGTTCACTCTCCAAAGAATACTCAATAACAATGTGCTATCATTGTTTCAAATATGTATGTCACTAGTTTTGGGCAGTACTGGGGACTGAATACAGAATGTCAGGAGAGCAATCTTCTGTGAGCTATAGCCCCAGCCCAGATTTTTTTTTCTGCTTCTTTGAGATAGGGCTTCACTCTATAGCTCAGGCTGCACTCAAACTCATGACCTCTCCAGTCTAGGTCTCCAAAATGCTGGGCCTGGAAGTAGTCACCACCGAATGTGCTGCTTGCTACTTTGAAAGCATTTGGAGGGTCTGACATTTTTCCGAAGCTGTGATGGACTGCTCATAAAGAGAAGCCTCTCGAAGATCTTCCCCATTCCGCTGTAATCTCCCCCAAGAGTAACAGGCACAGACACGATGCAGAATTACATCGACCTGGCCCTCTTGAAAAATGATGAAACAGCTCTTCCCTTTCTCTCCCATGATGGAAACTGTTTATCGATGCCGCAGTAGATGAAAAGCTATATTTATTTCATAAAACAGCAATTTTGCGGAGGCCCACTTCCAGTGAAGAATGTGCCAGGGAGATGAGTCATTCCAGAGAACTGGTGGATGTGGCTGGGGTGGGGAACCTGAGCCTGGATGGGGCAATCACCCAGAGTCCTCTGAGGCCAGGCCCAGGAGGCTGATCTGCAGAGGAACCAGGAACTCCCTGTGCCCCTGGGCCTCAAATAGAAAAGGCACAGAAAGTAAGAAAAGAAGGCTTATTACTTGGGCAGGTCAGGGAAACATCCACAGAGTCCAAGTCCTGACTGACACACTGCTGGAGCCTGTGCACTGTCCACTCTGGCCTGTGGCCTCTTGTTATCAGCCTGAAGAAACCTAGGTCACCTACAGAGTCCTTGGGCTGATCACTATGGTACAGAGAAGCAGGCCTGGGCCTTCGGTTGGCTTTCTAGTGAACAGTCAGTCAATTGGGAATCCAGAAGGGGTTGAGATGGATGAAGGTCACTCTGAGGCTGTAGGAAAGCCAAGGTCTGGCATGATGGAGCCATCTGTGAAGACAGCTGGGAAGGGAGCACACCGGAAAGGCAAAGAAACTCCTCCTAAGCTTGAAGTTGGAGTATGGAAGCATGTGCTATCTTACCCTGAAGGGTGAGAATTAGGAAGGACCATGTACTACCAGAGGAAAGCTGTAGATGTCTGGGAAACGCACAGAGGCAAGAGCCAGGTTCCCTGGGAAACCCTGGTTTCTCTACGGGCATCTCAGGTTTGCATCTCTGATGCTTTATGATAATTTCCGGTATCACACCAGAAAGGGAACCAGGGGGCTGGAGAGATGGCTCAGCAGTGAAGGGCACTGGCTGCTCTTGTAGAGGACTTGAATTCAACTCCCAGCACCCACTTGACGGCTGTCAACAGTCTATAGCTCCAGTTGCAGAGGACCTGATGCCCTCCTCTGGACTCTGAGGGTTCTGCATACACACGATACACATACACACACTAACACATACTCACATAAACTGGTTTTCTTTTAAGGAAGACGTTTGGCCTGTGCAATCTCTAGCACATTGTAAGACTGTCAGAAACTCTGTGTGATGATTGACCATCATTGTCAACCTGAGTGGGCTGAGACTTTCTACAGAAACAAACCTCTGGATGTGTCTGTGAGGATGTTTGGGTAAAGATTTAACTGCAGGGGGATATGAGCCCTAAACGTGGGAAGTACCATCTCAGGGCCAGAATCCCCAACTGAACAAAAAAAGAAAGCAAGCCGAGCCACAGCACTGACCCCTCCCTGCCTCCTGACTGTGGGTGCCATGTGACCAACTCCTCACACTCCTGCTGCCAGGCCTTCCTTGACATGATGGGGTGCACCTTCAACGGTGACCCAAAGCCTTTTGCCGCATTTGTCAGGGATTCTGTCACAGTGATGAGAAAAAAAACTAAGGCTTTGTGATGTCCCCATGTTCATTGCCTTCCTCAAATGTTTCTCGTTGTGATTAGCAAGAAGCTGTCTAGAAGGGAAAGAGTCTCTGCTCTGAATTTGGAGATGTCCACCGTGCAGCTGGCTTTAAAGCGAGAAGGCTCCCGAATGGATCTGTAAGTGGCAGCAAGGAAAGGAGAGAAAATCAAGGTGGCTCTCGAAGCCCTTGGGGAGTGCAATTAGGGGGCTGTGCAGAGGATCCCGTTGACCTTTTCCCCAACCCTGAATGTGTTTTCCACATTCCTTACCATCTGTACCTTGTGGCTCCTAGTCATACTCCAAGACCATATCCCAGCGCCACCACTCCAGCAAGACGTCTCCATTCTGTAGACAGGGTCCATTGCTCTGATCAGCAGTGATATCTAGTTAGTCCCCAGATATCAGCTAGTCCCCAGATAGATACCTTTACGTCTTCCGTCAGTTTGTCTGGAGCCACCCTGTTGCATTTCATGGATCTTTTATCTTTTGTTTGACTGTCAGTGTTTCAAAGAAAGACTGAACACCATATTTATTTTGTACCCCTTGCACTTAGCACAACACTCATCAAATACGAAGAAGAATATGTTTGGTGAATGAATAAAAGAAAAAGAGCCCAAGGAAAGGGCAGAGTGTACCAGAGAACCAGGCAGAGATGAGCACCAAGGTGCGGAGCTCTTTCCCAGTGCTCTCTCATAAAGTGCACAGACATCTTGGCCGGACCCACCCCTTACGTGGGCCCATTCCTTACATAAGCTGTTATGCAACAGGCCGCATGAAGCTTCTCCATTCTAGTAAACACACTCCCCTCAAGGGAGATAAAGAGTTATCATTCCAACTGATTAGTCAATCCTCCGAGAGCAGGGAGTTTAGGGTCCAAGTTCTGCTCCTGTCCACAGCAGAGACAGACAGTCTCCTGCGTGGCTGCACCCTCGGCATCTATCACTCTGGTACACAGAGATCCCTTCGGTATCACACAGAGCGGAGCATGCTGGAGTCACGGAGGAGGACTTTCTCATCGAGTTTTGTGTGTTCTCTCCCATTCCATACTGACTCGGATCATCAAGTGGAAAGCCCGAATGGGTGTCAAGGCAACTCTAGACTGATAGGCATCTCTGGAGGGCTCCAGGACTCCTGTTCTGGTGTAGCACCCTCTGGGCATCCATTGGCTCGCAAGAGGACCGCAGTTTTACTGAGAACAAGTATCAGCATTTCTTAATAATCACCAGCCGAGATTTGTCCTGGCACTCAGAACCCTTTACATAGCATGCAAGTATATTCTTAAGAATGCTCTCATAACCCTGATGTGTGTGTATGTGTGTGTGTGTGTGTGTGTGTGTGTGTGTGTACATGCATATATGTGGGAATCAGATGTCACTCCTGGGTGTCATTCCTCTCAGGATCCATCCGCTTTGCTATTTGTTTGTTTGTTTGTTTGTTTATTTATTTATTTATTTATTTTCAAGGCAGGGCCTCTCACTGGCATACGGCTCACCCAGTAGGCTAAGTTGGTTTCCCCTTAGTTCTACAGGTCTATCTCTACCTCCCCAGCTTTGAAATTACAGACATGGAACCAAGCTTGGCTTTTATATGTGGGTTCTGGGGATCAAATTTAGGCCTTCATGTTTACATGGTAAACACTTTATTGACTAAGTTAGCTCCTTAGCACCATTAAATCCCTTCTCTTGATAATTTTTCTCTTTCTCAGGCATCATATTTAATTAAAAATTGGCTGGGCAGGAGGGTCCGTGGCTGGGACTGGGGTGGAGAACAAAGCACAACAACAGAACAATGTTTAACGCCATTAGATGTCCACACCCCAGAAACACCCTGAGCAGCCTTTGAGAGGCCAGCCTCACCTTCTTGAAGGAGGTGAGCAGCTTGACGCTCACGTAGCCCAACTTGTTCCTCCGCACGTGCTTGAGCAGGAAGGCGTCCTTCTCCAGGTTCTCATCGGAAAAGTAGAACTCGATCTGATCCACCAGCTTCCTAATGAGCTCCTCATCCGGGGGCTTCCACTCCGGCTCCAGTTCCTCGCGCTCATTCTCACCCCCACTTGTCGTGGCACTGCTGAGGTCAGAGGGAGACAGCGAGTTAGTCACCCTCCAAATCGTCACCCTCCAAATCCACATCAGGCCCCAGGGGCCCAGAGCATAGCCTTATCTGGAGTCAGGAACCGTGGATGTTGACATAAGTGTGAGCCCATTGTAGGGTAGGATAGCCCTCATGGTAGAGTAGGATAACCCTCAATACCATGCAGATGAGGTCCTCATAAAAGCCAGGGACTTGGGCATGGGCACACAAAAAGAAACGGCTACACAGGATGAAGGTGGAGATTAGGGTGACAATGAAAACCAAGTCGGCCGGGGAGACGCCTGGCAGATCTTCCCCAGTACCACAATAATGAGTACGTCCCTGCTCCATCTCTTCCTTCTGCTTCCACTTCTAAGTGTACCTGTTCTCCAAGCAGCTATCCTTGAGTGGACATTTGATCCCATCTGAACTGGACCCCTCATTTAGGACTTCTGTGTTGGTTATATACCATCTAGCATGTACCTGGTTGTCATAGCAACTCTTGGAAGTTAGATTGGTCATATCCGAATTGTCTTCCTTAAAGGTGGTTAGCCACACGACCATAAAATATTCAGAAGGTTCTGTCTTCAAGAACCCAAGAAGTCAAGCGTTTGTTTTAACAAGTATAATGGGACTGAGGAGATGGCTCAGTTGGTAAAGTGTTGGTCACATGAGTGTGAGGACCTGAGTTCAGATGCCCAGCACAAGAGGAAAAAGCCAGCAGATGGTAGTGCCTGACTACAATCCCAATATTAGGGAAGCAGGGACAGAAAGATCCCTGGGTTGTTGACCTGCAAGGCCAGTAAAATCGGTGGACTCCAGGTCAAAGAGAGCCTCTGACTCAAAAAAATAGGGTAGAGCGCAGCTGAGGAAGATGCCAGTGTCGACCTCTGACCTTCACATATGTATACATACAAACACACCTGCACAAAAGTAAACTAAAGGGGGGGATGGGAGATAGTTACACCATCTACTGAGATATCTGTGTCATTCAGATGCCAGCAAAATGTACATGTTCCCAAATGACACACACAGTTTTTGTCTTCCTTCCCTGCCTTCCCATCAGATGTGATTTTTAGAAGACAGTAGAAGAGAGTTTTTGGATCATAGGGCCTGTCCTAGAGCCCTGGGCTTTCCAAGACCCCGCTGTGCTAGAGATACTCCACATAAAGACCAAAACCTGATCTGTTATCTGGTTGGGGAGAAAAAGTCTCTTCCTTCATGGCCATGTGGTCACAGCCAAGGGGGAGTACAGCTCAAACAAGAGCCAGTGTCCACTCAAGGGTAGATGTTTGGAGGAAGTGAACATTTAGAAATGAGAGAGAGAGGTGGGAGAATGAATCAGGGAAGACCTATGCCCAGCGGGGAAAGGGTACGGAGTAGGTGGACGATGGTGTTAAGTCCTGTGGTGAGTGCCAGAGGATGAGATGGAGCCCGGGAGCCCAGGCAAACTGTCTCTGGAGGGGTATTGCACAGGGGAGGCCTGGCTGTGCCCCATCTTTTCAGGTCTGTGTCAGGTGGGAGATGAGCGCTGTGCAGGGAGGAAGCAGACATAGCTGGCCTTGGGAAGCCCAGGGCTCCCACCTAGGTCCTGAGAGGCAGAGGCTCCGCTCGCTGTCCTCTTTCTGTCTTGCTGTGTTTATGAGTTTACATTTGATTGGGCATCAGTTGCTCCAGTTTGGGAGTAGAACTTATTGGTCTGTCCCTTCCCTCTGTGATCCATTTGTAGTAAGTTCTGTCATTTGCTAATGCACCAGAATCCAGCCAAAACTGTCCACTGGTCATTGTCATATACTCCATCCTAGCCCTTGCTAATAGACACTATTGGTTGGGCTGAGAATCCCTTGGTGTCTGAAGTCATTTTCACTGGTGTAGTGTCTGAAGCCATTCCATTATAAAATGAGAATTTGGGGTCACTTAAATCCCATGGCCTCTTCTTCAAATGTTGAAATTTTTATTTTACTGTTGGTTGTTTATTAGCCTTCTGTCTGTCTGTCTGACTGACTGACTGTCTGTTTTGGGATTTGCAGATAGCTTCCCATAGTTCAGGTCAGCCTCAAACTCACTATGTAGCCAAGGATGACCTTGAGTTTCTGATCCTCTTGCCTCCACCTCCCATGTGCTGGGAGCACAAAGTGTGCACCATGATGCCCAGTTTACACAGTGCTGGGGATCAAGCCAAAGGCTTCCTGAACACTAGGTAAGCACTCCCACGGTGGAACCATATCCTGGATCTGTTTACTTTGAGAGTATGTTTAAGATGGTTTCTTACTTCAGTGGTATTATCTGAATCACTGCTCCTTGCATAGATGTGTGCTGTACCATCTCACCTTTCGCCGTCTCTCCTTCCAATTCCAGCCTTCCGAATCTAATTGGAAGAACTTCTACTCTATTTTCCATAGTTTATTACCTCACTCTATGCTGCAAAATAATATTTCAAGTGCTGTCTAGAGATGGCTAGGAAAGTTGAAAGTTAATCTATTTTATTATCGTGGTTGTGTAAACACATTCCCTGGAAGGCAGTGATTTGCTAGAATAACATTTGTTTAAGGGCTGGACGGGGATCAAGCCCAGGGTCTTGAGCATGCTAGGCAAGTTCTCCACCACAGGGCCACACACCCGTCTCTTTGGAGACAGTTTTGGTCATACAATGATGGTCAGGGTAGCTTTGATGGTACTGTGTTGTTCAGGCTAGCCTTGGATTCTCCAGTTCCTGGTGCCCCCACCCTCCATGTGGCGGCATTACAGATGCACTGCCATGCCCAGCTCAGGTTATATTTATTTTCTGAATGTGTCCTGATAGTTAAGTGACTATGTGAACTGATCTGCACTTATCCTTCCCTGTGAGCCAGCTGTCTTTGCCTTAGTAGTGAAGGGCAGTTGTTGATCCTCAGACTGCATCCTCCTGCTATTTTTTCTTTGCAAGAGTCCATGTGTGTGTGTGGGGGGGGTATGTTCATATGTATATGGACACATGTGTATGTGCTGGGTTTATAGGAAAGCCACAATGCCTGTTCCACATTGATGTGGGTACTGGGGTTCCAAATTCTGGTCTTCATGCTTGTACAGCAAGTGCATTGCTGACTGAGCTATCTCCTCAGCCCTACACTATTCCCTTCTAAGAACACACTGTTCTTATTTGGTGGATACAGTAGCTTAAATTCCCTCTCAGGGTACTGACTTTTAAAACACCACCACCTCCGTGTTCTGTGACGCCTGTTCTTCTAATTATTTTCCACGCTCTTGCTTTGCTCCTAGTGACTAATAAACAATTCACTTTTCGTTTAAAATTTCAATAAGCTTATTTTAGGATAGTTTTAGTGTTGCAGAAAAGTTATTAAAATAGCACAGTAGGTTCTATAGGCCTCACACAAGGCTTATTTATTATTAATGTCTCCCAAAACTGCGGTGCACTTCTTAACGAGGACAATTATGCAGTATCATTAGCTGAAGTATATAGTCTAGACCTTGACCATTTCCCCCTCACGGCTCCCGCCCAGGATCCTCAGGACATGCTGTACTACATGTCTCCCGAGGCTCCTCTTGGCTCTAAATTTCTCCAGATGTCCTTATCTTCGATGACCTTGACAGTGTTGAAATGTACTAGTTAGGTATGTTGTGGAATGTCTTGCCATTGAGGTTTCTCTGATGCCTCCACCATGGGTATTTTAAGGCATGGAACCTAAGGATGAGGACCGCAGAGGTAAACTTCCATCCTCCACACATCACATCAGGATACAGTTAGCAACAGGGCTTTGCATGGTGCTGGTCAGGTTTCTCCACCAAAAACCATTCTTTTCCCTTGGAAGCAATCAGGATACCTTGCTTCCTCTTCGGGGGAAGCGAGCTCTTTACTATTCAGTTGGAAGGAGGAGGACCTGGTACCTTGCTTAGTGGGTTACATGGCTCCCCCTGCAGCTCTGCACCCTTGTTGGCTCTCTTTCTAGTTGGCTTTAAACACTTGACGGGGGCAGGCTTCAACTGAGAGCAAACATGCTGAGAATCACCCATCTGAGCAGAGAGGCTTTCCCTGCAGCTCCCAACTCCCCCTTAGCCTCCCTGAAACTCAGCAATACAACCAATTCCTTAAGAAATGAATGACCTCACTTCTTTGCTCCTGCTTGGCAGTACCTGCTGTGTTGCCTGACTCTCTTTGCTGGTAGACAGGTTGGAAAACAGGTCTAGAGGGAAAAATGTAAATTAAATTACCCTTCAGACATTGCTTTTCTTTTTGTTCTTGTATTTGCATACATTTCCCAAGCAGAGCCTTTCCCTGTTCTACCTCCCACCTCCTCCCACCTCCCGTGCTGTATTTCGGGTTCCAGCCTCCTCCACACAATGCCACACTTCATATTGCAAAGAAGCTGTTAGAAGGTGCAGCTGTACTACCCATTGCAACACGGTTCCCATCGCCCACCGAACAAAACCTAAAGCGCCTAGCTCCGTATTCAGATGCACTTTGAATGGAGCTGTCTCCATCATGCAAGCTCATCCCCACTAGCCTCCTTCAATGGCTTTTGGTCCGAGTAAACAGTGACCCAAAGCTTTCTCACTTCCTACCTTTGCACACGCTACTCCTGACTCCTTGAATGGCTTGTCCCCCTCTTAGCCATGCATCTCCAAAGTGACTTTCTAGGAAGGAAATCACCGTCTCTAATGCTTGTCTCTATTTGTATCATCACTCCTCATGTGTGTATTTTATTAACACCCTGAACCCTAAGTTGAAAGGTAGACGTCATGTTGGCTTCTCTTATTTTAGTACCATTTAAGAGACTTGCTCATAGTAGGAAGTTTTAAAAGTATTTGTAATATAAAGTAAATAGGTTTTGCTATGGTAATCCACATCTACGGAGACCTTTGTTGTTGTCTTCTTGTTTTGTTTTGCTTTGCTTTGCTTTGTTTAGAGAAAGGATCACTATGTAGCCTTGACTGGTCTAAAACTCCATTTATAGACCAGTCTGGCTTTGAATTCATTGATATCTACCTGTCTCTGCTTCCTAGGTGTTGAGATGAAAGCTGTGCACCACTATACATGGCTCTCAGAGACTCTTCTAGAAAGGAAGTTTAATCACTAGTAAATATATATTAATTGCTCTTGAAGAAGGCTTGAGGGTATGGATGAAGCTCAGCTGTAGGTGTTTACCAAGCATAGAGGGAGTCCTGAGTTTGATCCTAGCACCTCATAAAGTAGGTGAGGAGACGCATGCCTGCAGCTCGAGCTTGCAAAAAGCGAAGGCAGGAGGATTAGGAGCTTAATTATCCTCAGCTACCTAGAAATTTCCGGCTAGTCTGGGCTATGCCCATCTCAAAAAAAAAAAAAAAAAAAAAAGACAAAGTTTTATACTTAAATTCTGCTGTTCACATAAAACATTGTAAATTGAGAAAATTCTTTCACTATGGCTATAATTTGGTTTGAATTCAACACAGAGGGTAGAAATTGGATCAAAATTGATGATTGGCTTCCAGAAGGCAGTCTTGTAATATCTATCTCTTTTTATAAGGAATTTGGAGAAAAAATGAGTAAAATCTCCAAAGCTGTTTTTCTCTTAAATTCTCAACCTAATGTGGATGTGTTGACTCGGTGGTTGACCAAAAGATGTTCTGAGAAAAGAAAACACCCAGATGCCAACGGAGCTAGATCCTCAGTAGGACGTCCAGCCCAGGGAGAGTTTGTGCATTTATAGTGTAAATGATCTATTAGAGTGTTTGGGCTGCAAAGATAAGGAAAGTGTTAACAATGACAAAGAGGGCAATGAACACAAAGGAGAAAGAAACACCACGCACAAAACCCTTCTGTTCAGAACTGTGTACAGCGTTGGTTTATATTCACCTCTACAATAAGAGAAGAAGGAATCAGAGTTAGTTCAAAAGAGGGAAGTCAATGTGATTAAAAATATACAGACATCAGAGGGTTCTGGGCTGAGGAAGGAGCTTGCTCAAGGCCCTGGGTTCAGTCTCCAGCACTGCAAAAAGACAAGAACAAACCGTAATTGTTGGGATCGAGGAGATGGCTTAATGATTAAGAACACTTGGTGCTCTTGCAGGGAACTGGTTTGGTTCCCAGCACCCACATTGGGTAGCTCACAGTTTGGCTATTAACTCCTGCTCCAGGGAACCCAATGCCCTCTTCTGGCCACAGATGGCACCTACACACACACACACACACACACACACAAATAAATCTTTTTTTCCCCTCTTTCTTTCTTTTTCCTTTTCTTTTTTAAGATAATGGCTCTTCACTGAGTTATGTGAAAAACATCTGGATATGCTCTCAGCTTTGGAGAAGGTGTCAAAGGAACCCTCAAGCTTTAGATGCCAGTGGTGAAGGTGGTGTGTACTGCATGGCAGTTCTCAGATATTCTTACAGACAACATAGGGAGTCAAGCTTTCTCGGTGTGAAAAAAAGAAAGTAACAGCAAAATCTTGTAATGTTAAAACTGAATTATTATACAGATATATTTTTAAACGCAGTCCCGTGCCTGGAAGGACCCTAAGGTGACGATGTCCTGGTAGAAACAAGCACTTCTTATTTTAGGCCTTGCTTTCTAAATGCTTTCTCACTCGTGCTTCAGAAAGCCATGGATTCCTGTGGGAATTGCTAATTTCCATGACTGGCAGAGGAAAAGTACCAATTAAGCCTGGAATATGGAGTTCCCGAAAGGGAGGTTCTGCCCAAAACCAAGAGGACGCGTGCCCAGAGGGTGTGTGGGTTGAAGGGCCACCTCCAGTTATGTGATAGACAGTCTAAGCACCCAGAATAATGACTGTCACTAGTTATGACGAAAGAAAACAGGTTAAAACCCATGAATAGACATGAGGGAAAGCTCACGTTTGAGACAAGGCCTTCATTTAAAGCATTCAGTAAGACTGTTAACACTGACACAGAAATTAAGATGAGCTGATTAACTATTTCCTCTGGCCTCATTGGGAGGAACCCTAGTCAATCCAGAAGATAAGAGAAAGCTCTTTTCCAAAGGAGAGGGGTTGGAGAGGTGACTCCGTGGTTAAGAACACTAACTGCTCTTCCAAAGGACTCAAGTTCAGTTCCCATCACCAACTTGGCATCTCACAAAAACACCTGTTTACTCCAGACCCAGGTATCTAATGCCCTCTACTGGCCTCTATAGGCACTGCACGTATGTGATGCACAGACAAACTATAAAACAATGAAACAAAATTTTAAATTAAAAACAAGCATCTCCCATTAAAAAAAATCTGTAATTTGGTTGCTTTTATGATGAATTTCATCAACATTTAGGAAAGAACAAATACCAATTCTTTTCAAACTCATCCCAAAATGTTGATTGGACGAAATACTCCCGAATTTGTTTCACAAATATTACTCCATCATTAAAGCCAGACAGAGGCGCTACAAGAAAAGAAGTTATAGTCCAATACTCCTGAAGAGCACAGATGCAGACAGACTTCAACAACAGATTGAAAGGATTGCTGTCCAGTAGTCAGAGAATAGACCTGCAGGCAGTCCCAGTTGCTTGGGAGGCTCAGACAAGAGGACAGAGCACTGACCCTAAGAGATCATCAGCCTGAGCAACATGTTGAGACTTTGCCTCTTTAAACTAAAGCAATAAACAAAACCAAAACGACTGGGTCTGCAGAGACAGCCCAGCAGCTCACACACTACTTCTCTCTCAGAGGCCCAGAGTTCAGTTCTTAGCACCCATGCCAGGCAGCCCACAACCATCTGTTACTCCAGCTCTAGGGGTATCTGATGTTCTCCTTTGGCATCTGGGGAACCCGCATGCCGGTATATACACAATTAATATACATTTTAAATTTTTAAATGAAAATAAATAAAAGTATCATCCATCACAATCAAACAGGACTTAATCCTGGAGTTCAAGGATGGTCCAACATATTCTAATAAAAACTGGCATATCACATTAGTAAGTGAAGGGCAGGAGGATCACAAAGAAAGAGCTGTGTGAAGGAGATGCCTTTAACCAAATAGTCAAATTTAGCATCACTAGTGGTGAGACGATGTCTTCTGAGGCGATGTAACACTGTCAAGGAGCAGCCTATGGAATACTCTTGCCAAAATGTTAGTCCAAATTCAACTCACCCATTAGCCCCTAGCTTCTGCCTCTGTAGAAAGCCTTTGGCACAAAGGACCAAGCTAATGAAAACTATGAAAACTGATCTAAAAATGAGACATTTGAAAAAGTGTCTGGTCTTATGTTAAAGTAGTAAAACGTTAGAAAGAAAAAGGTTAAGAATGTTCCAGAACAGGGCTTCTTCAAGTTTTCCCCTAGAAACCCCTTTTGCCCCAGAATTTTTTTATGACCTCAGATATACAGGTATGTAAATTAAATATCTATTGGTGATAAATAATAAAGACATTTATTTTGAAACAATTCAGTGGTAATGCTTTTTAAATGGTATTTATGTGTGTCTATGAACTACTTTCATGAAGTGCCCAATGAATCCAGAGGATCCTCAGACCTGAAGTCACAGACGGTTGTGAGACGCCATATAGGTGCTGGGAATCAAACTACAGTCCTCTGAAAGAGCAGCCGGCACTCTTAACCACGGTGCCATTTCTCCCACTCCCTAATTTTTATCATTTTATTAAAGACAAAACAAAGGTACAATCCTGGGATGTACATGCTTGTTGTTACACAAGGATGGAGCCTGGGCTTGTATTTGGTACTGCAGGATGAAGGGCACTTTTCAGAGACGATTATCATTTCGATTAATAGTTTTCATTGCCAATGCAGATGATACTGCTTTGCATAAATATGTAATGCAAAGTGGTAGAAAAATGTCTAGAGCATTTCAGAATTAACGGGAAGCTCTGCGTCAATGCCAAGCCAAAACTCATTTAAAAGTATTTCCGTGAAGCTCAAGTCAGCAACCCAGATAGCAATTTTTAAAATCAGGAGTTGGAGAGATGGCTTACAGGTTAAGAGTGTTGGCTGCTCTTCCAGAGAATCTGAGTTTGGGTCCCAGCACCCATTCTGGGCAGCTCACAATCACCCACATTTCCAGTACCAGGGGACCAGACACCTTTCTCTGGTCTCTGTGGGAAATTGCGCTATCTACACCCCCACACATACAATTAAAAATAAGATTTTAAAAACGAAGTCTTAAAATTAAACAATTAGAAATTAATTTGATGTAACCAAAGAATGACTAACTAGGAAAATATAGAAGTTCTGTGTTTTCCATAATTAAACCCATCATGTTTCTATGAGAGCAGAACACTCTGTACACACAGCAAAAACACCACAATCACTACCATTCCATAGTCTTCAATCTGAGTTGAGGTGTTTGGGGCAGCATTTGCTGGCATTTGGCAGTGTGGTAGCATGTGCACGGAAGAATGTGTGCACTGTGCTCGGAACCAGGGCTGCAAGGAAGTCACAACATGGGCGAGCACGACTAGAAACACCTCATATTGGCTAAACATCTTTTATTGTTGCTAAATTGTTGAGAACATTGCCACATTTGGGGGAGTGATGCCCTCTTCTGGTCTGCATGGGCAGATGCATTCCCCACCTCCCACGGTCTGGCTCAGCCTCTGTCTTTACAGGTTCATCATTTTTGAGAAGCTCTACTCGCCACTAAAAGATTCTTTAGAAACAGCACACCAGGCAAACTCCGCCTGAACGGACTGGCTGCTGCTTTGAGGCAGCTGTAGAAAATGACTGTGGGACGCTGAACCTGGAACTTGACTGTTAAGCTGATCTGGGAGGTTACGTTAGGGAATTCCTGCTCATTTTCCAAGTTGGTAATGGTAGCATTAACAGCTTCCTAGGGAACAACCCTGTTAAGAGTTGCAAGATGAAGTATTTCAGGTGTGACTCAAGGCCCAACATACTTTCACACCGTTCCGGAGAAACCGTGCAAGTCCTATGCATCTAACAAATACAACAAAAGAACAACAGTAACAGTTCATTTATTCCTGTCTAGGAACAGGACTAGGTACTATGGAAGTGGAAAGGGCTGAGACAATGCCCCTGCCTCCAACCAAGGGTCTCAGTGTCTCACTGAGGGGGACCTGTGGCTTTTCACACTATGAAGTGAGGGTACTCATCCCACACATATTTCCTAGGTGCTGGTCCATTCTGGTGCTGCATCCGAAACTACAGGCACGGAGCTCAGAGACCTTCGAGGGGGGTGTAACTGTGGATTTAGGGCTGTAAAAGGTGTTAGACCTGAAATGCACCGAGTATCAAAGCAACACAGAGAGGGACCAACCTAGCTCACTCAGGGAGGGGCACAGGGACTGTGGAGGGGTTGGGGGGGGGGGGAAGAGGGAGATATTTGCATGACTGACAAGAGGGCCAATAGGAAATGGAGAAGTGGGCGGGCAGAAGCACGCAGGCATTAAAATGCTCCGCCCACCCCTCACACCACCGTGCTCAAGGGGACAGTGCCCCAGGAGCATGGGATAAGACAGAAGGCAGCCATGGGCTGAGGGGATGAGGTAGGTGGGTGTTAAATCTTCAGCAGATTTAGGAACTGGGGCTCCCTCTTCACTGGGAGCCTCTGCCAGTAGAGTAGCTGCTGCCCTCGCCATGGTGGGCCCAGAGAACACCTGGCCCTGGCTGAATCTCCCCATGCTCTAGGTGTCTGAACTTCAGGCTCTGTCAGCTCACTAGTCTGAAGAGTCACAGGGATTTCAGAGGCCAGCTCTATGTCAACAGGCAATAAAAGCGCTGCAGGCGGGAGGCTCCATGATCCTTGAGCTGCGGAGCTCAAAGTAATGAAGGGAGGCCCTGGAGTGACCCGTGAGGGATGAGGCCCCAAGGATCATCTTTTCCTAGGACTCCATAGAGAATCTTTCTAGGACCAAGGAATAAGTGGGACCTTAACCTTGGCTAGTTAGGAGGGGGCTGCTTTTTGCTGTAGTCACTGGCGAGCAAAGCCATAAGGTATTTTGCCTGACCTCTGAGGTTATCTGGCTCGGTGGCTGTCTTTATATGCTCATCATTTTTATGCTGGGCATAGAGAGAGCTTTTTATACAATGATGCCAGGACACTAATTATCATTCTTGCCCTAAACTGTGAGATTGGCCTTTTCTCCCATAACAGCTGCCTCTGTTGATCGGGCCTGAAATTCTGGGTTCCAGACCCTTTTAACCAGGGTCCTGTCTCTTCTAATTGGGGATGGGGCAGCCCCCTGGAGGAGGCCCCAGTATGCTCCCATGCTGCAATTGAGCCTTCTCTCAGTGATAGAGAGGGTACTTCCGCAAAGTCTTCACAGCTGCTCAGCATCTCAAAGGAGGACTCTTACCAAAGGCCTCTTGGCATTCTCCAGCATTTGCTAGTGCCATTGCTGTGTCTCTTTTCTACTCAGCTCCATGCAGGATATCTCTTTAACCGCAATAAGAAAACATGGTTGTGAAGGGCCTAACCATTAGCGATGGGTGTCTGGCTGAGGAGAAAGCTCAGGGCCCAGGGACAAGGTCAGATGGGTGCCACACCAACTTCAAGCCACTTCTCAGTGAGCAGGGAAAGAGCCAGCCCCAGGCCCACAAGGCAGGCAAGCAGGCAGACAGAAACAGAAACCCCCAGGCTCTGAGGGAGGTGAAGCAGCAAGGCCCTCAGCCACGTCAACTGAGGGCAAGAGAGCTCTCTCCACCAGGAAATCAACCCTGCTGGACGCCCCCATTAGCATGTATCAGCTGTGCCTGGCCTGCGGGCCCTCCCCCCCCCCCCCAGAGAGAAACCACTGGACTGACAAGCACAGCAGGTGATGATGGTGATGAAGGCTCTTGAGGACCACTGACATCAGAGGGAGGCCCAGCCTCAGGGGGAATTCCAGGCTGGGTCAAGTGTCTGGTGGGGTGCATCCACCGAAGGGGGCGTCTCCTTCAGAAGTAGAGCTGGCGATGATGGCCCATGCATATATCCCTTTTTGGATCCCAGAGCACCCCCCTCCCCCGCAAGTCCGGGTCCCTCAGATCCCCGCCCCCATTCCAAGAAGCCTTGCCAATCACGAATCAAAACCTGCTGAGGGTTGGGGCACAGACTGCCCCCCAAAAGCGGGCTCTGACTCAGTCTGCAGCCTCCGTGGCGGGGCTGAGTCAACCCCTCTGCCCTGGTGAGTTGTCGCACACCAGAGCCCCATGTACCCCCGCCAGGCCGCGCCACCTCGCCTACCTGTGTCCACGGCTTGGCTCCTCCTCGCTGGCGCTGCCCCAGCCAGGACTGAGGTACCGGGCTGGGTCCCCCGTTGCCTGCGCCGCGGTCCCTTCGTCGTCCTCCTCCAGATCCTCCACGTCCTCGGCCTCCTGGATGGCGACACGGATCTGCACTGTGGTCTCGGGCCCGGGCAGAGTCTGGTCGCTGATCTGGGCCATGGCTGGCAGGGTCCCCGCGCTGCGAGGCCGGGCCAGCCGGGCCGCCGCGATAGCGACGATCGCGCGTGGGCGGCGCGCGCGCCGCTGCGACTCGGCCCGGGGGAGGGACTGGGGTCGCGATCCGGCCCACGCCGCACCGCGGGCACCGCCCTGAGCGGCCGCGCAGAGACGACTCCCCGAGCTCCACAGGCCTGTCCCGGGGTAAATCCCAGACCGAGTCCCTCCCTGCGTCCCTGTCTGGTGGCGCTCCAGCCCCACAGCTCCCTCCTCCCTGCCGCGCTCACAAACACCGCTCAGCTGGTTTCTGGCTTTGGACTGGACTAGAGGAGACAGGCGCAAGTCAACAGCTCCCAGACTTGTCTCCCTTGACAGATCCGCCAAGGTGAGGGAAAACACAATCTCTACCGTTAGTTCCTCTAACAGAGCCGCCTTAATAGGGTGCGTCCTGTCCCCTTAACAGCACCAGACACACCTGGCAGCTGATCTGACAGCAAATTGTCAGGCCGGGAGCAAACCGCATGAATCAGGATCTGCATTTTAAGGAGCCTCCAAAGATGCTAGAGCATCCTAACTTTCAAAACCACTGCTGTATTGAGATACTGTTAAGACAGCACTCAGATTTATTGGGTGAATAAAGGGACTATTTATTCAACCTTAAGATGAGTTCTATCTCACCCACTTTATGTCCAGGAACAAGGAACCTGATAAGACTTGAGTTTGTATCCACGAAGCTCTTCATCTAAGCCCTTCAGCATAATTGATCACATTAGCAACATCAGGGCACCAAAGGACAGACAGACCTGTTGTCCCACGTGTTTGTTTGCTTTGCTGTAGGACCTCGAGGCAGGAGACACTTAGGACACCATGCCTAGTGCCCTGGTTTCCGGGTTGAGGCCAGGAGACAGCTTAGGGCCCAGAAAGGAAGTCTATTCCCCCTTCAAGACTAGGAATAGTCTCCTGCACACTGGACAATTGCTCTGTCTCTGAGCTATGCTCTCAACATCATGGCCCCTCATTTGAGGCTTGTGTAAATCTGTGTCCCATTGTCAAGTCTATTTTATCTTGTTGAGACGTGTAGGCCTAGTTGGCCTGGAACTTGCTGTGTAATCAGGCTGGCCTCAGATTGAACTCACAGAGAGCTGCCTGCCTCTGCCTCTCAAGAGCAGGGACTAAAGGTCTGTGCATGCTCCCCACACACCCCAACACCATTATCTTTGTGTCAGAGCTCTTTCCATGGAAGCCCTGGAGTAAGTGGAGGAAGAGAAGGGCCCTGGGTGTGACGGGTGTGTCTCCACACCAGACGTGTTGCTCACAGCTTCTGGGGAAATGAGCTACTGCGACAAGGAGGCAAGCAGTCAAATTTTTTCAAGGAATTTTTCAAGGCTGGAGAGACGGCACATTATTTAAGAGCACTGGCTTTTCTTCCAGAGTACCTGGGTTTGACTCTCAGCACCCATATGGTGGCACATGACCATCTATAACTACTGTTCCAGGGACTTTGGCACCTCCTTTTAGCCTCTGTGGATACCTGGTATGTTCAGGATGTGCAGGCATATATATAGGCAAAACACCATACATAATTTTTCCAAAGCCAGACGTACCTTCTTCCGGAACAGCAGAGATTAAAGAACCCACACCAGGAGGAGAGGGATTTATAGTGGCCTCTCTGACAAAAATCCTTTCCTGGATTTCACAAGGCAAGAACCATGATCTCCAAGATCACACTGTGGCAGGACACCAAGGATTGCCATCTGTTCACATCCCAGTGGTGCACATTCCTGCTGGGTCCTTACATTCATGAGAAAGTTATCATTATCTTATGTCCAGACTTGCAAGTGCTTTGCTGTAAGAATGCCCTGTAGCTGGGGATGAAGCCCAGTGGTAGAGAGAGGCCCTAGGTTAGATTCCCAGGACCAGAACCAAAACCAAACGTCTCCTGGAGACCTTTATAAAGGTATGGCTACTGCACATGGAGTAGACATCCCACGGAGCAGGTGAATATGCTCTACCAAATTTTATGTGATTAGATGTTTTGAAGCAAAATTGAATTGGGGGGGATGGAAAGACGGCTCAGTGGTTAAGAGCATTTGCTGTTTTTTCAAAGGACTGAGTTCGGTTCCTAGGATCCACACTGGGTGGCTCACAACCACCTGTAACTAACTCCAGCTCCAGGGGACCTGACATTCTTTTCTTGCCTCTGCAAGTGCATACCCATGAATAGATACACACACATGCACACAAATCAAAATAAAATAAAAAATTTTAAATGAATTTATACATCCTGCAAATAGGTCTGCCTATGCTTTCTGATATTATTTATTTATGACTCCCCACGAAGAGTTTTGGATCTAGAGATGCTGTCAGACACTACCTAGCCCTGAGCTCCTGTATTGGTTACTGTTTTTGTTGCTATGACAATATACAAGTATAACGCACAAATGCAATGTAAGGCAGGAAAAGTTTGTTTTGGCGCACGGTTTCAGGGTGTAGTAGACCCACCATGATGGGGAAGACATGCCGCAGGAGCTTGAGGCAGCTGGTTCCTTTGCATCCACAGTCAGGAAGCAGGGAGAGGAGAATGTGGGTGCTTAGCCGGCTTTCTCCTTTACTCAGTCAGGTGCTCTCGCAGATGAGACGGTGCTGTCTATATTTGGAGAGGGTCCTCCATCCGCAGTTAAATCTCTAGAAGCACTCTTGTGGACAGACCCAGAGCGACCCTCAGTCCCATCACAGCTCCTCTGGGCAGGGAACAGGTACACTAAAGAGTAGGAACCCTTGGGGAGGAGGACATGACTCAGCGGGTGGGAGGCTAGATGGGCAAGCATGATCTGAGTTTGATTCCTATTACCTAAGTAAAAATCCAGGTGTGACTGCTCACCTGCACTCTTAGAGCAGTGGCTCTCTACCTGCGGGTCATGACTCCAACCACCCTTTCACAGGAGTCACATAACAGACATCCTGCATATCAGACACATTTGCAGTTCATAACAAGAGCAAAGTTGGAGCCATGCAATAGCAACGAAATTATTCTATGGTTGGGGCTCACCACAATCCAAGAAACTGTTTTAAAGGGTGGCAGCGTTAGGAAGGCTGAGAAGCACTACCTTAGAGCATAGCAGGGAGAGGAGGCATAGTCAGGGTTTGCTGAGTGCCACTCCAGCTCCAGGAGAGTGAGAGACTCTGTCTCAAGGAAATAAGGTAGAAAGTGATAAAGCAGGACACTTGTGCACACACCAACACACACAGGCATTGGCATCTCTCTGTCTCTGTCTCTCTGTCTCTGTCTCTCTCACACACACTACACACACACACGCGCGAAACCAGGTCCCTACCAAGGTAGGATAAATATAGGACATTTTCCTGAGTTATTGATGTCCCCAAATATTTATAAGAAGCGTCATATACAAGCTTTAAAATAACTTGGAATATCTTTGGAATTGAATGAAAACCTTAAGACAACTTCATGCAGAGTTCTCATATTTAGTATCTGACTCGGCGTGACATCTGGGGGAGGGGAAGACAAAAACCCTCACGTGCATTTGGAGGACTTGATGAGAGGAGGCAGCTCGGTTACTTGTCTAATGAGGAAAAGTGAATTCCAACGAGGCTTTCTGAGGGCAGCCCCGTCCACTGTGCTTCCCCCTTCTGCAGCCTGCATTCGCTCCAGTGGAGCCTTGCTTCTGGAACAATCGCTGCTTCAGTTTAGCTGTTTACGCTCAAGCA
Organism: Arvicola amphibius; assembly: GCF_903992535.2. Taxonomy (NCBI): domain Eukaryota; kingdom Metazoa; phylum Chordata; class Mammalia; order Rodentia; family Cricetidae; genus Arvicola; species Arvicola amphibius. Next base: position 129,117,710 of record NC_052049.1, on the reverse strand, counting down.
CTGCACCAGAGGTGGAGGAACCAGGGACTTTCAAACCCCTTCAGGTTTCCAGCTTCCTCCTTCCCCGAACAGGGGACGTGGCCAGTCTCCCCTCCCCAGGCTTGTCCTAAGCACCCTGCAAAGTTTGGCACACCATTGAGACATGAGCAAAATGCCTTTAAACAAAACCATGACTTCAGCCTGCAACTACCATCTTTTCCTGGAATCTTAGGGGCTTGTTTTCTGTTTTTTTGTTTGTTGTTGTTCGTTTTTATTTTTTATTTGTTTTTTTAAGTTTTCTCATACACCCTGACTGCAGTTTCTCCTCCCTCCCTTTCTCTCCCACCTCCCCTCCCCTGGATCCACTCCCACTTTTCTCTTTTTTTAAAAAAGAGCAGGCTTCCTAGGTATATCAACCAAACATGGCCTAGCAAGTTACCATAAGACTTAACACAAACCCTCCTGTCAAGGCTGGATGAGGCAACTCAGTAGGAGTAAAGAGTCCCAAGCACAGGCAAAAGAGAAACACTCCCACTCCCATGGTTGGGAATCCCCCAAGAATGCTAAGCTAACAACCATAAGGTATATGCAGAGGACCCAGCTCAGACATACAGAACCCATGTTTGTCCCTTCAGTCTCTGTGATCTCCTATGAGCCCTGCTTAGTTGATTCTGTGGGCTTTGTTTTTGTGGTGTCTTTGACCCCTTGTTCTACAACCCTTCCTCCCCCTCTTCTCCAGGGTTTTCCTTGTTCTGCCTAGTGTTTGGCTGCGTGTTTCTGCATCTGCTCCCATCAATTGCTGGATGTCATCTCTCTGATGATAATTGGACTAGGCACTGATCTATGAGTATAGCAGAGCACCATCATTAGGAATCATTTCATTGGAATCATTTCATTGGCTCTCCCAATGTTTGGTTCTATCTTGGGTCTCTGGGTTGTCCAGCCTTTGGTTCCTGGCCATCCAGGCAGTGTCAACATGGGCGTCCTCTTGTGGTGTTCGTCTCAAGTTGGACCAGTCATTGGCTGACCACCATTGCCCCAGAACATCTTGTAGGTTGAAGGTTTTGTGACTTGGTTGATGTCCCAGTACCCCTGCTGGGAACCTCCCTAGTTATAGGAGATGGCCAGTTTAGGCTCCGGATCCCTGTTACTAGGAGATTTCGCAAGTGTCACTCTCGTAGATTCCAGGGAGTTTCCACTGTACTAGGTTTCTACATAACTCCCCAAATGTTCCAGTTTCTGTCATCTCTCCCAGTAGTCTCTCCCTTTGTCCTTTCACCCTCCATCAGAGAGATGCATTCCCATCCCCACCCACCCCACTCCACCCATTCTATTCTATCTTCTCTGCCCAAGAAAATCTTTGCATGCACCCCTCCTCCCTTGAGCCCTCTATATTACTTATCCTCTTTGGGTCTGTGGATTGTAGCGTGATTATCCTTTACTTAACAGTTAATATTCACTTGTGAGTGAGTATATACCCTGTTTGTTTTTCTGGGTTTGGTTTATTCATTCAGAATGATTTTTCTAGTTCCATCTATTTGCCTGAAAATTTCATGATGTCATTGTTTTTAACAGCAGAGTATATAATCCATTGTGTAAATGGGCCACACTTTATTTATCCATTCTTCAGCTGAGGGGCATCTAGGTTGTTTCCAGTTTCTGTCTATTATGAATAATGCTGCTATGAACATAGTTGATTAAGTGTCCTTGTGGTGTGATAGTGTGTCCTTTGGGTTTATAGCTGAGTCTTGAGGTAGATCAGTTCCCAATTTTCTGAACAGCCACCATATTGGTTTCCGTAGTGGCTGTACAAGTTTGCACTCCCACGAGCCATGGAAGACTATTCATCTTAGGGCCTTGTTTTAGTATCAGAGTGGGAAACAGTTTTTTTTATTAGCTCCTGAGAATGGCACAGAATAGGCAAGCAAGGCACCATGATGGATTGAGGCTAGGCTGAAACCAAAACTCAGACCTACTAAGACTATCCAAGTACATGAAGTTTCAATTAGTTAGAAATGTTTTTTGTGGTATCCGGCAGGAGAGTTGTGAACCAAGGACCAAGGGATAAGGTGTGAAAGGAACAAAACTGAGACGGCTAGGTGTTCACCCAGAGGTCTGAGGGTGCTCTTAAGGACTCGAACTATCATTTGCTTAGGCATGTGTCAGTTATCAGACCACGGACCACACTCAGTTTTGCAAAATGGCTGAGGCATAATGAATGAATACCAGGAGATGGAGACAGTCTAGAGAGGCAGATTGTAATAATAAGAACGCAGCAGCTACAGCAGGTACCGTAATTTATGGCCAGTAAGGATGCCTTGCAGCATGGCTTTATTATCATTTGTGTGCATGTATGCATGTGCATATGGACACAGGAACACATGTGTGTGGAGGCTCGAGGTCGCCTTGTGTGTAGTTCTTCTGGAGTTATCCATTTTGTTTAATATTTATTTGCTGCTTGTTGGTTTGTTTTCTGGCAGGATCTTTTTTTTTGGCCTAGGGCTCGCCAGTAGAACTAGGCTGGCTGGCTAGAAGCCCCAAGGATCCTGCGGGTCTCTGCCTCCACAGTACTGGAGTGACAAGCACAGGATGCTGAGGCCAGGATTTCCCACAGGCATACTGGGGGACTGAACACAGGTCCTCATGCCTGTGCAGGAAGCCCTTTATAAACAGAGCCACCTGCCTGGCCCTGAAGCTTGCTTTGAGGGCCCACCTGTGAGCAACAGTGTATTAAGGAGAAGCACCCAACAGAGTATCAGACAGGCCTGGACTCAGACTCTAATCGACTCTTAGCTCCACCCGCTCTCAGAGACTCAGTTTTCTTGCCTGTCTGATGGCCTGAATGATCCTTATCTGATGGAGCCTAACACACAGATTAAAATGAGACCATCTGTGGAAAATGTCCACACCACAGTCCAGGTGGATGCTTAGAATCACCTGAGAAATATTATTATTATTATTATTATTATTATTATTATTATTATTATTATTATTTATTATTATTTTGCCTTCTCTGCTCAATTACATTTTTGGGAGTGAACTTCAGGCATCAAGCATCTGGCCCGGCTTTCAAAGTCCCCCAGGTGAGTCTATATACAGAACACGTATGTAGTTAAGAACATCTGTGCCAGAACTTTTGTTCTCAATTTTTCTACATATCTGGGGTTTGGCTATTGGTTCTCCAGACTTCAAGATGCAACTAACAAGAACTAATTCAAGCCCAGGGTCTTCCTAGAGTTTACTGAGACATCGGGAAATTACAGAATGAGTCTCTCAGGTGTATTACGTCACCTTTGAAAAATTACAAGAGCAAATAAAATTGTATCCTTGGGCTGGTGAGAGGGCTCAGCAGATAAAGGGACTTGCCTCTAAGCCTGAAGACCTGAGCTAGATCCCTGGGACCCATGTGGTAGTCAGTAGAGAAAACTGACTCTCATTAGTTGTCCTCTGACTTCTACACAGCTGCTGTGCCATATTTGTACACACACACACACACACACACTTATGTAACTGTAATTAAAATGTAATTAAATTGGAGGAAAAATCTCATCCCTTCTTTAAGTATTCTGATGTGGAAGAAACAACCCGAAAATGGAAGTCCCAGGAGGAGTGTGAACCACGGCCTCTGCTAAAGTCTGTATGAATCTGGCATGTTCCAGGAACTGTTAAACAGATTCTAAAGACACCAAGGAGACACCGAATACTCATCCCAGGGCTGGGGCAGCCAGGCACCACAAGCCTGACCCACTCACAAAGCCTCCACTGTCAGGAAGGACGAATGATTCGGGGCTCAGATTAGCGTTCAACACATGCTTGTTTGGCTGAAGGGCCCAGACCTAGCCCTTGTTTACAGTCCCTGGCTATAGATCTGAGTGCTAGTGGAAATCAAGGAGACCACACCAAAATGGAAAGTGCCGTTTCCCTAGAACCCTTCCAAACTAGCGAACAGGAAGAACACGACTTTGGAACTCCAGCAATTGAGCGTATACATGGAGCACTCTCGGCTAATGTACAGAACACTGTCACACGGCTTTGGCACCTCCTGGGCTCCTTATTGGTTGCAGTGCCTGTGGACATATCTGTGCCCGATTAAAGTGTCAGAGGTTGCTCAGTCGGCAGACTGCTGTCTAGCAGGGAGGGTGGGGCCAGTACAGGAAGTCACCAAGTGATTGGTTCAACTTAAGCACCTGGACAGAGAATGGCCCACCGAGCCCTGGGCAGCACGTTGGAGCTGGGAGGCTATTCTAGTTTTCTTTCCGATGCTGTAACAGATCCCCTGACCCAAGGCGATCCAGGGAGTGAAAGAGTTTATTTCAGTTCACAATACCAGACTGAGTCTATCGTTGAAGGAAGGCAAAGCAGAAATTCAAAACAAGAAATTGAAAGCAGGCATGCTTGCTGTTCCACACAGCATTGCCTCTGACCAAGGAACTAGCTTCACAGCCAAAGAAGTCCAGCAGGACTCATGGAAGATATCACTTGCTGGCTGGTAGGCAGACTTATGTTCAAATAACTTTTTTTTTTTTTTATTTTGAGACAGGATTTCTCTGTAGCTTTAGACCCTGTCCTGGAACTAGTTCTTATAGACCAGGTTGGTCTCAAACTCACAGAGATCCGCCTGCCTCTGCCTCCCGAGTGCTGGGATTAAAGGTGCACACCTTCACCACCTTGCTCAAATAACTTTTTAAAAACAGTCCAGGGCTAACTAGGAATAATGCCTCCCGCTGTGGGCCAGATTATCCTATATAAATTAATAATCAAGAAAATCCCCCACAGAATTGCCCAAGGGCCGACCAGATCTAGGCAATTCCTCAGTTGAAGTTCTCTTTGCCGATTATTTCTGCTGTGTCAGGTTGGTGGATAAAGCCTATCAGGACAGATTATTTATGACTTTAACAGATGAGAAGGGTAAATGGAAAGTCCTGAAAAACCGTGACTGACTCAAAAGAGTTAAGTCCCTCCACATTTGCCCTCAGACTCATTGGATAATCAGTCTCTGAGAGGATGAGAAGTTGAAGTTAAGGGTGGCGGAGTTGGTCTGAACTCCAGGTCAACTCAGAGTCAGGTTGGCTTGAAGGAAACCTGGGTTGTAGTTTGGTGATAGGTTTGAGAAAGCGGTGGGTGCTGTGTTGTGACGAATTCTGCTGGCGACGAATCTAGGCTACAGTTTTGAGGAACCAAGTGAAGTCTCTATTCCACCTCAGAGTCTGCTCTCTCTCTCTGCCTTCTTTCTCCTGAGTCACACAGGCCAGACTTTGGGAAGGGAATTTTTCCTTCCGCTTTCCATTAGCAAGGCTGTGAGGAGTACTGGGAGGTCTCAAAGGTGAGAACATTTAGACAAGAGCACCTCCTCACTGTGGAGGGATGTCCCGAAGCATGATGGAACTTCTGTGATCTTTCTGAAAACCAGTGCAGTGGTTTTGCACCCCCTCTGTCCACCCCAACTAGGTAGGGGGCCTGAGGTACCGAAAGGCCACTAGAGTAGTGCAAAGAAGGGGACAGGGATTAAATGTGGCCTCCTCCAGTCCCTGCAGCCGTTCCAGTGAGACACTGTGAGCAAACTGGAGCTCAGCAAATTTGAGTGCCACATGGCGTTAGCTTTTGGCTACGACAAAGCATCTAAATGACACAGTATAAGGAAGGAAAGTTTGCTTGAGCTGTGGATTTTAAGACTCTAGTCCATTGTGGTGGGAGGGCGAGGCAGAGATGAACAGCCCACCTCAGCGGCCAGTGAGGCTGAGAGAACGAGATTGTCTAAACTTGTGGGTCTCCTCCTTCTCCCCTTCTTTTCCCCTTCTCCCCCTCCTCTTTCTGCCTTTCTTTCTCCCTCTCCTCCCCTTCTTCCTTTCCTCCTCCTCTTCCTCTTCCTCCTCCTCTTCCTTCTCCTCCTCTTCTTCCTCCTCCTCCATTCTCTTTGGGACTCTAGACTATTGAACAGTGCCACCCTCATTCAGGACACATCTTCCCTTGCTTTAACTCTTTCGGGAGATGTCCTCACAGACACACTCTGATGTCTACTTTATTAATCTAGAGCAGTGGTTCTCAGCTTTCCTAATGCTGTGATCTTTTCATACAGTTCCTCATGTTATGGTGACCCTCCTAACCAAAACATTATTTCATTACTACTTCATAACTGTAATTTTACTACCATTACAAACTCTAATGTAAATAGATGATATGCAGGATGGTCTTAGGCAACCCCTGTGAATAAGTCATTCGACCTGCACAAGGGTTGCGACCCACAGGTTGAGAACCACTGATCTTGGCACTTCTTAATCTAGTCAGGGCAGGCCACTATACTTGCTAAAGACTGAGCGGCTGGAATCGGCCCAGCATAGGTTTCTAATCAATCACGTCAGCCAGCATCCAATCATCACCTTTTCAATGACACCACAGAGCATTCTTCTGAAGAAGCCACGAGACAAAGGTGTGAACGGTCTGTGAACTGGGGACATTATTAAATTGAGGTAAAGGAGACCATCATGTCTGCAATGCTCTTTGAAGAGAACTAGAAATACTTTTCTCCTGTTTTTCTCCCTGATTGTCGCACTTGAAGCTGCCATTCGCCTCATTTCGAGCCGTGCGCCGGGGTCATGCCTCCTGGAGCCATTCTGAATGAAACAGTCAGAAACAGAAGTGGCGGCGTGTGTGCTCACACTGCACAATGTCATCTCTGTTTTACACATTCCAGATGCTGTGGCCTCTCCTTTCCCAGCATTACGTTAGCTATGGATTTGACAACACTGTGTTCTTCCTTCTCTTTGGCTGGATTGTCCTTTGCCCTGGGTGGGGGAGGGTGATAACAGTCCGAAAGATGGTCAGCCACCCCGTTTTGTAAGCTCTAGCCACAGTGCTGAAGAAAACTTACGGCGGCGTGTTTTTATCCAGTGAGGAAAACATGTTATGCTCTGTATTCTTGCATAAGCATGACACATCTGGGGTGACTTAGCTTCAAATTTCCTTCCAGTGCCACATTTGGGCTAAATGATACAGAGACGTTTCCACCCTGATCGGAAGAGACAGCAGCATTTGAGTCATTAGCACAAGTGTTTGGCCACACCCACTAGGGAATCTCCCAGGGCAGCAACGCAGTGCTCCCCAATGACAACTCAGTGTCTCTGTTGCATCACAGCGCCCCTTAGAAGTGGACAGAGCCCAGAAAATGGAATTCAGGTATTTAAAGGCAAGTGGCAAATACTTCTGAGGGTTGGCAAGGACTCTTCAAGGTTTTCAACAGGTTCTTCTCAAACTTGAACATGATCCAGAAGGCTTCTTAAAACTCAAATCCTGTGCCCGGACAGAAGACTCAGACGTCAAAGTGCTTGCCTTGCAAGAATAAGGACCTGAGTTTGATCCCCACCACCGAAATGAGATCTGTGTGTGTTCACAAATGCTAGTAAAAGCAGAATTGGGAAGGCCGAGTCAGGCAAGATTCTGGCTCAATCACCCTAACTGAAACAGCATACCCCCCCCCCCACATATCTACATACACAAACACCTACACATGTGCACACAAACAAGAAGAGCTTGATGAACCTGCTTTGCCAGCAAGATCCCAGGTGATGCTCATGTTACTGGTCCAGGGACCATGTGCTAAGAAACGCTTTGAACTTTGGACAGTTAAATCAATGAATCAGACTGGCCAGACCTCCCCTGTGTTATAATGTGTTGTCCTATGCTTTGCTTTTCTAAACAGGTGACAGTTGGAATTACAATGACTCCTCTTAATAATTGCAGATGGGCAGATACTTTGGTACAAACTTGGTAGTAAAAAAAAAAAAGTAAGTATCAACACCATCTAATAAATCTCAGTGTAGGTATCTCTAAGAAAATAATCAGAAATAAAAGATACAGCAATAGTAAGTAGTAAGTAATAATAAAGCAATAAGTCATTATATGTTAATTTGCAAATCTAGAAGGGAGTCACTTAGGCTTATGGCTCAGATCTTCTGAAGGAAAGCCTTTCTGTTGCATCACACCGCTCCTTAAAGCACAAAGTGTATAAAATGCTACCCATATGGAACTTATATGCTTGTGCAACAGCTCAAAAGTGACAGTCATCCCTCATGGTGGAATATTATGCCACCACCAAAGTATCTGGGGAAAGATTTTAATGACAAGATGAAAATCTGGTGGTATTTTACTTAGTGAAGAGCTTGGGGTGGTAGCCCAGCCTCCAAAGCACTTGCCTTTCAAACAGGAGGATTTGAGATCAATTCCCAGAACCCACGAAAAAAAAAAAAAAAAAAAGCCAGGCATGGGGCTGGAGAGACGACTCTGGCTAGAGGCTCCTATTGCTCTCCCAGGGCCCTGAGTTTGTTTTCCAGCACAGACAAGGACATGGAGTGGCTCACAAAATGTCCATCTCTCAGGAATCTGACACCCTCTTCTGGTCTCCTCAGGCATTGTGGGCATGTACACAATTCGCCCCTACCACACATAGACATAATTAAAAATTAAAATAAGTCTTAAAAGAAAAAGCCAGCTGTGGTGATATGTGCTTGTAACCCCAGTATTGTGGAGCCAGGAGCAAGCGGATCCACAGGGCTCACACCTGCCTGGTTAGTCTGCTCGGCAAGTTCCAGCCAATTAGAGACCTGCCTCAAACAGAAAAAGTGCACGGCACCTGAGAAACAACATGGGAAAGTCGATTTCTAGCCTTTACGGGCATGTGCACACATGTGCAACTGTGCACACACATAAAAGAAAAGCCCAAGATAGAGATATCTGTAAGACAGACCAACTATATATGCCTCCTTCCATTCCTACCTTACAGCATATCAGCTAAAGAACACACTAAAATGTTAGCTCGATGGTTTCTGGATGGTAGTGTATTTGTACTTGTACTTTAAATGCTAACCATTTCTTTCATACCTAATCTCCTGGAATAATGCCTCCCACCCATAATATACTCCTCAAAGAGGCTACATGTCAAGGGAGCTCAGCTTTCCAGTTGGTACGTGATTGGGTACTTTACAGACACCTGACCAAGGTGCAGCCATCAGTGGCTCTTGTAAATTTGCAGTGGTAAGCACCCAAACTGTGGTTAGGCAACTATTCTGGTGTGCATGGATGTCGATGTAGGGCATGTGGGCATCTTCAGCCATCCTCAGTAGAGGAGGCTACTATGGTCAGTACAAACACATGCTGAACCCACAAAGCGCTATCTAATCTCCCTTATAAAGCAGGATGGGGAAGGGCTGCACGCATGAAACCGTTGCAGTTCTGACTGTTGGTGCTTCTGGTGAGTTCTCTTCTGGCCTTGAGCTAATTACAGTGGGTTCCTCTTCCTTGTAATTATGTCCCAGAGTAGCAGGTGGCTTCATTTATGTAACTTTGTTCTTACTCTCCTGAGTGTTTGTACTTCTTTGGTTAAGAAGAAATTGCGACTAAAATTGCAGCAGTGAATTGTAGCAAACAAAACAAAACAAAACAAACAACCCCCCCCATCAAAACAAACCCACTTACAGGAGACCCTCCCCTGGGTCCCCTGCCCCTCCTTAGACATGCCTATTCCTTACACCCAGCTTCAGTACTGGAGGTTTTGTTTGGTTACGTCAAGTTGGTACAAAAGCTGGGAGACTTTATCTGAAATTTGGAAAATGTCAAAGCAACATTATTTTCCTGTCCTGGGTGAAGATGATTCCAACAGCAGAGACCAATCCAGAATGAAAGATATGGAGCACGGCTCTCCCTGTTGATTTACAGACCTGAAGACTGGAACGGGTGAGTCATGGACAAATGGGATTAGGAGGGGCTGCGGCAGAGCAACCCACAATTTGTCATCAAACTCTGCCGCGCCTGCCCGACTGTGGTTCATTTGTAGAAATCTGCAGGAACGCCGTCAAGTTGCTCGCCACTGTTTTGTGACCTTCCAAGTCCCTGCGGAACTGTGTGGCTCTAGAGGTGATGTGGGACTGCTAGGGGCAGGCCTGGTAGACTCTTCGGATCCCTCTCAGGGTCACCAAACCACTCAGAGAAACCTTCCTTTTTCTACCAGGGAAAAAATATTCACTAGAAAATGGCAGGAATTCATTTTTATACTCTTTCAATATGCTGGCTGATCTTTGAGGGCAAGGACTGATTTTTTTTTAAACCAGGATTCTTGTTTTATCCTCAGGTTATTGAAGGATTGAAAATGTTCATAACAGGTATAAAGATACGAGCTTAAGGAATGAGTGTTTGGAAGTGACTTCCCAAGGCATCCAATTGGAGGAATCTGAAATCATAATCTAGAGCCTGGAATGGTGTTGGGGAGAAAGTAGCGATGTAATTTAGGCTTTCCAAAAGTTTACATGTCCGAAGAAGAAGTTTGTTAAGAAGGAGAAAATTACTGGTATTTTTTAATAAAGAGGAAATTTAAACCAGAGAGGCTCATTAAACAGATCTAAGACAGCTGCTGTGTCCACTGGGGAAAGCAATTTGGAGCTAAAATTGTAGAACACGGAGAGAATTAGAGACATTTTTTTCTTCAAGAGATTCCAAAACCCATGAGAGAAACCAGGCAGGCTTAAAACATCTTATCAAGCTGAATCTAAGTTTACATTTGCAAGCGACCCAATCGTAAAGCTTTATTTATTTATTTATTTATTTATGGGTGTATATATATGTTCTTGCTTGTCTGTATGTTCAGATGCTGATGGAGGTCAGGCATTTGTGAGTTGCTGGATGTGGGTACAGGGAACTGAACTTGGGGCCTCTGCAAGAGCAGCAAGTGCTTTTATCTTCTGAGTCATCCATCTCTTCAGCCCCCTAAATGAGCCAATTTTATTTTCCCATCATAGTCTACTGTTGCATCATTGAAGGAAAACACCGCACACACCTGATACATTGCTAACCAAATGTATCAGGGTAGAAGAATAGGAAGAGCTATGATGAAGGGAGAAGAAAGTAGTAATTTATTTTTTTAAAGGAAGTCTGATAAACCACTGGTATATTGGATAGTGTTTGCTGCATAACAAATGATACAACTTTATGACTTAAAGCACACTGTTGCCTCATCTCACAGTTTCCTGGGTTGACTAGGAAGGTCTGTGTTGGCAGGCTCGGGGGTCTCCTGGCCTTATTCACGTCTGTTCAGTCATCCTATACATAAGGAGAGGCTCAGCGACCTAGAGTGTCCTCATTCACACAGGGACAGTTGGATGGCTCTTTGAAGGGCCTGACTGCTTCTCCACATGGCTTTCTCATTCTCGGGATGAGGTAGTTTTCCTGGTAATCCTGGGGTTAGTAACAGGGCAAGGGGCCACCCCATTGCTCAGGTACTTTTCAAATCTCAGCTTGAGTTACCTTTGCTAGTAAGTCACATAGCCAACCAAAGTTAAGAAATGGAGAAACACATTATAACTCTTGACAGGAATGCTGTAATTTTTGGCCTTTGATGCAAGCTATTGACTAGGTAGTACTGTTAGTAAAGAAATAAAGCAATTAAAGTAAAGAAAAGATAGAAATACCAAAGACACTGTCAGGAGCCATGCAGCCTAGTCTTGGATCAGCATGACTACTGGTCCAACAGGTTCCTTGGGAGCAAGGCACCCATGGAAACAGATTCTCACATGGCCCAGAAGACCACGGAACAGTGTAGGAATTTGCAAAATTTGTGCAGCTTGCAGGCTCTTTTCTCTCTTATTATATTGCTGCTTCTTTGAGTGACTTGAAGTTTTTGTCAGTCACACATGCAATAACTGTAATTTTCCCCGGAAATTCCACTCTCTCTCAATTATCTCCCCCTAAGATTCAGCAGAGGACTAGCACTTCTCAAATCTCTTATCTGGAATTACTCTGAATCCTGGGAACTTTTCTGACCCAATAGAAATAGTTAGATACGCATGAGAAAACAACACTTGGGACATTAAGCATGTCTCACAATTCTGGAAAGGTGAGTAAGGCATGCACACACAGAATAGGGAAAAAGCCTCAGGAATACACAGCTGTTGAGAGTAAATTCCCTGGACACCAAGCATATAGAATCAATGATAGGCTCTTGAATGATCCAATGGGAAAAAATGCAATGTAAAATATGAAATGACCGATCCATCTTTACCATACACAGGAGCTCATATTGGTGGAGCTTATATATATGGTATAGTGAGATGGGAAAAGGGAGGTTTATCAAAGTCTGCCTCTTACAGAGATTGAGACATGGGACCCTCTTGTAGAAAGGGGGACTGTATCAAAGCATATCTTGCAGACATGAAAGAATTGTTCGGGTTTGAATATTATTGTTCTTAAAGCGCTGTACCTGTGTCTATTACTTTTTTAACTTTGTAACCACAAGTAGCTGCCAGCTGACTTAAGCGCTGTGAGTGCAGGATGTGTCTGGCTCCATATTTAGTTAGGCCTGCAAAAATGCTGAACTCTCTGTCTGGAATATGGTTATGAAGAGGGTGGGGAAGTGTATTTGGGGAAGCATAAAGGTGAACAATGGGGGCTTTTAAAAATATTTATTTATTTGTTATGTATACAATATTCTGTCTGTGTGTATGCCTGCAGGCCAGAAGAGGGCACCAGACCCCATTACAGATGGTTGTGAGCCACCATGTGGTTGCTGGGAATTGAACTTTGGAAGAGCAGACAATGCTCTTAACCTCTGAGCCATCTCCCCAGCCCTGGGGGCTTTTTAAAATAATGATTACGATGTGTTTTGTAAAGTATGATGTATTTCTTAAAAGTCAAAAATAACCAATAATAAAGCTGTTCGTGTAAGCCTGGTAGAAAAAAAAATAAAGTATAAATAAAGACAGCTTGAGTTGTCAGGGCCACTTAAGTGCAATCCACCTGGTGGTCAGATTTCGTCCTTGCACAGATACCCTTTCCCCATCTCAGGACCTCAACCAGAGTTGAGGCTGGACCCTGGCAAAACACAATCCTTTGCTGTAGAAATTCATTATTCCCTGGTGGTGGTAACTAAAACCATACCTGATCAAAACAGTTCAGCTAGGAAAACCTCTTTAAGGATGATCTGGTTTTAGTTATCTCAGAATGCAGTATAATGTTGAGAATATAAACTGGACAGTGCTGGTGCTTGCCTTTAATCCCAGCACTCAGGAGGCAGAGGGAGGTAGCATCTCTTGAGTTCAAGGCCAGCTTCATCTACAAAACATGTTCTAGGATAGCCAGGGCTACACAGGGAAACCATGTCTTGGAAATAAATTGAGAATATATAGCTACAAATACCATCATGGGATAATACCAAACATGCCCCAAGTATCTGGGATCCTTGTGACTTAAAACTAAGCAGGCAGGGATCCTTCCCTTGGAACACCTGCCAATCCAGTCCTCTTGGTTCCATCAGGAAAGAAGGTCCACCACCACCCCCCCGCCCCGGGCAGAAATTAAGACCTGGGTGGGCTGGGCGGTGGTGGTGCACACCTTTAATCCCAGCACTCAGGAGGCAGGGACAGGCAGATTTCTGTGAGTTCAAGGCCAGCCTGGTCTTCAAGAGCTACTTCCAGGACAGCTGGGGCTGTTACACAGAGAAACCCCGTCTCAAAAATCCAACCCCCACCCAACAAAAAAGACCTGGGTAGTAGGAAATGGATGAGTAGGTGACAACACCTGGGTAGCCAAGTTATTTACATTAATATCAAGACTTAGTTGCATATGAATGTCAAGTTTTTCCCCAGAGGAAATCCTTTAAATTAATAATAAGCTTGAGAATATGATCTGGAGGAAAGATTAGGAAACATTCAAAGGACAAGTAGAAAATATGTGATAGTTACCTGAAGCAGTTAAATGGTGTTTTTTATTTTTTTTAAAAAGTTGTTACCTACCTGTTTTTGTCTGTGTACATACACACATATGGTATGGTGCGCATATGGAGGTCAAAGGCCAACCTGAGGGAGGCAGTTCTTTCCATCCTCTTTGTGAGTCCTGGGGATTGAACTCAGGTCATGCTTGAGTCTTGGTGGCAAGTGCCTTTAACTGGCCATAAAATGAAGGGGCAGAACAAACTCCATTTTGAGAAAGAGCTCCTTTTTAGACAGAATCTAACTTTGGGGAGGGGTGGGGGTGAATGCTGCCCAGCAAAGTCATAAACACTTCCAAGAAACTGTGCCTGCCCTGGTCAAAGTGACCCACCGGGGTGTCCAAACCACATCTGCTTGCTTCAAGATGCCTTGTAGGCATCTAATTAACTGCTGTTTTGAAATTCTTTCTTGCCAACAGTCACTGTTTTAAAATTCCCCCATATTCCAACTAATGAATTCAAAAGTTGTATACTTTACCCAATCCTGAAATGCCAAGGCTTGTGCCACCTTGCTTGCAGTTTTCCCCTTTAAAAACCCATTACCCTGAAGCCTCCAGGCCATTCTCCCCCACCCACTGTGTCAGAGTGTCAGATTAAGGTCTGAATTAGATAACTTGTAATCAATAAACCCCAGTGTGTTTGCATCAGGTACCAGCTCTGTGTTGGTCTTCTTTGAGGGTCCTGTGACACAGACATAACAAAACAACAATTTTAAGTTGGTGATCCAGGGAAGACTTATGTCATCTTTCACTAAACAGCCCTGTCAGTGCTGGCATCCTTCACTGCATTTTCTCATTGATAAAATGAAGCATTCTGACTGGATGGTTTTCCAAGTTCCTTCCATCTCTAACCTTTTCAGGGGAGCTGGAAAAAGCAAAGGATAAACATACACACAAAAGGAATGAGTATGATTAGTAGGGTCTCCTTCAGAGCTCATCAGGAAGATCCAAAACGTCTAGAGCATTAACTACACCAGAATGCCTCCATGATCCATTTAACAGGTACTATCTGAACATCTGCCAAAACACAAGAAAACTCAGCAGTCAGTGACTAGCTGATCCTCCCCATAGGAAGATGACTGGGTTATTTGGGTTTGATCCAATTACTCTAGAGAAATCCACTAAGCAGGGCTTGCATGAGTATCCAGTTTTATTACTGAACCATTTCTAGAGAAGAGTGGGTTTGAGTTTGCCAGAAACAGGAAGGCTGGTGCATTAGCCAGGGTTCCAAAAGGCACAGACTGATCTTCTCAACATGTATTGAAAGGTGATTTATTAGATTGGCTTATAGGATGTGGTCCTGGTAGCCCAATGATGGTCATATCACAGCAGAGAGGCTGAGAATCTGCTAGTTCCTCAGTCCACAAGACTGCATGTCTCTGCAGTCCCAATTTAGTACTTAAGGCTAGGAGTATTCCCGGAGAGCTGCTGGTTGGAAATCCAAAGAAGCTTGTTCTAGTCTTAGAGAAGGAATGCAGCAACAAGACAGATGAACCTGCCAGGAGAAAAGGCAAGCAGGTAGACAGCAAAGTTCCCATAGACCATTGCTTTTCAGCTGGGCTGCCATCAGAAGGTACTCACATTGAGAATAGGTTCTTACCACTTCAAATGATCTTATCAAGGAAATTTCTTGTAGGTGTGCCTCCTGGCTTACATTTTAATTGATTACAGATCTAGTCAAACAGACAACAGAGGTCAGCCAGCACAGTTGAATTGCTGAGAGCACAGCAGTCAGGGATTACATCAGATAATTCCCCCGAGTTTCAGCTGCAACAAGCATGGACTAACTCCCATAGTGCTGATTTGGCTGCTCCAGTCTTTCCTCTGTGCTTCATGTCAGCATCACAGCTAGTGTCTCCACAAGCTTCAGAGTATTTAGCATTCAAAACATTGCTTGAAAAAGGAGTCAACAAAGAAAGATCAGGCTGAACACAAGCTTCAGAAGCAAGACCCACAGACCCAGGTTTGACTGTGATTACAACCAAGGCTTAGCATGATGGGTTTGTGCATCAGACATTGCTCTAAGTAGTTAGCACTCTATAGCTCTCGACAGAGGAAGTGAACACACCCTTACATTACAGATGAGGAATCTGGGCACAGGAAGATAAGGTAGAATGATTAGTAATCAGCAGAGCTATAACTGAAGCCCAGGACTTGACTACCAAGTCCATTCTTGTAATTGCCATGCAGGACTTTATTGATGGTGCCAGAAAATGGGAGGGGGAGTAACTCCGGTTACTTCTTGGAACAGCTGAGCACAGTCTCGGTAGAAAGGAATATAGAGGAGTCAAAATCTTAGGTCAATATTACATCTATGAATAAATAATTAAGGACAGTGGTCTTAAACTGAGCTGGTGTAGGAGGGCAAGGACAAAAAGCACGCAAGGATGTGTAAGCTGTGTTCATCATTTGCATTTCAAACAGTGACAGAATACCACTAAAGAACGGGTTTTAGGCATCCACCAAGATGTGGAAAGCAGCTCGGTATTGAAGAAAGAATATTGGGCTGGCAATTGGAACTACGCTAAGAATTCCAGGTCCTTGAGGAAACTAATTCTTCTGGGCTAGTCTCCTCATGTAAAAAAATGATGGGTTTGGACTAGTTGGGAAATAAGGTTTCCTTCAGCCCGATTATCCTATCCATGTCTCACATATTCAAAGCTAAAATGTCAGTTATAGACCACTTGACTTCTTGGCAAACTTTCCTCAGATTTAGAGCTAAACATTTCTTCTACACAATTATGGAGCCATTGTTTAATCCACGTAATGGTAATAGGGTGGAAGCTTGATTGTTTCAAAGAGAGCTTGGAAGTCTTTAAGAGAGCAAGCAGTAGTAACCAGATGCAAGGTAAGTGTAATTCATGTTTATGGGAATAGAAAGTTAAGCAGTGAGGACAAGCTGGGAAGTTCAGCTTGCCAGGAACATGAACTTGAAGGCAGCTAGTAATAGTCAAAAGAAGTTTAGGTACAGGAAGGGATTATTAGCAAGTCTGGTCTTCAGTTTCCTTTCTCAATTATGTCGACAGTTTTGGAGCTAAGGGTCAGGGGCTGCCAGGTCCAGAGCACTCCGTCCCTCTGCTAGCAGTGGCCTCAGGGAAGCAGCTTCTCTTTCACTGTTTGCCTCCAGGTCCTTCCTGGCCTCGGCTCAGAGGAAGTGCCGAACTGGAGTTCCAAATGGGAAGGTTCTTGGGTGTTTTCATCCAGTTCTTCCCAGCGATTTTCCCAGGAAAACCAGGAGATGTAGGCAAGGGGAATCAAACATCCCGCGGGCAGCGTTGAGGCGGGTCGTAAAGAGGAAAGGACCGGAAGTCGCGGTTGTCATAGCCGCCAATGTGGCCAGCCTCTTCCCCATCTTATCCTCCTCCGGATCCTCCCGCTGTTTTCACGAGACCCGGAAAAAAAAAAGCCAGAACGAGGAAGTGCTGACGCACCGGGCCGCACAGATACACCCCAAGGCTAACCACTCGGACTGTCAACAGATCTGGGACGAGGACCAGACCGGAAATGGTGGTTTCCATGGCAACGCCTGAGCCGGTTGCCTGGGAGATGACCCCTTTTGGTCTCTTTGAATCTTAGCTGTAGCATTACCTCGAAGGAGGTTCGACCATCCTGGACTGTCTCCTGCCATGATTCCCGGGAAATACCGCTCCGTTTCTGGCCGAGCTGCAAACAATGTGAGCTGGGCCTTCCTGCTTTTTTCCCTTTCCAGTAGTCTTGTCCTCTCTGACTGGCGTCTTTGTCCTAGGTGATGGGCTGCATAACTGGGACCAGGGCCGCTCAAGCTATTGTCTGACTGAAGCTAGGGGTTCGTGGGCTAGTCCAGAGCACTCGGAGAGTATTTGAATATGGTATGATGGGTCTTTAAAATCTTGCCGAGGATCTGAGCTCCCAGAAGGTGGAGCTGGTCTGCTAGGTAAACACTGGGATTCCTTTAGTTAGCTCCCACCCCCTTTCTTTCTTTTCTTCGCCTGATAAAGGAACCTGTTCTTAGACACTCTCACCTTCTTCGTTCCTACACTGATATATTGGTTGGCAAGAGAAATGGCAGGGATCAAAAGCCTGAGGTACAAGGTGGGTCGAATTGGTACCTCCGAGATTTTGAAAAATAAATCAATGAAAGCTTTTAATTCTTAGACGTCATTTTACAATTCTTCGGGAAAATGGTTATTAACTAGAAAGGCAAGCAATGATGGAGCATTTGACGGTGTTCCAGTTTTTGTGATGTCTTTATATCATGGGGGGTTATGTGTGTATTTATAAATATTAAGATGACATTTTGTGATTTAATTTTTACATTTCAGGTAAACTGCGGACTTCATCTGGTTATTCAAACGTCATCACTTTCTGACAAAAACAAAGTAAGATTTAAGCAGATTTGAATTTAAGTTGAAAATAAATTGTCAGATCTTCACAAATCATTGCATGCTTTAACAATAGAGTCTGACCTGGAGATGGGTATATATCTATTTTGGTCTTCAGTGTAAAAAGCATATTTTATTTTCTGCCTACAAAAAGCCAAATCACCCCCTAATACCAACTTAGATCATTCCATTGGTTACAAGAGTTCTCCCCCTTACATTTAAACATTTCTGCCGAAGGTATTTCTTAAAATTGTTTGTATGACATAACTTAATTGAGAAATGCTTTTATTTCTTAGACATAGGTAAAATGATGTTGTCATCCTACTGGTGGCATCTTGGGAAGAATAAAATGTAACATTTAGGAGGGCTTCACTCTGTACTTCATTTCCAATCAGGGAAGACAAACTGGCTTAGCAGTGGAAATATTGTTAGAATGTTTGCATAGTGTATTGAGTGTGGGATTGTGTGTGTGTGTGTGTGTGTGTGTGTGTGTGTGTGCACACGCGCGCATGCGCGCGCTTCTGTGTCTATTTCTGTGTCTCTGTGGAGTTACAGGCAGTCGTGAGACACCTGTCATGGGTGTTAGGAACCAAACAGGTCCCATGGAAGAGCAGCAGTGGTCTTAAGCTCAGAACCATCTCTCTACACTCACACCATTTACCTGTAATAGCTTTGAACTCTCCAGAACTGCTGGCTTCATTTGATTTTGAGATGAGCCCTTTTCTTCCTTGCCCGCTTCACCTGAGCACTCACACATGCTCCCCCACCCTCCCATGCTATTCATACACCACACACTTCTCCCTTTAGCCAGAGTGGTCGCGTTCAGCCATCACAATTCAGTTGTTCCCTAAGGAGATGTGAAATAGGCATCCCTGGAGTTCACAGAAAGCAGCAGGAAGAGAATCAACAAGGGCCAGAGGAAGGTGAATGGAAGGGAGCCTGCAGCCTCTAAAATGTGAAAATAGCAAACACTTCCTTGTGTGACTCCCTTGGTCTCATCATCTGATCATCTTCAGTAATAGCTGGATTAATGAAAAATGTATTTCTTATTAATATCAGGCATGATGGATTGCTTGTAAAGCTTTCCTAATTGTCTTTGCCAGGTGAGTCCTTTTCTCCTGTTGCAGCCCTCTTAGGTGTGCTGTGTTTATTTCAACATCCTTTTGGTACCATTCACTGTTTTGAGTGTAGCCATGTAGTGTTCATGGTGATAAGATGCAGATGCTGATGTGGAGGTTAGAGGATGGGTGAATGGGAAGCATCATAAGCCTCGGAAGATATATTTCTAAAGTTTCTGTTGCAAAACATAAGAGGTCATTCTGATTTTGGCTTTCAGTCCTACTATGAAAAATATTTTTAAAAAGTATTTTAAAGATTATTAATTAATTTTAAAATTAACTTTTAAAATAATTAACATTTTTTAAAAATAAAAATTATTGAAAAAGACAGTTAAAATTCTTCTTAAATATGCAATTTTATTATGTTAAAATTTGACATTTAAAGGGTTTTAAAAATCAAAACAGTTCCATTAGCTCTTATTGTTTGCATTTCTTTTTTATTGAGCAAATGACTCTTTCAGTCATGGTATTTGGGGAGGGATTGGAACTATTTTAATCTGATCTTCTATAACTGTTTTATATTTTATGTTTGGAAAATTACACCTCCCATGCAAATTCCAACTTAGCCCATTTTAAAATTTACAACTCATTGTCATTAAGTATGTTCACAGCGTTGTGCAATCGTCACCTCTGTTTAGTTCTAGAACATTTTCATCATTCCAAACATAATCCCATATTTATTAAGCAGTTGCTCCCTATTCCCCACTTATTTTAACCCTTTGGACACTACAGATATGCTTTCTGTTTTTATGAATTTTTCAACTCTGTGTAGTTCATATAATTGGATTAATATGTGGCCCTTCCTGATGTTTTCAAGGGTCAACCTTTTTTAAAGCATATTTTATCTTTTACATTATATTAAACTTTATTTGTTACTGTGATTTTTTTCTCACAGTATCTTTTCTTAAATGCTGTATTGCAGGTTGAATTCAAGCTTAATAGAGAAACACCATCATTTCCTGGCAGACTGTTGCAGCATGACCTAGAGAGAAACTACTCCAGTAGGCAAGGTACTGTCAGAGAACAGAGAGCAGGTTTGCTTTCTTTAAATCATTGTTTCTATGACTAAACCTGAATTACAAAAGGAAATAGTTTAGTCGTTACAAAATTGGTTTGATATTTGTTTAAATCAGAATTGGTGATATAGATTAACAACACACACACACACACACGCACACAAACATACCCCATAGTGGATTGCTTCCTAGGCGTTAAAACTAAATAAACAAACAAAACCAAAAGAAACTTATTTTAGTTTTAATGTAGATTACAATAAAGAATAGGAAAAGAATGTTCTGATCAAATATTAGAAATAAAAATAATGGCTAATCTGAGGATCTGGGAAGACAAGTTTTTTGAAAGCAAGAAGAGTGGGAAGTCGGGCATAGGAAGAAGACATCGTTTTCCCCACTGTCACACAGGCGCACAGGCGCGTCTTCGCTAGAAGCCTTACTCTTGAGGTGAATCACTTGGGAGTTTGTTAGAAGTGCAGCTTCTTGGTGCGTCCCCCGCCCCACCTTGATCATTCTGACTTGGTCAGTTTGGGGTGGCATTTGGGGTGTGTACTCACGGTGCCAGGGTGGTTCTGTCAGGGGTGGTGGTGTGGTTTGTAGACTGCCCTTGAACGGATGGTAGGTGATAGGATCTGCTGTACTTCTGAAGCATGTATGATAAGGGGTGAAATATTACCAAATATTTGCTGATGAGGACATACTGCGGATGTATTGATTTTGTGAAGCCCAGAGGCAAAGTTTCATATATGAGAGCCTTGACCCATAAAATACAAAATAAAAGTAAATTTAGGCAGAAAGAAATTGAATTTTCTTTTTCTTAAAAGGTCCCATTCAAAGCGATTCTCTGTGACAAGACACTCATTTGATGTGTCTTAAATGCAGAGTTGCTCTGTCCAGTGCACCTCTCCCATGGTCTGGGCAGTATTATGTAAAGGAAGCCACACAAGCTGTAGCTGCTCTCTTGACTTCCGGACTCAGTTTTATACAACCTAGAGCATACAACTCTGGAAAAAAATTTAAGTCAACAAATTTTTAAAAATTGAATTTAAGCTTTGTCGGGCAAGAAGATCCACCCACGTGTGGTAAACGGCACTGTCACATCTAGCCCCACACCCCATTCAGACAGTTATTACTTTAAAAATGAACCATGCGCAGCCACCAGCACAACATAACCATGGTTCTCTCAGTCAAAATGAAGGAGCTTGATGTCTCAAAACAAGTCGTCTAAAGTTTAGACTTCAGACTTGTAAGGTTTAGATTCTAAGGTGATTTCCTGAAGGCCTGGTGGGGAGTAGCTGCACGTTAGCCTGTGTCCTCAGGTTGGTAAGATCTAGCTTCCCCAGTGACCCCTGCAATCTCATCAGATCGCTTAAGTAATGGAGGAAGGAGGCGATGCTCAACTTTTGCCTCATGACAAAGGAGTGGGAAATCATGTCAGAATCTTGGTCATCAGATGGTTCTCCAAGATGAAGCTTAGCCGACAGCCACTGCTGTGTGCTCTGCTCCCCGAGCTGCCTGTCTCTACCACCGCCTCTACCACCCTCTCACGTGTCCGTCACCTGCCGCCTCTACCACCTTGTCACGTGTCCATCCACCTGCCGCCTCTACCACCCTCTCACGTGTCCGTCACCTGCTGTCGAGCCTACACCACATCAAGTGCTTTAACCAGTTGTAGACCATTTTGCCTCTGACCACTTTGAGACACTATTTACACTAAAGTGCAGAAATTTCTGATTTTCTTTTTTTAAAAAAAAATAGAAATAAAATACAAAGTAAATTTTCAGTTAAGCTTCTCTAAAGTTTATCCCCTGGTTGGCTCCTACATCTAAACTCTGCTGAGATATAAAATGAGGCCAGCTGTCGAGACCTTACAGATCGGGTCGGGAAGTCAGGGCACGGATGTCCAGCCACCTGGGGGCAGTCCGCATGTCAGTGCATACCCACGTAAATACATGGCTGTCCAAAGGTTCCTGTGTGTTCCACTCACAGGATCTGTGTGTAGATTGTAAGACTTTTTTCACCTAATCGTTTTAGTCTTTTGCATCTACAGAAGGGTGTCTATCACATCAATGGTAAACTGAAAATATTGACATTTGCATGTAAGAGGAGCTGAAATATGTAAGGACAGAATTCTTTCATTCATAAAGAGTAAGTGAAACTTATTCTTTGATTATTTGCCTCTACATTCCAAGTCATGGAAGGTTTTGATCTGTTAAATCTCAGATTGCCTTGAAGTTCTTATAGTAATTCAAAAACCCTAATGAAATGTTAATCAGACAAAATGAGATTCTTTATTCCCTTGCGTTTCCTTTCATCATGTTCCACTGACCTTGGCAGCTAATCTTTATGCTGTAGATAATCCTCGGGCTGTTTTTGGCTTTGGACTCCACATCAGTGTGTTGGTTGCTGTGGCTTGGGGATCCTGCCAGCAAGTGTTCCTCTCGTTTGATGTTTGTTGTTGAGCATGGTGTCAGTTCTAGGTGCTTACCTCTTGGGACAGCATGATTGGCTGTCTTGATGTTTCATGGTCTTTAGTAAAGTGAGATGTGAGCTCTGATTATTTGATGGAAAGCATGAGATGGCCTGGCATTGTAGACTTGGAAAGGCCAGCTAATTCCGATACCACTGCCTTTCAGTTAAGAGGGTGTGTGTGTGTGTGTGTGTGTGTGTGTGTGTGTGTGTGTGGCTTGATTTTAGGCTCTCATCAGTAGTGACAAGAAAGTCTACTAACTTCTTGGTTAGGCTTTTCTCTTCGGGTAGTCTAAGCAGCAGAATTCTGCAGTAGCCTTGGGTTCTATCATCCTACCATCAGGTACTTCCTTGTCCCTTGCTGCTTTCAGTGATGGTCAGTCTCCAGAGACAAATATAGAAGAAAGCCTCTGGTATTCAAAATTTTTAGAGTTTTTTCTCTTTGCTTCCAGACCACTCTGTAATCTTCTATTTCTTTAGAATATACCTTAGTGTTCACCTCTTCCTATTCTCATCTGGGGTGTGTTTTATCATCCACTAACTAGACACACTATGTGCAAAGGGACTGGTCTCCTTTTTAAAGTAGTTATAAGCATTTTTAAAATTTATGTGTGGATGTTTGCCTGCATTGTATCTGTATCACAAGCAAGGCCAGAAGAGGGAGTTGGATCCCCCAGAATTGAGATGGTTGTGAGCTGCCATGTGTGGTTACTGAGAATTAAACCTGAGTCCTCTGTAGCAGCAGCCAGTGCTCTTAACCACTGGGCTCCCTTTGTAGCTCTGTACTGTTCTTTTATAGTCTGTCCTTTTGCACATTGTTCTAGCTTATTCATTTCCTATGTGTTTTTCTTCAAGAAAAGCTTCTATCAGAAACACCCAGCCAACAGCCTTTAGACTTTGCCGGGTATCATATCCTCTCTGAGTCCCAGCTACAGTATCCTCAGTTGTCGACATCCACTTGCTGTCTTTGCAGCATTCTCTAGCAATGGTAGCGGCCTAACGTACAGGGAACAAACAATGATGTGAGGCTTACGTCCGCTATCCCATGTTACTTTCTGTGTCTATCCTATAGCAAAGTCATGTGTTGTGTAGCTTTGTGATAAACTTTTTGATATTTTGAAGGAGATGGAAGAGTAATAAGTCCGTCGCCTCGTAATAAGTCATCATGCATCTCATCCACAACAAACGTGACAGAACTCTGTGGGCTGGACATGAGAACTGCCACAAGCTCCCTGTCAGCATTCGGAGACTCTTCCATTCAGACACCTTCAAAGCCCAGAATCCGGCAGGGCTGTCATAGTGCTGGCCCCAATGTATCTGGTAATGAGGGGCAATCCTGTAGCGTATCCTGTAGTTGGCATGTAGTGTCAGGAGTTAGAACAGTAAAGGGATCAAGACAGCGCCAGAGCACATTAGATTATTTAGCTGGCCTGTGAAGCCAGGGAAAGCTACCTGCACCCACAGAGCACAGAGCTAGGGTTGAGAAAAAGACAACCCCAGTGTAATATCAGCTCCTAGTATGGAAGCTGTGGAAATGGCTAGAAAAGCTGTCCCTGTAGGCTCCAAAGATCCCTATATAAACAGTGGCTCTAGCCTCATAGCTGCCACGATTTGCCTTAATCAGGTGATTTGTGTATCGTTTTCAACAGGTGATCATATTAATCTGGTGAGCTCTTCAATGCCATCATTTCCTATTCTTCAGCGTTCCTCTGAAGAGAAAATTCTTTACTCAGACAGGCTGACCCTGGAAAGGTGAGCACATCTATCTTTCTCCCTTTCACAACATCTGCTCTCCTGTTTGCTTCTGGTCTTCCCTCTGATGTCATCTTGTGGCCACTGTTTCCCCAGATGCAGTCCCTACCACCTACGCATGCCCACTCCCTTCTCTGCTTTATTTCCCCGTTAGTGTTTACCGTTCTCTAGCATGTTAAATATTGACTTGTGTTTGTTGTCTGTGACCTACTAGAATATAATCTCCATAAATGGTGATTTTTGTTCAGTTGTGTTCTTGGGCACCTAGAACAGAGAGCCAGGTACAACGTGGGCTCTTGATTAAATGCTGTAGAAAGAGGTGAATATGTATAAGGTTTGGTGCCCTTCTTTATAACCAGGAAGGGATTTGTAATGGGATGGTGGGCGTAGAATCCCAACAGACGAAACATCTGTGCTGTGCACAACTGGCTTTAGCAGGATGCAGCTGCTGCATGAGTCAGCTCTCCTGCGTGTACCAGGGAAAGGCCCTGTTCTGAAGGCAGAGTTCTAGTTGAGACCAACATCTCTCATGACAGCTTTAGAAAGTGTCACGATTTTGAAGTTCCCACCCTAAATACTGCCTTATGTTTATGCCTTTCTCCGCAGCATTTCATGTTTGAAGGATTGTGTAGGAACGTCTCCCTCAGTCTTTAAAAACACAGTCAAGAACAGTAACCTAGTCTTGTGTTGCTTGACATTAGAAGGGGCCCTGTTTGTAAGACTGTGACTTAAGAAGTTTGGTGCTTCTATGGTAGCTCAGGGGTAGCTTGGGCAGCTTTAAAGATGAGTTTTTGGCAGGCTGAGTGTCTAGAATGGAGAAACCAGCACTGATTAATAGACATTTACTTATCAAGAAAGTCAGGACCAAGGGAACTGGCTCTCCTTTGAAGACTGAAGGCTGGCCATGAGATGGTAGCATCACAATGATGCCATCACTGTCGTATGTGCAGACGACAGAGTTGGACCAGCAGCAGGGTACCACCATGGAAGCCCCGTTTGACAGCCAATTGGTAATAGTAGTGATTTCTGCATTATTGTGTGTGTGGCTTCTTGGTCATGGAACTGAGTGTTCAAGGGAAGACTCTAACCATAACAAGTACTTGGCCTCACTGATTTAAAAGTAGGCCTAAAATATCAGGAGAACAGCATGTTCCAAGAAGGAAACAGATGCCAAATCATAGTCCTACACAGACATCCGTGATAGGGAAGAAGGTGCAATAACCCAAGGCGTTTACAGACACAGCAGAGCCCCCCTGGGGTGGGTAGGCCATTGCTTTCTCACCTGCTCTGCTGGAGTGGCAGGGATTACTGGGGTAAGGGAAAGTGACTTTATTTCAAGACTTAGTGATTTGAGAAAGGAGGGCAGGAGGTGATTTTCCTTTGTGGGTAGCAAAGATAGGAGTTGAGGCTTTCCCTATGAGATACAGACTGAGCAGAGAGGACACGATTCAAGTTTTGCTAAGAGCAAAGCTACAAACTTCAGCTAGCATATCTGCAGTCATTTAAGTTATAGTTTATGTAACAGAAATGTCAGCTGTGAGAGTATGAAACACGAGATGAATTCTAAATGTGATCCACACAAAACTGGTGCTATTACCCAGTAATTTTTACTTTTCTTCTCTCTTAAATCAATTTCCCCAGAGTCTCTTCTCTTTCCCCATACCTCCCCACCCTGCTCTCTGTCTCTCTTTCTGAGACAGGGCCTCACTCTTTATCCACTGCTGGCCTAGAACTCACTATGGAGATCAGGGTTGCCTCAAAATCAGATACCCACCCGCCTGTGCCTCTGCTTCCTCAGTGCTAGGATTGAAGGCGTGCACCACTGTGCCCAGCTTTAAGGGTCTGTTCTTAAAGCAGGATATCTTTATGACCATTAGTATTCCCCTGTCCACACTAACCATTTTTTTTTTATTGCAACAAGAACCCTGATCCATCCATATTCTGCCTGTGTTTATAGCATTCTGGATGACTTTCTTCAAAACTCCCATTCATGAGGTGTCACTGAGGGAATGTTTCTAACAAACCACACTAGCATTGTTAATGTACAACCAGAGGCTATGTTTCCCTTGAAGAGCCTTTGACTCTCCATGCAGAATCTCCTTCACTATGTTATGACATGGGTAGAATTCTTCAAGGGTCATGACTTTTTTACTCCTCAGAGGAGACAGAAGAAGTTCACTGTTTTAAATACAACCAAATACACCTGGTCTTGAAAACCATGAATATTCTGCAGAGTTAAAGCTGGTTTTGGACAATTGAATCCAGCATCCAGCCTCGTGAAGAGTTGCTCAGTAAAGGTTGCCTTACAATCAAGGGGCTTTGCATGGAATTTTCCATCAGTGTCCCCTGTTGTAGATGGCAGAATTTCTTCTCAGTCTCATGAACTTTTGTGAGTCAGTGATTCTAAAATAAGCCCGTTAGTATAGTTCTTGCTCCTATGACTAGGTCACTCAGAGAAATTTTGACATCAGTGACTGATACCAAATGCATTTTTTTCTGGTTTTGTGACTTGATTTGACCATCTAAACCTCTTCCAGAAAGACAATTATATTTGAAAGCTTTTGATATTAATGTCATGTGAAATTAATATTAGAGACTTGTTTTAAAATACAGTGAGAGTTTAGACTTAACTTTAGTGATTACCCCTGTCAGTGTTCATTGTCGTCCCCCCCGCCCCCACAATTCATGGTTAAATTTTGGTCTCTTCCCCGGGGGTCAGGAAGTAGTCCAAATAACCTCTTAATTTAAAAAAAATTAATTTAATTGTATGCATGTGTGCATGTCTGCATACCACATTCTTTCCTGAGCCTGTGAATGTCAAAAGAGGAGGCTGGAATCCCTTGAACTGCAGTTTTGAGCTGAGTTGTGAGGTACTGGGAACTGAACCCAGATACTCTGTAAGAGCGGTAAGTACTCTTAATTGCTGAGCCACCTCTCCAGCCCCAACTTATGTTTCCCTTCTCACAGCCTGGGTGCACAAACATACTACTTAATCGTATTTGATAGAGGAAGCAGGACGAGGATGCTGACTCAGAATCTTACCTACATTTTTTTCTAGACAGAAGTTGACTGTGTGTCCTATCATCGATGGGGAAGAACACCTTCGTTTACTGAACTTTCAGCACAATTTTATAACTCGGATCCAGAATATTTCTAATCTACAGAGATTAATATTCTTGGACTTGTATGATAACCAGATTGAAGAAATCAGTGGGCTTTCCACTCTGAGGTCTCTCCGTGTCCTTCTGTTAGGGAAAAACAGGTATTTGTGAAGCAGTTTCTCTCCATGTGTGGGGATGTGCATGTGTTGCGTGTGTTGGGAGGGTATGTGTATACAGGGTGTGTGTTTGAGTGTGCACTGTACACACGAGTGCATGTGCGTTTGAGCATGTGTGTGTAGGAACAGATGTGTATATGTGCACATGTCTGTGCAGGTGCTCACGATGCATGTGGAGGTGAGAGGAGGCCCTTTGGTGTCCTGCTCTGTCACTGTGCCTTCTTCTCTTGAGGCGGGTCTCTCACTGAACCTAGAACTTTCCTTTTGGGTATGTGGGGTGGGGCACCAAACTGGCCAGCCAGTGAGCCCCAGGATATTCCTATTGTTGCGCCCAGCTTTCATGCGGATGTTTGGGATGCAAATTCAGTTCCTTGCTTGTATAGGTAGCACTCTTAGCTGCTAAGGTCTTACAGAAGCAGTTCTTGCTTGTAGCCTAGTAGAATTCATAGAATGTTCAGGGGTAAGTCACAGCAGACTAATACTGTAGGTATTACTGGAGGAAAGCTTAGCGGAAGTCAGCGGTAGCACACTGGCTGAGCATGCATGAGAGCCTGGGGTTGGGTTCTAGCTCTGGAAGAATCTATCCTGATTTGCTCTGTGATTCCTAGTCTGACAATCATGGCGTTGCTCCAGCACCATGCCTTAGATAAAAGTGATTGAAGAGTCCAGCTTTGACTTTATGATTTCTTATATATGTTTTAAGCATATGTGCTCACTTGAAGCTTGTATGTGTCTTGCCATTCTTATTGGTGTTTACCTGAGAGGGACATTTGCTACTTTGCAATTGTTAAATCAGTAGTAAATTCTTTTTCAGAGAGTAGTTCTCATATGTTTCATTTAAATATTTGTTTATGGTTTGAATTTTATGTATACGTGTGTGTTTTCCTGAGTGCATGTCTCTGTACTGCCTGTGTGCCTGGTGCCTATAGATGGCATTAAATCCCTGGAGCTGGAATTGCAGGCCATTGTGAGTTGCCTGATATGGGTGCTGAGAGCCAAACCCAGGTCCTCTGCAAAAACAGCAAGTGCTCTTACCGGGGGCACCATACTTCCAGCCCCCGAGTATGTTTTAGTGCCACATCTTGTTTGTGTACTGTCCCAGTTCCTTTGCTATAGCACCGTCAGGCAGTAGCTACACAATTCCTGACTCATGGCCTTGAAATCACTTATGACTTTTCATGAAGTTTTGCCAAATAACTTTGAATACCTTAGAAGAAGGATTAACAGAGTCTAAAAATTAGTAATACCTTTTGGTTTTTGGCCTTTCCAAAGCTCATGGCTGACATCCTGATAGCAAAGAACAGATTGTAAGAGAATATATATATGTATATATGTACATATATACATATACATATTCTCATATATATATATATATATATATATATATATATATATATATAACCTAATATGACAGAGTAGTCTTCAGATAAGAAGACCCAAAGAAACAGATTAAAAGTCACATTGTGTTTGTAGGTTTGATGGCTAGTGGGCAGTCTTAGTGGAATGTGTTGGGCAAAAGGAATGTCCATGTCGTCCATGGCTGAACTGACTCTGCAAGGCCCTTAGTGCTGGCTTTCCTGTGGCTGTTTTATTCCTGTTGCTTCTGTTTATAAAGGGCTTGGGATGTACTCTTGGGGGATGTAGGTCAAAGAGTCTTTTTATGGCCTTAGGGGGAAATGGTGGGAGGAGGTTAGTGTGACCTTCCTGCCTCTCCAGATTTCTTACTTTATTTCAGCCTAAATTTTGTAATATTCAAAGTGCTGTGTTTGGAGATGTGTTCCTAACTATATTCTCAAGGTCATGTCCCAGATTTTAGCATCATATTTCCCCTGATGTTTCTCTGAAAGTTTCTATTAGTGTAGTTTATTAGTTCAAATGTTGCATTAAGAATTCCACTCAAAAATAAATTACAGAGTTTGGGGGCTGGAGAGATGGCTCGGTGGTTAAGAGCGTGTACTGGACTGCAGTTCACTTCCCAGCATCCACGTCGGGCCTGTTCTCCAGCTCTAGTGAACCGGCACCCTCTTCTGGCCTCTGTGGGCAGTGCGCTTACTGGCCCTCCACACATAAACACATAGTTAAACATAATAAAAGAAAAAGTTTCACATAGTTTGAGAGAATTTGGGAAATTATAAGCCCATAGAATATTAAAGTATGAAGTGACCTCAGAAGCCAGTCCTTTCATTTTAGAGATGTGAAAACGGAGTGGTCAAATGGGTCTGGTATAGTCAGTTGTGTAAGAACTACCACACGCCAGGAGTAGGTTTCCCGGCAGCTCGCTGAGCTAAGTGAGGAGGAGCTGACTTTTGACTTTAAGTTTTTTTTTCCAGGTGTTCTGTGCCAGCTTCCACAGGCATGGCTCCTTTCTGGTTCTCTGAGTTATAAGTGCCTAGCTCACATTAATTCTTTAGTACAATGGCCTGAATAACTCCCTTTTCATCCTTAGATGAAGGTGTTTTCTAAAGATATCTGTGATCCCCATCTTTAATGTAAACAATATTCAAAGGCTGGTTCTGGTTGCATCCAGTTAAAATCATCTCTTTATTCTTTCTGCCTGTTTCTACTTTTCGGTTTCTCAGGAACAATTTGTTCATCTTGACCCAGAAGACAGCATTGCTTTGGCCTTCTTGAAGTACCTGAGGTTTCCTACTTTGAGGGGTCTAACACCCTCTGCTTTGTGCTTATTTTGCTACAACAGAAACAATCTAATAAGATTCCTCCTCTTCTCCTTCTCCTCTGTCTTTTTGTTTGCTTGCTCTACAAACTGTATTTGGATTTTCACCGGAGACACTGTTAAACAGTTTTTGAACTGCTAGTGCTCATGAATCAAAGGGAAACGTGTTACAAGAAAATGTGCTACTCTCCAAGATCAGGTGTCTCCCAGGTCTCTGTAACATATGCCTCTGATTCCTCACACATCTGCCCATGCTCCTAGCCGGACATCTGACAAAAGTCCTCCAGACTCTTAGATGCAGAGCTCTGGTGAGCATGAGGGACCTGGCTGAGCATCTCCAGCTGTGTGTTGTGGATGACTTTCTGCCTCCCGTTATTCAGAACAGGTTTTTCCACCTTCTTTTGAAAATTAGAGTATGCAAGCTTCTAGGCTCAGAAGGCCAGTGGCGCTTCTTCAGTGCCATTGCCTTTATGTTGTTTAAGCCCTCAGGTATCAGGTTCACTGTCGTGTACATGATTACCCAAAAACCTCCAGTCACACTTTGCTGTAATAACTACACATGTTCTCCATTGGGCCATTGATCTGAGTTCTCTGGATGAGGACAATTTCTGTTATCCATGGAGAGTAAGTTTCAGTGTTAAAACCATAATTCTGTGCCTGGATAAATGGTTCTGTGGGCAGGATGCTTGCTGCACAAGCATGAGGACCTGAGTTCAGATTTCCAATTTAAAATGTCAGGCATGGTCATGTACATTTGCAACCCCAGTTATGGGGAATGGAGACAGGCTTGCTGGCCAGGCAGTGTACTTCAAGTTTGGAGAAACATCCTGTCTCAAAAAGAAAAGCAAAAACAAAATAAATATATAAATAAAGCAGAGATGTTATTAGAGCAAGATATCTCCACATCAGCCTCTGACCTTCACACACACTTACATACACGAGTGAATGTATACACACAGTGCATATGCACACATACTGCACACACACACACACACACACACACACACACACACACCCCTCCTATTTCTTCATAAGTAGCTTAAATATAGGCCATTGTTTGACTAACTCGATGTGGGAACTAACTGGAGGACCAAGCTAATTCAAAGGAGACTGGCTAGGAGGAGCCGCTCCTTCATGTTTAGCAAGCTCTTGAGCTAAGTCTGATCCACATAGGAGCTGGAACCATGTTTTAGGGACTGTCAGTTTGGGAATATGAAAGAATGGGATCAGCGACTTCTCTGATAGCCATGAGATCAAATTGTTGTTAAAAAGCACAGCTCTTTCCTAAGCTGTATGCTTCTGTAACTTCCTCCAAGTGTTCTAGGCTTATCAGGAGCAAAACAGAAAACCCAAAAACAAAAACAAAGGGGAAAAAAGGAGAAAAATCATCAAAGCTTTGTCTGTTCCATTGCACTTCAGTATTCATTTATATTTCTCTATAGATGTTAGCTAGCATGGTGTGAAGTACTGGCTGTAGATAAGGCCTTCGAGTCCACAGGGATGCTCTGGCTCGGGTGACATGAAGTCGGAGTGCTGTTTTCAGTAGTGCGCTTTCCAGGAGAAGAACAGCTTCTGAAGTGTGGGGAGAGATAAGTGAGGAGATGGGGGGGAGTGCAGTCTGTCTGGATGGAGAGAAGAGCTACAGCCATGCAGCCGTGCTATCTGCGGGGAGGTGAGGCCATTTTTATCAGTAAGCTGGATTGAATTGGGTTGCGATGGAGTCGTTGTTGCTTTGACAATGATGTCAGATGGCTGAGGCCTGAAAGCAATAACTATTGATGAGGTTTAAGTGTGTACTGTGCTAGCATGATGATTGGCTTCTGGAAGCATCGAGGAAGATGAACACTGTTCTTTGACCCAGTAAATAATGAGAGCAGGAATAAGTAATGATAGATGCTTTGGTAAGGATGACATCTTTCCTTTATTTCCTTGCCTCTACTGAGTAGTTGTGCGAATCTGTAGGATCCATAGGAACAATGAAAATAAGCCTTTCATGCTAAGAGAGTGTCCTGTGAATAGCAAGGCAGAGAAGAACATGGGTGGGCCTAACCACCAGGGAGTTAAATTTAGCAATGCAATTATTAAAAAAAAAGCTTTTTAAAAAAAAATTTTAAAGTATAATTGTACTGTGTTTCCTGGGCTGGCTCCGAATTCCTGAACTTCTGGACTCAAGTGATCCTTTTCCTTTGGGACTATCGGCATGTGCTACTGTGCCTGGCACTGCCTCCCTCCTCCCATAACACGTGCCTTGACCTAAGGTTAGAAGCAGAAGCAGAATTGCTTTTCTCTAAAATAAGACATTTATGCATCTTTCCCCCAGTGGCAGTAACAGTACTGCTCTGTGTGTATTCACTGAGAGATCAAGAATTTAAATATTAAAATGAACATACCATTCTGCTTCAGCAGGCTTTGAGTTACTCATAGATAAGATGTGATTACATTTCTCATCAATTCTACTTATTCTAATTTTCAGAATCAAGAAAATCTCAAATCTGGAGAATTTAAAAAATTTAGATGTCTTGGACCTTCACGGAAATCAGGTATTGTACAGCTCTTTCTCACCCCTCCATTTCTTCCTCCCTCCCTCCCTCTCTCTTTTCTTCCCTCCCTCTCTCTTTTCCTCCCTCCCTTCCTCCCTCCTTACTTTCCTCTCTGTGTCCCTCTCTCTTTGAAAGTCTCCAGCACATTTTGTGTTATAAATGTTTTAAGAATCACACTAACATTGAATTGTAAGAGTCGCTTTACGGATTCATGGACTTTCTGAGGTCTTCAGCCTCCTGGTGCAGGATTTCCTAGTTTCTTAGAAGTAAATCACAGATGAGACCTTGGGATCTGTCTAATTATGACAAAGTTGGTTTTAAGAAATTGATATTTTATCTTAGTCAAGGTTCTCTATAGGAACAGAACTGATAGAATATATAGTGCTGGTTAGTTTTATGTCAGCTTGACACAAGCTAGAGTTATCTGAAAGGAGAGAACCTCAGTTGAGAAATTGCCTCCATAAGATCCAGCTGTAGGGCATTTTTCTTGGTTAGTCATTGATGTGGGAGGGCCCAGCCCATTTTGAGAGGTGCTATCTGTGGGGTGGTGATCCTGGGTTCTATAAGAAAACAGGCTGAGCAAGCCTTGAGGAGGAAGCCATTAAGCCAGTAAGAAGTACCCCCTGTGGCCTCTCTATCAGCCGCTGCCTCCAGATTCCTGCCCTGTTTGTGTTTCTGCCCTGGTCTCCTTCAATGATGGACTACAGTGTGGAAGTGTGAGCTGAATAAGCCCTGTCCTCCCCAATGTTACTTTGGTTATGGTATTTCATCACAGGACTAGAAATGGTGACTATGACTGTGTGTGTGTGTGGGTGTGTGTGTGTGTGTGTGTGTGCGTGCGCGCACACGCGCGTGTGTGTTTTATTAAAATGTCTCATACAGTTTGGTTCACATAGTCCAACAATTGCTGTCTCCCACTGGAGAGAACAAAAATCCGCTAGTTGCTCAGTCCACAAGCCTGGATGTTTCAGCAGTCCCAATCTGGTGCACAGGCCTGAAGGATTCTGGGAGTGCTGCTGTTCTTCAGTGTCCAGGGGAAGCCCAGAGAAGTTGGCTCTAACACCTGTGAGGGACCACAGCAGCGGACCTTGCCAGCAAGAGGGAGGGCAAGCAAGCAAAAAGCAGTTTCCCTCTTCTGTACCCATGTATCTGGGCTGTCATCAGAAGGTGGCACCCACATTTAAAGGTGGATCTTCCTTCCTAGTTCAGGTAATCTGATGAAGATACCCCTATGGAGTGCCTGTCAGCCTGTGTTTCAGTTCATTCCACATCCAGCCAGCCTGGCCACCAGACCAGCCATCAGTCATACTATTTTTAAAACTATCACTATAAATGAAGCATTTTGTGATGCTAATACTTTTAATAAGATTATTTTGATATTGAAATAATAAATACTTGAGGTTTTCAAGTTACAATATGCCTTTGAGAGTTCACAGGCATCTGTGACAAACACAAATCACTTGATCGTGTGCAAGCGTCATCTGCTGGCCACTGTTCAGGGCCTTACTGCATTCCTAAGTTTCACCGTGCTATGACAGTCTGATATTAAGATTGCACATTTGTACCAAATAGTTATTTCCTTAAGTTCTGTAGCCACAAGAGGAGTTTGAAATGAGAATCTAAGTCTCCTTTTAAAATATTCAACTTCAACAAGCAAAACTTTTGTGTATTTCAGAGCAAAGGGGTACAGCCTTTGTGACGTTATATGAAATATATCCAGAGGTGAACCATTCGATACAAACATCAGATTATCATCAAGGCCTGTGAGACAGCTAAGGGAGAAAGGCATGTACTCCCAGACTTGCCAACCTGAGCTCTACTCCCGGAGCCCATATGGCAGGAGAGAGAGCAAACTCCCACAGTTGTTCTTGACCTCTGCACTCATGCCTCCCCCCAAATAAATGAGTAAATGTAATAAAAATAAATAAAGCTTAGGCACCAGCTAAGGGAGAGTGTTTGATCTTTAGAATCCACTCTCATTAGTGATGGGGGAAACCTCTCTGGAGTAAGCACTCCAACACCTGTGGGACGGAAGGGAGGAGAGGTCACCCGTGCACTCCAACACCTGTGGGACAGAAGGGAGGAGAGGTCACTGGTGGATAGATGCCAGGACAGCTCTTGCAAACCTTTAATGCTGGATCTAATTTGTATTCCCATTTTATACTCTAAAACCACAAGGTGGGTAAGCAAGCAATCAAGATTTCATAGACGCTTACATGGCACTCAGCAAGAAGCCTGTGTTGCAGTCATCAGGTCGTTAAGGGCAACAGCCCATTATTCCAGTTATATCTCCAGGTCATTCTGTTCCATGTTGCAAGTGAAGCCATGTCTAGCAAATAGGCAATGCTGTAAGTGAATCACTAAATCAGTCAATCAATATCTAATAATTGGTCTTTTCTACCTCATTCTACTTCATTAGAAATTAAGACTGCCTAGTGAACATCATGTTCAGTACAGCTGTCTTATGAATGTGAAAGTGTTTTGAGGAGTGACGCTTCTGGTCAGGAAATGGATCGGAGGGTGGAAAGAGATGGAGAGGAGCTGTCTTAGCCTGCTTCCTACTGCTGTGATAAACACTGTGACCAAAATCACCCCAGGGAGGAAAGAGTTAATTCAGCCTGGAGTCTATAGTCTGAATGGAAGTCAGACAGGAACTTGAAGGTAGTAACTGAAGCAGAGGCAATGGAGGGGTGCTGCTTACTGACTTTCTCTTCTTTACTTGTTCAGCCTACTTTTCTATAGCAACTAGGACCAGCTGCCCAAGGGTAGCACTTCATGCAGTGAGCTGTGCCCTCCAAATAAGTCAATTAAGAAAACATCCCTCAAAGACTTCCCTACAGGCCACCTGGGTGGTGGCACTTCCTTGATTGATGTTTCCCCTTTCTGGATAACTCTAGCTTATATTAAGTGCTAAAGGACTGACTGGCACAGGGAGAAACTGTTCTCTGGAGAGAGGACAGATGGGACACAAGTCAGAATAATCTCACAATGAGGACACTTTAGTGGTAGGTATGTGGTAAGGTAACAGATAGAATAAATATTTTAAAAGTGGAAACATCAAGACTTAGCCTTCTCTATGAGAGCAGGGGTGAATACAGAGGAGTCTTGGAGATTGGCTCTGGTTTTCAGTCCAGATTTTGAGCTGGCTTACCAGATTTTGTTTTCCTAGGAATGCTTCAAAAAGATACAAACGGGCTCCTAGAAGATTCTACTCTTTCAATACTTTCAGTACAGGGAGAGCATACCCTTCCTGTGCTTGGCAGACACTGCCCTTTCCTTACACAGAGGTGGGAAATTTGTGTTTACTCAGGCACTAGAATTTACAGCTCTCCTGATGTTATTCAAAAGCCCTGGATTCTAGTCAGTGTGGCTCACAGTTAGGCCTTTCTTTTCAACATTCCTGCCATTTTGTCTATGTATGGTAGATCAGTCGAGGCCTCTGTGTGTGCTCTTTGCACAGCCTTTGCCCAGACTTTGTCCATAGTTGAGAGAATTGTAGGCGGAGACTGCTTGTTCATTTCCTAGCCGCCCAGACCCGAAATAATCACACAGAAACTGTATTAATTACAACACTGCTTGACCAATAGTCTAGGCATCTTTTTAGTTAGTTCTTATATCTTAAATTAACACATTTTTATTATTTTGTGTTTTACCACAAGGCTCGTGATTTATTGGTACCAGCACATGGGTGTCTTTCTCCTCAGGCAGCTACATGGCATCTCCCTGACTTTGCCTTTTTTTTTCTTTATCTGCTTGGAATTTTCACCTTACTCAATTCTGCCCTTCTACAGGCCTTTGTAGCTTTATTCATTAACCAGTGGTATTCACAGCATACAGAGGGGAATTCCACATTACCTCCCCTTTTCTGTCTAAATAAAAAGGAAGGTTTTAACTTTAATATACAAGATAACATATATCAAAGTAGTTATCAAGCAATAATTATAGTTACAACATTTAGTCTATTTACATTTGGCAAATTAAGGAAAATACTTTATCATTTACTTTATCTTTGTGAGTCTACATTTTTATATTTATTTTTTATAATTATAGCTATATTTTAAGTCCATTAAAGACTCCAGAAGGATATAATATTACCTAAATAAACAGCAAGTGCATTGTAAGCAACTTTCAAAACTCTAGAATTGACAGAGACATCTTGTTGCCTGGACAGTCACCCAAAGTTCTTCTGTAATGTTGGGTCATCCATCTTTAGCCTACAGGCCCATAGTATTTAGCAGACTTTTCCACGAAGCAGAAAATTTTAAAGACAGTTCTGCCTATATTAGCAGTTTATCAGTCACTTTCTTTTGTGTTCTGCAGCATGTCTGGTAGACTCTTTCATGAAGCAGGAACTCTGAAGGACCATCTCACCTTTAGGCAAATTTAGCAGTCATTTTTCTGTGAGTCCAATTTATACAGCATAACATCAAACAGTTCAGACAAGGGCAATCTCTTGCCCAAATGGCTAGCAAACTTCATAAAGAGCCTCTTTGATGCCCATCTTCCTCTTTAAGAGGTGCTGCCAGGAGCAGATGTGTCTCATTGTCATGAAACGTCCTAAGTTTTTTAAAAATTTAAATGCCATATTCTGTTAGTCTTTGAAAGGTTTGAAGAATACCTATCTAATTGAAATATATCTCTATATATTTAGAAAACCTAACTAAAATGACTACAAGATTGACTATTATAGATGATTATCTATTAACCTATATTTTTAATTATACATTATATTTTTAAATGAGCTGCACAAACACAATACCTTAAACAAGAGCAGAGATGCATATAACAAAATTGACCTCAAATTTGTATTAATAGACTAAAATCCATACCAATGAAATGTATTCATCTCTATATTATATCCCCTTTAAATGTAAACCAACCTTTATAAACAAAATTTGGAAATTTGGGCATAGTTTTTTTTTTTAAAAAAAACTGATTTTCATTGGGCAAAGTATTTGGTGGTTTACGGAGACCTTTGGGGGATCTTGATCCATTAAACCATATTAGTTTGGAAGGAATCCACAGATTCTCATCCTCTGTGGAAGCAAAAGCAGAACCTCTTTTTTTCCAAAGCAACATATCTTTAGGCCCAAATTTTGAAGTCAAGATACCTTTAAAATATATATGTTGGTTTAGCTTACAATGAAATGACTCTCTGTATTTAGCTCATTTACAGTAAAAAATTAAAACACAATGATATACATAATCCAGTCTCTCTGTGTATTTTTATATTTACATGGCTTATTTTTTAACTCTGTTACTTTTTTATAAGTTTAATATTTATTTTATTTTACTTTTTAAAATTTATGACTGTCTATACTCTTTTATATCATAATTGTCTATACTCCTTTTTATCTCTCTTCTAAGCCTGTGTAAATTTTTCAATACACTATGACCCATTTAGAGGTTTGTTTTTGTCTCAGTCTGTCTTTATTGCATATCTGCAATCATTTTCTGACCAGGACTACTTCTTAAAATGCTAAGCAGCGTGGCTAGGACTAAGACTGCTTTGCCTTTTGGCTCTTCCCAGTCCAACATGACGAAGGTCTGTTCACTGCCTCTGAGACTGCTGGGTGGGAGCCATCCTCACCACCTCAACTCTGGGAGGCACCGTGTAGCATATAAACACTTTTTATCTGAGTAATGTGTATGTAGCTGTTTGCATTGGCACCAATTTGTAGGCAGAGACTGCTTGTTCATTTTCAGGCTGCCCAGACCCAGAATAATCACACAGAAACTGTATTAATTACAACACTGCTTGACCAATAGCTTAGGCATCTTTTTAGTTAGTTTTTATATCTTAAATTAAGCCATTTTTATTATTTTATTTTTTACCACAAGGCTTGTGGTTTACTGGTACAGGCACACAGGCGTCTTTTTCCTCTGGCATCTCCCTGGCATCTCCCTGACTTTGCCTTTTTTTCCTTTATCTGCTTGGAATTTTTACCTTACTCAATTCTGCCCTGCTGTAGGCCAAAGCAGATATATTCATTATCCAATGGTATTCACAGCATACAGAGGAGAATTCCACATCAGAGAATAACTGACTTTATTCCACCAGTTGCTGTGATTTATGGAGTTTTAAGAAACTAAACAAAATCCCTAGTGATATATTTCCAGATTTATAAATTAATGGTGCTGGAGAGATTGCTCAGTGGTTAAGACTGTATATTGCTCTTGCAGAGGACCTGGTCTTAATTCTCAGCACCCACTTGGTGGCTCATGACTATCTATAACTCCAGTTCTAGGGGATCCAGTATCATCTTCTGACTCCCAGCAGTACTAAGCACACATGTAGTACATATACAAATATATAGGCAAAATACTCATATATATGTATATATGAGTACTATGTATATATGAGTTATATATATAAAACATAAATATTTTTAAAGTTATAGACAAATACTTATATACAAGAACTAACAATGTTTCCAAAGTCAAAGCAACAGAAAAATGCAGAGGATCTAATTTCAGACCCTGTGGGTCTATGAAGACTTGGAGAAGCAGGTTTTCTGAAAGGAACGTTCATGAATGTGTGCAGGAAGAGAGTTGCTGTGCATGTGCCTTCGTCTCCTTAGTTCATTAAAGCAAACTGCCTGCAGGAAGCACTCGAGCAGGGAGAAAGGTGCAGCTTTGCTCACAAAGGTTCAAATCCAAAACCAGGTGGCTACACTGGAGAAACTGCTGAAAAGAGCATTACATCTTAAACCAAGAAACAGAAGAAGAGGTTGAGGTCCCATAATCCCCTCAGGGGTACATCCCAGTGACCTAATGACCTTTCTCTAGGCCTTACTTAATACTCATGGCACCTCCCAATACCGGCACCCTGGGAAAGAAACCTTTCTCTGGGGACTTGTGGGGCACACTGACCCCAACCATAGTTAACCCATTTGTCATTCTTGAGCCCAGCCGAGTCTCAGTGCGTGTTTTCAAGCATCGTTCTTTTTCTGTTATTGTTAGCAGTCTTTCTTTCACTCTTCTGTTTCTGCTTAGTCTCTGTATTTTGGGCGAGTTTTTCAAGCACATGTTTACATTACTGATTTCCTTTTACACGGTCTCTCTGTTGCAACTTTATTAAGTCTATATATTTCAAATTACATCATATATTTATTATCAGATGCCTTACTCTATATCTGCGTGTACAGTTCTGCCATCTATATGTTTCCATAACCTTGCTGTTTCTTTTTAAATTTTTATATAATTTTATTTCACTTTAAATCAATTAGATAAAAAATCTTGAAACAAAATTTAAACATAACCACAGGTTACCCTCATATGTTTTCCAATTTATAATATACCACTGTGTGTGTCTCTTCCTGAGCCTAGAAAGAATCCAGGTGGTGTTTGCTGGTTGCAGAGAGTCCAGACAACAGTGTGGAAACTGTATTGTGGATCTAAAAAGAGTCTTTTAGCAAACATTTACCTTGAAATGTTAGATTTTTAAAAAATAAAATTGTTATAGCCATGTAAATGAACAGATTCATATTTACAGATGGTGAAATCTATTCTTAAAAAAAGATTTGTGTGCATGTATGTGCACACATACATGTGTACGTACACAGGTGCCATGGAGAGAAAATCAGATCCCTTGGTGCTGGAGTTACAGGAAGGCAGTTGTGAGTTTCCATGTGGATACTAGGAATTGAATTCTGGTCCTCTGCAAGGACAGCAAGCTCTCTCAACCCTGAGGATCTTCCCAGCTCTTGAGATATATCCCCTTAGTGACAAGTGACACATTGAGCAACTCACGGTTTCTTAAGGAAGTCCTGTGAAGAGGTTGATGAGCACCCTTCCCAGCTCCTGTGTTGGAGACACTCAACCTTTGGACTGTGTTGGCTGAGTAATACAGGGGCTTTAATACAGGTGCTGTTCTCACCTTACCTCCTGAGCACTAAGGCTGTTCTGCTCTGGCCCTGTGCTTATGTGCCTGTGTGGCTTCCACAACCTAAGGTCTTTTGTCCTACAGGCTAGTGCCTACCACATTGCACCTAACTGAGCATTGTCTCCTGGCCTAAGCACTAATGTTCCAGAGTCCATCTTTTCCTGCCACAGGGGCTTCTAGTCCCTACCGTCTGTCCATTCGCACTCTTCACTGCCCTCAATATCCTGGCAAGCGCAGGTCAGTCCTGTCCTTTGCTTTTGCTCTGAGAGGCTTGATTTGCCTTGTCAAAGCACTGTGAGTATGTGCCTCGGGGCCAGAGTCAGTGTCTGTGTGACAGGTAGTGCGTAGATGTGGGCCTGGCAGCCAAAGAGCTGCTCCAGAGGGACTCACTGGTTATTTGAGAAAATTTACTCGATATGTTCCTTATGGTCAAATGGTCAACTAGGATCCTTGGCTCGTTTTTACAAGTTAAATGACTTCATAGGACTTGCTTTGAGACCCTTAAATGGACTGTAAATGTCTCGGTATAAACTTGTCACTAAATCTGGGGACTTGAATGTTTTACTTTTGGAGTTTTATTACATGCTAATCATGCTCTTCCCCCACCTTTGTTTTCCAGATAACCAAGATTGAAAATGTTAATCATTTGTGTGATTTGAGAGTTTTAAACCTTGCCAGGAACCTCTTGAGTCACGTTGACAATCTCAACGGTCTGGATTCTCTAACTGAACTTAACCTTAGACACAATCAGATCACTTCTGTGGTGAGTACTGCAGGCTGCAGGTGCGCCCACTTCTGTAACTGATGGTAGTTCAGTATCGAGTGTGGAACGCC
Source organism: Arvicola amphibius (assembly GCF_903992535.2). Taxonomy (NCBI): domain Eukaryota; kingdom Metazoa; phylum Chordata; class Mammalia; order Rodentia; family Cricetidae; genus Arvicola; species Arvicola amphibius. Next base: position 129,076,062 of record NC_052049.1, on the reverse strand, counting down.
AGAATTGGAAGTGATCTAGGTTTTTGTTTTTCTGGATTTGAATTGTGACCATAACTATGGAGCTTTGTAATATGTTGATCTGGAAAGAAAGTGGTTTCTGTTTTAAAAGATAAATATAAATTCAAAAATGGTCTAAGTGTTACCTTTAAATGAACCGTCTGGTGTACGTGACCACTGCTCGTCATTCCTTCTGTCATGGGTACTGAGAGAGAAAGGGAGGCTATTGGTGAGCGACAGCTGTGCCCAGAAGGAGAGGCACAGAGAGAGGATGTAGAGGTCCAGTTGATTGTCTTCTGGCAGTTTTAAGGAGGCCTCTTGAAAAGGGAATAGTGCCCAGGACCACAGAGGCCTAGCTCGGTCTCAGCTTCACCTCGAATCAGCTGTGTGATCCTGGGTGAAACACTGGAACTAGCTGGGGCTCATTGCAGATTTATTTAAAAATGAAGTAATTGCGCTTGGTTGTCATTTGCATCTCTTGGCTTGCTGACTCTAAAAGAGGGCATGGCGACAGCTTAGACTGGTGTGTGAGCAGAGGGGGAGAGACATATTGTGGGGACAAGACTTGAGCTCTCAGACAACTAGAGAAGTCATTCTTGGATCAAATGGCTCTTTTACAGCGGATGCCTAAGACCATCAGAAAACACAAATGTTTACATCACAACTCATAACAGTAGCATAATTATAGTTTTGAAATAGCAACGAAATAATTTTATGGTTGGGGTCACCACAACATGAGTAGCAGCAGTACAGAGGGTCTGAGCCTTAGGGCGGGTGAGAACCACTGGGCTTGACTGTGGTGCTGTGTTGGCAGAATAATAATGGAGCTTAAAACAATGTGATCTCTCCTCCTCACTTCACGGTGAGAATTTAGGCTCGTCTGTGGCGTCAGGATCTGGGTTCATTTCCCAGCATCCATAGGATGGCTACCCTTACTTCTACTCCTGCAGGAGGACTTGATGGTTTTGCTGGAAGCAGGCGCCTAAATAGTAGCCTCATGTGGAGGCCTTGGGTATTGATACAAAGGTGGAAGGTACTAGAAACACATCTTCAGTTTTATGAGAAGATACCAACCCAGTGGACTTGGCATCATCATTTTAAAGTCCCCTTTGTTTCCCCACTGTCGAAAAGCTGCCTTTGGGCTCTCCGGTGTCTTTCATGAGCTTTTCAAGGCACACAAGGCACACCCTAACAGAATACCTTCCTTAGGAAAGAGTGCAGTGTGCTCTCTGTGGCATGCAGATGTTGGGGACAGATGGCGCTCCGTTGTATGAATTGGTTTCACTTTCATTTTCCCAGAAAATCGAAGGCAGCTAACACCCATGTCTTCAGGGAGGGGGGAGACTTCCTGAACCTTTTCTAAGACATGGATTTATTGCACAATTTCTGAATCATGTCAAGTCCTCCCCAGGTTGGACAGAATGGTGGAGAAGGGCTGTTTGTTTTCAGAGCTTCCAGGTTAGATTACTTTGCTGTGTTGCTGAATCCTCACAAGCTGCTCAGTCAGACCTTAGTTCGTCCTTGGGACACTGGGGCCGGTAAGCATCCAAAGAGTTCTGCTAGTTGGGGGCAGCCATCTGCTCCCCTGGCATGTTCCTGCCTGGAGTCTGGCTTTCCCTGGGAAAGCACGTGTTGCTCAGCTGGGAACTCACAGACTGCCAGTGAGTGTGGTCTCTGCTCATCACTGTGGCAGCTGAGACAGCAGCAGCATCTCTGGGAAAGGAAATTGTATCCATCCGTGAAACTTTAAAAGACAACAGTATCGTTCATATATCATTAGTAGTGATAAGTATAGTGCAGGTAATGCAGGAAGTTAAATGTACATGAAAGGGTAGATAGATAGGGGTGTGGTTCAAATCTTAAGTTCCAATCATTTCTAAAGTACTCCCTCCCTCCCCCCCCCCCCCCCTCCCTCTCTCTCTCTCTCTCTCTCTCTCTCCCCCTCTCTCCCCTCTCCCCCCCTACATCTCTGTCTGTCTCTGTCTCTCCCTCTCCAGACAAGGCCTTCTTATATAGCTCTGCCTGTGCCTGCTGAATGTGTGAGCTCCCATGTCTGGCATAAACCTTTGCTTAAAAAATCCAAAAGACTTTTAAATTTTCCTTCATCTTTTCCTGCCTTTAGGTTTAGTCACCACCCTACTCTTTCTTTGGGGAGGGAGTGGGAGATTTGGGGTGAGACAGGGTCTCATGGGGGCCCATGCTGGCTTTAATTCCTTCTGTAGCCAAGGACTGATCCCTGCCTCCACTTCCCAGGTAGCAGATTACAGGTGTCCTCTACCACATTTGGTTTTTTTCCTATTTAATGACTAGTGATTATTAAGACTTATTATTTTAGCTGGGTGGTGGTGGCACATGCCCTTAATCCCAGCACTCAGGAGGCAGAGGCAGGCAGATCTATGTGAGTTCGAGGCCAGCCTGGACTACAGAGTTAGTTCCAGGACAGGCTCCAAAGCTACAGAGAAACTCTGTCTTGAACACCCCCCCAAAAAAAGATTTATTGTTTTTTATTATTTTTAAGTGTGGGTGCAGAGATTTGGCATCTCTGAAGTAGGAGTTACAGGTGGCTGCGAGCTGCCTGGTGTGGGTGCTCAGAACCAAACTTTGATCTGACACAGAAGGACCCCAGCCCTGGAGCTAGTAACTTTAAAATAAAAGCTTCCGTTGGGTGATAGCTTGGGTGTTTGATCCCTTCTTTAGCCATAAGGGGTGGGGGAAGGAGTGTCTCTCTGTCTGTCTCCTTCCCAGTAGATCACTGGATTGTGTAGCTTCTTAAATTGGACATACGGAACACCCATCCCCTCAGGATGAATGGAGGGAAACTGCGGGTTCACGTGGTAGTTACTGAAATAAGAAAGATTTTACTTTGGTGGGTAGAGGGACTTTGTTTCCCTTTGTGTGGGTTGAGCTGCCCTTCCTGTCACACCCCACCCCTGTTTGTTGCTATTACTAACCCTTTTCCTAAAGGAAGCACCACTCCCCTGTCCCACCTACTCTACCTGCTCTGAGAGCACAGGCCTGGGGCTCCTGCTGGGGACTCCTTCAGCCATGCTGGCTGTGTGAATGCGGCAGGTGGGATAGGGTCAGTGTTGGTTCAGGAACTGCTGTTGAGCAGACAGATGTTAAATTACACACCTACCCGATGTGCTTCCTTCATGTCACCCAGGCATGATCTTTGCATGTCCAGACCGAGTGTAACATGGCCTCCCATCCAAGGGAATTGTGTGCGGCTCTGCACCTCTCCTGTGGTTCCCAGCTGCAGGCCCTCCTCCTCAGCGGGGTTTCTTGGGAAGTTCTTCTGGCCTCCTGAAATCCATCCAAAATGTTGATCTGTCACTGACAACTCTCTTACTTTCTTGATTTCTAAGAATTTACTTAGGTTAGTGTGTTTCTCCTGAGCCCTGGGAAGGAAGCATGGTGTGTCCTTCATCCTCATGAACAGAAACCTCTAGTGTTTCAGTGTCAAGACACATGTTTATTTGCCAGTCTTGTCTTGGAAATTGGGTCATTGTCAAACTAAATATCTTTTTAGTTTCCATGGTGTTGTCCTGTAGGAAAAGACTGTTCATTCACTTCCTGGATGCCCAGACCTGAACAATCACATAGAAACTATATTAATTACAACACTGGCCAACAGATCAGGCTTATTTCTAGATAGTCTTTAAATCTTAAATTAACCCATTTCTGTTAATCTGTGTATTGGCACAATGCTGTGGCTTACAGGAAAGGTTCCAGCGGCAGTGTCTTTCTCCTTCTGCAGCTACATGGCATCTCCTTGACTCCGCCTACTCTTTCTCTATATCTCTGTTCAGATTTCCTGTTTGACTTTACTCTGCTAAACCATTGGCTGAAACAGCTTCATTATTAACCAATGGTAATAAAACATATTCGTAGCTTACGGAGGGGAATCCCACGTCATTGTCCCCTTTTAAAAATTAAAACTTAGGTGTGATGCTCAGGCCTGTTCTCCCAACTATCAGGAGGCTGAAGAAGCAGGAGGTTTAGCATGAGTTCAAGTCTAGCCTAGGCTTCATGGTGACTTTGAGATCAGTGTGAACTAGAGTGAGACTCTGCTTCAAGAAAAAGAAAATCTTAAAACATTTACAGTAACTGAAAATAATACATTAATGTTGGTAACTCTCACTCAGAGGAATAAATGAAACCCTTTCAAGTACAGATCAGGGCTTAGGTCCCCTCCCTGCCACTGTCTTCTCACAGAAGCAGCCTCCGTCTTGAGATTGGTGTTGCTTGTTTTCACACATCTGATTCCGTCTCCTTTTGTTTACAGTGCTAGGGATCAGCACTGGGCTTTACACACTTGGAGTTAGCACTCAGCCACCAAGCCACCTCCTAAACAATAGGCAGTGATGGGTTTGCATGCTTTTTAAGTGTTTTGTGCATGAAGCCATCTCATGGTGCATATCTTCTGCGTTTTGCTCTATTTGACACCCTGAGAGTCATTCATTTTAGTACCTCTAGTTCTAGTTCCCTAATTTTGGTAGCAATATAGCATCCTATCTAATGGTTATGATTCATACTGGACAGTTGTATTATTTGCAATTTTTCATTATTACAAGTGGTACAAGTAACATTCCATTTCTTTGTGCACATGTGTAAAAGCATTCCTACAGACAGAACTTTTAGATGCTTTTGTTAGTCTATAATAACAATTAATACTGAAGCATGACTGCTCCATACATGTCCATATGGTCTCATTACAGAAAATGAAAACATCCCAAGGACCATACCTGCCTCTTCTGAGAACCACCACATTCTGCCTGTTCTTTTCTATCTCACTAACAATATTGCTCTGAAGATACCCTGGTCTCAGCCACTAAACTGACTTTGTGACCAATTAGAAATCAACTCCTTCTTCCTGTTTTATTCTTGCCTTCTTTTTCAAAAATATAATTAGATTATTGTCTATGGAAGAGGGGCTGAAAGACTGTAAGAGCTGGAGGACAGGGAGTCTGCTGAGACTGTGTCTCCAGCAATAGGCTACACCCATAAAGTCTCACCAACATGACTGTCCTAACATGAGGTGAACAAGGACAGCAGTAGACATACCAGAGTAGACAGGAGAGACAGTAGAGTCCTCAACCCTACCCAAATAACTATAGGCAACTAAGCAATGCTGGGGTGGGAGAAGAGAGAAGAGTATACCAATTATCTGTGGAAGGCTGCACAGAAATCGTTAGATAGCTGGTAGATGCAAGACTGTTATGTCGGTTGCCTTGAAGTTCACAGATAGCTGACATGCTTTGCCAGATTTCTTCCCATATCTTATCTTTTGTTAATATTGTGAAATTTTTGGTAAGAAATTGATTTTTTACTGTTGGTAGCATGTGTAATCATTGTTTATTTTGGTTCATTCATTTTATCTATAACAACCTTGCTCTGAGCTCTTATTCTAGTAATGTACTAAATTATCTAAATGGGTGTTCCAGTTACACTTTTTTTTTGGTTGTTGCTTTTTTCTAAAGCAATAGCAGTTTCCTACTAGCCATTATATATGCACTGTATGTTTGAATGTTTGTCCCCCTCTAATATCTTATTGAGACCTTGTCACCAGTGTGAAGGGCTTGAGAGGTAGGGAGTGAGTCGGCAAATGGAATGACTTCCTTTTTTTAGGAGAGGCTTGGAGGAGCCTGTTGCTCTCTGTCATGTGAGGACATGTAGAAGGTGCCATCAAGTGAAGGATCCTTACTAGGCACTGAATTCGATGGCTCTTTGTTCAGCTGAGCTAGAACCTTTAGCATAAAGCTAAAGCAGAAGTGGGAGTGGGTTCTTGAATTATTCCCGGTTTTAAAGAAAATGTATCACTAGCTATTTTCATTAGCTACCATTTACCAATCTGAAGAAATTTGAGTGTTACATGCATGTGAGTGTGTGGGAACAGTGCCCATATGTGTACACACAGAACAGAAAGGACTTGGAGCATCTTTCATTTAGCACTGCCATTGTATATGGATGTGCACAGCCACTGTGTTTCCTTGAGACAGGAGATACAGGTGTGCACAGCCATTCTGTTGCCTTGAGACAGGAGATACGGATGTTCACAGCCACTGTGTTTCCTTGAGACAGGAGATATGAATGTGCACAGCCATTGTGTTGTCTTGAGATAGGAGATACACATGTGCACAGCCACTGCATTGCCTTGAGATAGGAGACACGGATGTCCACAGCCACTGTGTTGCCTTGAGACAGGAGATATGGATGTGTACAGCCTTCCAGCTCTCTACTTGCAGGCTAGGGGTCTAGACTCTGATCCTCATGCTCACAGAGCAAGAACTCACCTTCTTTCCAGCCTAAGAAATTGTCTTCTATTTTTTTATTTGCTTTAAGTTTATGTTATTAATGATAATTGAATTTTATTAAAATGCTTTCTGTAACTCTTACATAGGTCATATTAGATTTGATTCTTAAATCCATGGAGCTTGCAAATTAATTTTCCAAATCCTTAGGTCATTTTAGCATCTTGTTCACATAGTCTAGGCCATCATTTGTGCACAGTCCTGAGGGCATTTGCTAAGGCTGTTTGTAATATTTATATCTACAGGACGAGAGATGACCTGCAATTCCTTTCCTCTTACTCTTCTGATTCTCATCCTGTGATGCTGTGCCTGCCCCAGACGGAATTACAGAGGGCCTCTTACTTGCACATCCTTTGATTTCCCACTTCGCCTTCCTACTTAGAATCTTTAGATATGAGCTAAAGATAATGCCCTCCTTAGGCATTTAGTGAAAGTTCTTTGGGAAATTGGCTGGGTGATTTTGACTTTGAATGGGCAATTCTGTAGTGTGGAGCTGCGGGCAGGCCTGTTTTTCATCCTGCCCGGCTCCCGGCCACCGGCTAGCTTATGCCCCGAAATAACAACACACAAATTGTATTCTTTTAAACACTGCCTGGCCCATTATTTTCAGCCTCTTACTCACATCTTGCTTTAACCCATTTCTAATAATTTGTGTAGCACCATGAAGGGGTGTCTTACCGGAAAGATTCTAGCGTACGTCCATCTTGGGCTGGAGCTTCATCGTGTCTAGCTGTAGAGGCAGGGCAATTGTCTGAGCCATTTACCTCACTTCCTTCTTCCTGTTCTGCTACTCCACCCACCTAAGGGCTGGCCAAGGCAGTTTCTTTATTAAAACAGAAGACCCTCCCACATCAGGCAATCTTTACAGTTTTGGTTTCCTTTAATCAAATGACAATTCTTATTCTACTTATTTTCATTTTGGTCACTGTTTCTGCCCCTCCCCAGCCCCTGGAGTATATTTTTAATTTTTGAAATATATGATTTTCTTATTCATTTTATTATAGCTGTCTTTTCTAATTTAATTGCTTTGTGTCCAATGAAAATGGATTGGTTCTTTGAAATTTGTTATATTGCCTAGCATGTCATCAATATTTGTCTAGAATATGGTCAATATTTTGAAGTTATATTCTAGAAAATAGAACTGACATCACTATTTCTTCCTGGTAAGTTGTTCCTTTCATCATTATGCGCTAGTGCCCTTTATTACTTACAGCTTTCCTGAGCAATATAGTAGGAGCATGCGCTGTTTGTATCCTCAGGTATTCAACCCAAATGTGCTTAGTAGTCATAAGTGACATTTTGAGCTAGGTTCTCCAGCTCAAATATAAATTCTCAGACTGTACTTGTTTTTAAAGAGCCGTGCCGTCTTTATGAGCCCGTGACAGTTGTGCGGAGACCTCAGCATCCCTTCTGTGTTGGCTCTCCCAAAAGCACCTGAGCTTACTCTAATGACCAGGAAGCTTTAGCAAGCCCCCACGGAAACAATCTCCACCGCGACAAGCTTGTGCTCTGCACAAATGGAGCATCACTCAGACTCCCCAAGGGACAGGACTAGAGCACTGGGAGCCTAAACCACTGTTAGTGGAATAGACGAGATTTGCTGAAAATGGCTGCACTTCCTCTGCTCCTATAATTAAGAACCAAATGTAGTAAAAGGAGGACATGGAGTTCACGGAGATGTGTTCTGTGCTGTCACTGAGCTAGGCCCAGAGGTGACCTGTGCCCTGCCAAGCCATGCAGCAGGAAGGAGCAGCCCTCTGAAATGGGTAAAAGAACTTTCAAAGTAAAAGTCATGTTGACAGTTCTTATTTTTGCTTTATTTATTTTTCCTGTTATTTTGTGGGCTAGTAGGGGAGGCGGAGTTGTATCTCAGCATGGGTGTGGAGGCCAAAGAACAATTTGGCAAGAGGCAGCTCTCTCCTAACATCAAACTGGTCTCAGAGATCAAACTCAGGCCATCAGACTTGGTGGCAAGCACCCCTCCCCACCAAACTCTCCCCAGCTCTGCTTTATTTGTTGCATATTACAAAGATACACAGAACAAGTTGCCACTGCTTGGAGGGCGTTCGTGTAGACAGGAGAGGAGCCTCTAGAGCGTACTGCATCCCCCATGTTCCCACAGTGCCAAGGGCCTCCCTCCAGACTTGATTGAGTTATAATCTAGATGCAATAAAATTCTAACTGTATAAGTCAGTGTGTTTTTATTTTAATGTAACTGCCAACCATATCATGGAGTCTGAAATGTTTCTATTATTCTAGAAAGTTCTTCTGCATCCCTTTTCTAGACAGTCCTGCTCCTATTCCAGAGGTACTCTGATGTCTGTCTCTGGATGATTTTGACTACATTTGTACTTTACAAAAAGTATGTACAGCTACATACATGTCATATCAGGGATGCATGCTTAGAAATTTAGTCTTACGTGATTTTGTTGTTGAAATTACTTCATAGACTTAATGTAATCCTAGGTGGTGTGGCCTGCACACATCTAGATTCTACTGTGTGTGTAGTCATTATCTGTGAGGCCACTGTGTAGCACGTGGATGTATAACCTGGATTCTGCCCTGCATTTGCCATGTTTTGACAGTCATCAGTTTGTTGTGTTTCTCATCATTTTCTCAATTGCTGGGTTGGATTTCACTGGAGAAAAGCTATCGTAGCATTTGCTTGCTTGTTTTCCAATCTTTTTTCTACTTTTTGGCCACACAAAATCACTATGGATGACCGGTCTTGTTATTTTTATTTATCTATTTATTTTAGTGGGCCAAAGCCCTATTTTTCCAAGGTAGAAACAAACGAATGGCATGTGAATGTATGAATTTATCAGAAACTGTCTGACTTTATTGGAAATGCTAAATTCATCAGAAACAGTTGGCACTGAGCATCTGTGTAGTTCACAAACAATTCCCATCATTTTAGATTTGCATTTTCTTGATGGGTGAAGGCACCAAGTTTTTTTTTCAAGCATCTCATCTGTCATCTGTGATGAAGCACTGGTCTAGACTGTTGCTACTAAAAGTCATGTGATATTCTAAATTCAACCTTTTGATCTCTCTCTCTCTCTCTCTCTCTCTCTCTCTCTGTGTGTGTGTGTGTGTGTGTGTGTATGTGTGTGTGTATGTGTGTGTGTGTGTGTCTCCTATGGCTATTTGTCTCTCTGCCTTGCTCTGTCTCTCTGTCTGTCTATCTCTTTATCCCAGTATCTATCTGTATGTCTACAGAGAGTATATTTTCCATGACTTGCTATTTTTACTTTTTCAGAACAGTATTTGGTTTGTGGAAGCTTCCAGTTTTGGTGACATCATCTATACTTTGACCTCTTCTGTCCTCGGTGTCTTCTGTGTCCTGTCTGAGGACTTTTCTTCACATTGCAGAGTCCTGACTGTGTTATCTTGTGTTCCTTCTAGAAAGTTTACAGCTTTCTCTCTTCAATCAGAGCTGTGAGCTCCCTTTAGTTAATTCTTTATGTGCTTGAACATAGTTTGTGATTGTTCATTTTATCCACATATGGATATCTATTTTCTTGGCCATGTTTTATTGAAAAGACCTGTTTCCCCACTAACCTGAATTGTCGTGTTTGTCAAAGTAAGTGATAATTACAAATAGCTTTTCTAGCCCCACCCTTCCCTTCCGTACCTACCTCTGTCCTCAGAGCCCTTCTCCTAGACCCCTATTTTATGATAATTGTGAAATTTCAGTACATGGGCGTATAGTGCATAAGAATGTTGTGTAAAGAGAACGGGTGAGCAACCCAGCGCCTTCCTTCCGTTGCCATCAACCCCTCTCTGGGGTAGGCTGCCCCAGCATGGCCTTTGTCATCTTCGCTTTCTCTAACCGCTGCACATACTGAAAAATAATGGTAAATTTTATAAACAAACCTAATATTTTTGCTTCCAGAATCTGCATGATCATGTCTTTCATTAACTATGGGAACATTCTATATCTGCATTTTCATAAAAAGCACCTTCAATTTTCTCTTTTCACTAAACCTCAGGCCTTCTCATTATGTTGCTTATTCCTTAATCCTGCTTTAATAATTTCTGTCATTATAATTTCTCCCAGGTACATCGTTATTTTCTTATTACTTCTCTACTCCTACCTTGAAATTGATTCTTTAAAAGAAAAGAATACAAAAAAATCTCTTGTTTAATCTGATTTTCAGTCTTAACTATTGAGTTATCAGTAATTGCTTTTTTCCTTTTTTTTTTCTTTTTCAGGTTTTTGAGATAGGGTTTCGCTGTAGCTTTGGAGCCTGTCCTGGAACTAGCTCTTCTAGGCCAGGTTGGCCTCAAACTCAGAGATTTGCCTGCCTCTGCCTCCCGAGTGCTGGGATTAAAGGTGTGCGCCACCACCGCCCAGCTGCCTTTTTTTTTTTTTCCGTACTGGAAGTTGTGTATCATGTTTTCCAAAAGCTCAGAGCTTCTTCACTCCTGGCGCCATGTTTTCCTTACATCTCTAGTGATTTGTTGTTGTTGTTTTGTTTTTCGAATCAAGATTTCTCCATGTAACAGTCCTGGCTGTCCTATACCTCACTCTGTTTACCAGGCTGGTCTTGAACTCAGAGATCCAGCTGCCTCTACCCCGTAGTGCTGGGATTAAAGGCATGCACCACTAGTGCCCTGCATCTCTAGTAACTTTTAAGTGTAGATGTCCGTAGTGTGCACTGAGCTTATTCTCTCCCCCGCTGTCTTAGCAGTTCTTCACTTGACGATTTGCATATCAGATCAGTCTTCCTCGTGGTTGTTTTTTTTTCTGTAGAAGTTAGTAGGTTGGGATCCTCAGAATGCTGTGAAACTTGTTGAGTTTATATCTTTAAGACAGTTTTTTAGGAGGCTTAGAGGCACATATATCAGGCTGCACTTTTGTCAGATTTTTTGTCACACACATGCACACACACACATTCAATATATATATATATATATACATATATATACATATAGCTTGTAATGTAAATTTCAGGTGCACATTCAAATACAGGAAGGCCATTGACTATGACATTTAGGTGCCTAGTCCTTTTCTTCACAACTATGAGAGTAGTGCTTTAGAGTGTAGGGGTGGGGATCTCCCTCCTCAGCACAAGTACCTGCGTTCCAGTCCAGTTTGTAATGCCTCCTTAGCTTTTCTTTGGTGAAATAACAACAGTATGGAGGTGAAAATCAGATCAGAAAAACAGCACACAGCTGACTGACTGTTATCATTTGCCCTAGGAAGGGTAGGAAACTGGAAGTGCAAATAAGAATATTTATGCCTTTTAGAAGCCTGAGCAGATACTGACAATTTTCATAGACATTTAAAGAAAGGTGTGGTTAGAATATGATGGCTTAGTGGGTACTGTCCTTGGATAGCATGGGTGTCTGGGCTGCAACAGGCAATTTGGAATTAATTTAGACTTTTTAAAAAATTATTGATTTTTATTGAGCTTTATATTTTTCTCTGCTCCTCTCCCTGCCTCTCCCGTCCTCTCAACCCTCTCCCAAGGTCCCCATGCTCCCAATTTACTCAGGAAATCTTGTCTTCTCCTCCTCCCCATGTAGATTAGATCTATGTATGTCTCTCTTAGGGTCCTCATTGTTGTCTAGGTTTTTGGGATTGTGATTAATAGGCTGGTTTTCTTTGCTTTATGTTTAAAAGCCACTCATGAGTGAGTACATGTGATAATTGTCTTTCTGGGTCTGGGTTACCTCACTCAAAATGATGTTTTCAAGCTCCATCCCTTTGCCTGCAAATTTCAAGGTGTCATTATTTTTTTCTGCTGTGTAGTACTCCATTGTGTAAATGTACCACATTTTCCTTATCCATTCTTGGATCGAGGGGCATTTAGGTTGTTTCCAGGTTCTGGCTATAACAAACAATGCTGCTATGAACATAGTTGAGCACATGTCCTTGTGGCACATTGAGCATCCTTTGGATATATACCCAAAAGTGGTATTATTGGGTCTTGAGGAATGTTGTTTCCTAATTTTCTAAGAAATCACTACACTGACATCCAAAGGGGTTGTATTACCTTGCATTCACACCAGCAATGTAGAAGTGTTCCCTTTACCCCACAATCTCTCCAGCATAAATTGTCATCAGTGTTTTTGATCTTGGCCATTCTGACTGGTGTTTTGCATTCCTCTGATGACTAAGGATGTTGAACATTTCCTTAAGTGTCTTTCAGTCATTTTAGATTCCTCTGTCGAGAGTTCTCTGTTTAGGTCTATACTCCATTTTTTTAAATTGGATTATGTGTTCTTTTGGTGACCAATTTCTTGAGTTCTTTGTATATTTTGGAGATCAGCCTCTGTCTGATGTGGGGTTAGTGAAGATCTTTTCCCATTCTGTAGGCTGTCATTTTGTCTTGTTGACCATGTCTTTGCTTTACAGAAGCTTTTCATTTTCAGGAGGTCCCAATTATTAATTGTTTCTCTCATGTCTGTGCTACTGGGGTTCTATTTAGGAAGTGGTCTCCTGTGCCAATGCATTCAAGTGTACTTCCCACTTTCTTTTCTATGAGGTTCAGTGTGGCTGGCTTTATGTTGAGGTCTTTGATGCATCTGGACTTGAGTTTTGTGCATGGTGATAGATATGGATCCATTTTCATTCTTCTACATGTTGATATCCAGTTATGCCAGCACCATTTGTTAAATATGCTTTCTTTTTTCCATTTGATATTTTTTGCTTCTTTGTCAAAAATTAAGTGTTTGAAGGTGTGTGGATTAATATCTGGGTCTTCCATTCGGTTCCATTGGTCCTCCTGTCTGTTCTTATGCCAATACCAGGCTGTTTTCAGTACTGTAGCTCTGTAGTAAAGTTTAAAGTCAGGGATTGTGATGCACCAGAAGTTCTTTTGTTGTATATGATTGTTTTGGTTATCCTGGGTTTTTTGCTTTTTCATATGAAGTTGAGTACCATTCTTTCGAGGTCTGTGAAGAATTTTGCTCGGATTTTGATAGGCATTGCATTGAATCTGTAGATTGCTTTTGGTAAGATTGCCATTTTTACTTTGTTAATTCTACCTACCCAAGAGCATGGGAGATTTTTCCACTTTCTGGTGTCTTCTTTAATTTCTTCAAAGATTTAAAGTTCTTGTCACACAAGTCTTCCACTTGTTTGGTTTGAGATATTTTATGCTATTTGTGACTATTGATTGTGAAGGGTGTTGATTCTCTGATTTCTTTCTCAGCCCTTTTATCATCTGTCTACAGGAGGGCTACTGATTTTTTTTTTTTAGTTAATCTTGTATCCTGCTACATTACTGAAGGTGTTTATGAGTTATAGAAGCTCCTTGGTAGAATTTTTGGGGTCACTTATGTAAACTATCATATCATCAGCAAATAGTGAGAGTTTGACTTCTTTTCTGATTTGTATCCCCTTGATCTCCTTTTGTTGTCTTATTGCTCTAGCTAGGACCTCAAGAACTATATTGAATAGATATGGAGAGAATGGTCAACCTTGTCTTGTTCCTGATTTCAGTGAGATCACTGGGAGTTTCTCTCCATTTAGTTTGATGTTGACTGTTGGCTTGCTGTATATCACCTTTATTATGTTTAGGTATGTTCCTTATATCTCTGCTCTCTCCAAGACCTTTATCATGAAGAGATGTTGTATTTTGTTGAAAGCTTTTTTGGCATTCAATGAGATGATCATGTGGTTTTTATTTTTCAGTTTGTTTATACGGTGGATTATGTTGAAAGGTTTCCGTATGTTGAACCATCCCTGCGTCTCTGGGATGAAGCTGACTTGATCATGGTGGATGATGGTTCTGATGTGTTCTTGGATTTGATTTGCCAGTATATTATTTAGTATTATTTTTATCAAAGTTCATAAGTAAGATTGGTCTGTAATTCCCTTTCTTAATAATGTCTTTCTGTGGTTTGGGTATCAGGGTAATTGTAGTCTCATAAAAAGAATTTGGCAATGTTCCTTCTGTTTCTTTTGTGTGGAATAATTTGAGGAGTGTTGGTATTAGTTCTTCTTTGAAAATCTTGTAGAATTCTGAGCTGAAACCATCTGGTCCTGGGCTTTTTTTGGTTGGGAGCCTTTTGATGACTATTTCTATTTTTTTTTAAAGTTATAGGTCTGTTTAATTTGCTTATTTGGTCTTGATTTAATTTTGGCAAGTGATATTTATCCAGAAAGTTGTCCATTTCCTTTAAGTTTTACAGGTTTTTGGAGTATAGGTTTTTGAAATATGACCTGATGATTCTCTATATTTCCTCTGTGTCTGTTGTTATGTCCCCATTTTCATCTCTGATTTTTTAATTTGGATATTCTCCCTCTGCCTTTTGGTTAGTTTGGATAAAGGTTTGTCTATTTTGTTTATTTTCTTGAAGAATCAACTTTTTGTCTCATTGATTTTTTGTATTATTTTCTTTGTTTCTATTTTGTTGATTTTGTTGCTGTTTCAGGTCTGCTCTGGCCTAGACTTGTCGGCTCAGCCCTGTTTCTTTAAATGTCCCTGTAGGTGTGTCTTCTATCTATCTGATGATTTCATTGGATAATTAATAAAGAAACTGCCTCGCCCATCTGATAGACCGGCCCTTAGGTGGGTGAAGTAGACAGAACAGGAAGAAGGAAGTGAGGTAGATGGCTCAGTCACATGCCACGCCTCTCCTAAGTTAGTCAGACTGCCATGCCTCTCCTAAGAGAGAGAGACACAATGAAGCTCCAGCCCAAGATGGACGTAAGCTAGAAACTTCCTGGTAAGGCACCACTTCGTGGTGTTACACAGATTATTAGATATGGGTTAGTCAAGATGTGGGTAAGAGGCTGGAAGTAATGGGCCAGGCAGTATTTAAAAGAATACAATTTGTGTGTTGTTATTTCGGGGCATAAGATAGACGGGCGGCGGGAAGCCAGCCCACTGCTCCCCACTACATGTCCCTGGTCTGGATCCACTTCTGCAGAGGTCCCTGGTTTGGGGTTGGTCCTGCAAAGATCTCTGACTCTGATCTACTCCCTCAGAAGTCCCAGACTGGGGTGTGCCCAGCCCCACAGGGACCTGGCTCAGGCCTACTCCCTCAGAGGTCCCAGACTCATGCCTGGACCCACATAGGTTTCTGGTTCCTGCCTACTCCTTTTGATGTCCCAGACGGATGCCCAGACTCACAGAGGTTCTGGCTCAGGTCTACTCCCTCAGATGTCTTAGATTCACACCCAGACCCACAGCAGTCTCTGGCTCTGGCCCACTTGCTCAGCAGTTGCTCCCCTGTACCTGCTCCTGTGGAGTTCACTGTCATAGCTCTGCTCTGACCCAGGTCATTGGCTCAGTCCTGCCTCTGCAAATATCCTTGGTCTGGATCCGCTCCTATTCACTTGGAGCTTGCTGTCTTAGGCCTGCTCTGGCCTAGGTTGCTGGCCCAGTCCTGCTTCTGCAAATGACCCTGATCTGAATATACTCCTGCTCCTGTGGAATTCACTGTCCCAGGCCCACTCCAGCCCAGTCCACTGGCTCAGTCCTGCTTTTTTGGAGTTCGCTGCCTCAGACCTGTTCTGGCCTAGGTCGCTGGCTCAGTCTTGCTCCTATAGAGTTCCCTGACTCAGGCCTTTAGTCTTTTAATGGAAAGAAGTACTGTTTTCTTGTTCCTGTTCTAAAACATGCTCAGTAAATCCATTTGTAACTTTACAAACTGAAATGATTTCCTTTATGTGTATTGTATCCTGACTTTTTAAATTTATAATGAAAACAATAGTAAAGAAGTTTTCTTTGTCCTTTGTTCTATTTACCCCCTCAATGCACCCTATGTCTTCACCTGCTTCTTCTTTATTTCTCTGTAGAAGAGCCACTAAGAATAGCCTGAGTAATAGATGTTCTATTCAGGCATATTGCTGAGTCATGAGTAATAGTCATTCTAGACAGGCAGATTGCTGAGTCATTCAGTTCTATTACAGAGTGAGGGAATATGGAGAACAGTACTGAGCAGAGGAGACAAATTCTTCAGATGCAAAGACATTTTTTGGGAAAATAAGGAATTCTGATCCTCATCAGTCTTAGAGTTCATAATTTCATTCAGCTTCATTTTTAACAAAATTTTGAGATGATGCTAAATCTTTAAATCATGCTTCAGAAATCTGTTGAATATAATTTTTTTGTTTTTTTTTGTTTTGTTTTGTTTTTCGAGACAGGGTTTCCCTGTAGTTTCTAGAGCCTGTCCTGGAACTAGCTCTTGTAGACCAGACTGGCCTTGAACTCAGAGAACTGCCTGCCTCTGCCTCCCTAGTGCTGGGATTAAAGGCATGCACCACCACTGCTTGGCTGTTGAATATAATTTTTAGTATTGTTTTAAGTGCAATAAATTTAAGGTGATGAGCAGATTAATAATGTGACCTATAAATATTTTGGCCAGTATTAGCATTTTCTTTTCATGCTTATATATATATTAATATTCTATATTAATATTCTATTAATATTCTAGCTGTCCCATGATAGTCTCTTTGCCTGTGAAATAGCTACCTCCAGAGGAGATGTGCTAGCACTGTTGAATCTGTAACAGTAAAATTAATTTGTTGGCTTTTCCTTAAAGAGATATAAGGCTTGAGCATTCTTACAGCTTTCCAACCCCCAATTCTCCTTCCTCTATCATTCCAAAATACTTACATCATATTTTGGTGTCAAGCAGGTGGATGGATTTAAGTCCTACCATCAGAATAACTTACTGGCAAAGCTCAGCTTAAAGTCTGCTGCTATCTCATAGTCTTGGTCTGGTTTATGAAGGAAAAGGCAGGATATTTCCCCAGGGAAGCCAGTACTAAATAGTCCTGAAATCATATACATACAAGTAATATAGCAATTGACCAGATTATGCTTACTATGCATTTAGGAATATGCATATGTAACAACAATTTAAAAAAAGGCCATGAATCTGAGGAGGGTCCATGGGAAGTGTTGGAGGGAGGAAGGGAAAGGGGGAAATGTAATGACATCTAAATTTCAAAAACTAAAATAAATAAATAGATAAACTTTAAACAACAGTAGCAAAACCTACAGATCCTAAAAAGAAAACTACAGACCTTTAAAGAAATATTTTAAAAGAGAAAATCGGGCTTTAAGGGATGGAGAGATGGCTCTTTGGTTAAAAGTACTGGCTGCTCTGCTAGAGTACTAGGGTTGGCTTCTCAGCACCCACACGGCTACTCACAACTGGCTGTAACTGCAACCTTAGGGGGTGCAACACTCTTTTCTGGCCTCCAGGGGCCTGAGGCGTGCACCTGGTGTGTAGACATACATGAAGGCAAAACATTCGTACACATGCAATAAATAAGTACATTAAATACTCTATAAAAACAAAGCCTTAATGAAGGCCTTTTGTGCTCAATTAAAATTGGTACATTTGTGATAGAGTGGATTCAGGTTGTTAGACACAGCTAAGCAAGGTTTTCAAAGTTAGACTTGGATCATTGTGTTAAACTTCAGTGGTTTTGTTTGTTTATTTGTTTTCTGGCATTAGAACTAACTCATTTACCCATTAATTAAGGATTCAGATGTTAATAACAAAGCCACCCCGAGTGCAGTAACATTTCTCTCTGCCGTCCAGACTTCAGGTGACCTGTTGCATTTCTCCCTGACGCTGCCTTGCCCAGGACACTCTGAGGTGCTTGGCTGAGGGAGACTGTGAGCGCTTGCTCTCATCCCCTGCGCTGGGTGGTAAATCCTACTAGTTGGGTCTTACAGAGTTTCCTTTTGAAGGCCATATTTTAGTATTTTTTTAAAGATTTATTTATTTATTATGTATACAATATTCTGTCTATGTGTATGCCCGCATGCCAGAGGAGGGCGCCAGATCTCAGTACAGATGGTTGTGAGCCACCATGTGGTTGATGGGAATTGAACTCAGGACCTCTGGAAGAGCAGCCAGTGCTCTTAACCTCTGAGCCATCTCTCCAGCCCCATATTTTAGTATTTTTAAACATATCTTTTTATTATAAGAAATTTATGCCTAGGTAATTGATTAATATGACAAGTATGTGTTCTTTTATCTGTTGTAATGTTAGAATTTTGCTATAAAAATATATCTTAAAATCTTTAGGAAAATTAAAATATAATTATTTTCTCTTGATGTTAAATTTGAGACAACAGAAATATTGTAGATAATTATTCTGCTTTTTGAAGTCCTGGAAAGGCTAGCTACAGAATTGGTTATTGATATGTATACAAACTAAATTTGGATTTTTAGTTTTTGTTTTTTGTGAGTATTTTTAAAGCTATCAAGAAATGACAGTTAATGATATTGAAAAATTGGTAGATTTTATAAAAGAAGATAAATACAGAAGCATTACAATTTTTTAAAAAAATTTAATATATTCCTAAAAATAATTTGAGTTTGTACTTTAATTGCAAAGCAATCATGTCTTGAAAGGAGTGTGTATGCTCTGCGTGTGGCATGGGAGAGACTGTAGTCTTAAAAGGATGCTCTGCCTCCCAGGAGATGCAGGCCACTGCTTCCATTCCCCAGCCGAGTGTCAACAATGCTTGTGCCCAGAAATACTTGAGGTAGCGCTCCAGAGGAATTTGGGGATAAGAGAGTAGAGAGAAGTCTTTCAGGTCAGCTTTGACTTGTTTCTGAAGAGATAAAAAAGCAGCTCCCATTTCCTATGGCAAACAGGGTCCAGAGTGAAACCTGCACTCCTCCTTAAGTGTGGGAAAGTCAGAAAGAAGTGGCTTCAAGAGATGATTCTGGAAGTTTACCGACTTACACGGTTCACAATCACGGGGGTGAGGGTGTGTGGTTAATCTGCCGTCCGGTGGTCTATAGACTTACACCTTGACCATGGAAAGATCTAGACGCCACTCCTCACCCTTGTGAATCAGGCTTTTCAGGGAGCAGCGATGACACTCACTACAGAAGGCAGATGCTGATCTGGAAACAAAACAGTTTTACATGGGAAGTGGCTGAGTGCGTGGAGTCCAGAATGCTCTGTCTCAGCCTCTGGGGTTGTGTGGCCACCGTGCCAGCCCACCCTCCAGCCCACTACCCTCTGCACGTCAGTCTACCCTCCGCCCCATTAGCCCACCCTCCACTTGGCACCTGCAGCTGCCTCGGCTGCTCTCTTCTCTGGACTAAGTCAGATTGCTCCACTTCCTCTGCAGAGTCCGTGCCGCTAGTATGCCATGCTTTTCAGAAGGTTTCTTGTTTGTTTGTCTTTTCCCTGATGAAGTTGGGCGTATTTATTTTGTAACAGTTTTTAATCATCCCAGCCTAAATACTTCAGTATTGACTAAGGGCAACTTCTTTGCAGGGATGCTTTTAGCGCGTGTTTGAGCACACAATCTAAACCTTCGGGTTGTGCCTAGATTAGGAGCTGACCTTATCGTGCCCTCCAATGACATTATGGTCTGCTTTTTGTTTGGGGGGTGTTCCTCTATTGGATCTATTTCCAAGTTTGAGAATAATGAGCAAATCGCTTTGAAATTTATACCATTGTTTGGAAAGCTTTTGGATGTCTCCCTTTGAAAAGTGACTTTGAACAAGCCCTGATCACACCGCTATGCTACAGTAAATGCTGAAGTAGCATCCTGGCATCCTTCCCAAAAGCACGCTGAAGGAGGCTAGCCGCAGCGCTCCCTGCTCCCTCCACTGCTTTTTACCTTGCTGGCGCTGGTGCAGCTCATCCTGCGGATGTGCTGAAACCCTCCCACTCGCTCTGCAGCAAAGAATGGATCTCCGAGTGCTCTAGAAATGAACGGTGGAGCGAGGTTGCGGGAGGGGGAGCGACATGAATGCCTTCCAGCAGCTGAACAAGAAAGCATTTTAAAATACGGTACTTTTTTTCTTTCAACTGATAAATTTTTGCTTTCTGTTTTCTTCTAGAGTGATGTGGATAATTTGCCCTGCCTCCAACGCCTCTTTCTCAGCTTCAACAATATATCTAGGTATGTGAGAACTCCCAACTCGTCATTAATAGATAACTTGTCTGTGTGGGCTCTAATGCTTTGAGATAGCCAGCGGAGTGGAGAGTTTTACTGTCCTGACAGATTTTACATTTGAAAATGGGAGGACCGCCCATGACAAAGTTCTTTGTTGGGAAAAGGAAGCTCTCGAGTCTTCTGCCTCTGTTGCTAAAGATGATGCAATTAGCAAAGCATGGCCTTTCTTTAGCTGTGCTGGTGGGCTGCGTGGGGTCGTCAGTGTGGATTCGCTGTCCTTTGTTTGACAGCCACTGCCTCACTCAACTGAATTAGTTTCTTTCATGAATTATCATCTGCAGTTCGCACAGCCGCTGAGCATTTGTAATAAAGCAGGCTATGTTTGTCACTGAGCTGCATGGGAATCGGCCCTGCCTGCCTGCTGAGATAGTTTCTGCAGAGAAGGGCGTTAGAATAGACGAACACACACATTTTGGTTACCGTCCTTGTCCTTATATTGTGATGTCTTGTTCCGGGTTAGTGTGGGAGGTCACAGAACTGAAGCAGAGGCAGAGGCTGCTTCCCAGTGCAGAAAGACCTCCACTTCCCTAGTCTGTCCTGCCTCCTTCCCTAGATCTTTGTTTGGACTTTATTCCATGACTTGTCCTCTTCAGTTTCTCTTCAAGACCGTTTGTGAAAGGGGAATCACTAAGCTTAAAAGCACACTCTTCCCGGAATCCAGGTCTGTGCTTCTGAGCACTAGAAACCATGGGTTTTTCATCTTCCTGTTCACTGCCCCCACCCCCCATTCCTGGGTTCAACCTCGTCTTCCTATCCTGTATCTCTAAAAGAAAACAGTTATCTGAAGATGGTGAGAAGCATGGAAGTTTTCTGCAGGCCTTTCCGTGTTCCTCTCAGCCTGTGTGGGACTTTTCTAGCTGCCCTGCTGTCGTGTGTGTGTGTGTGTGTGTGTGTGTGTGTGTGTGTGTGCATGTGCATAACTTCTTCTGTTGGCACTGGTTTTCTTCAGGGGATTTCTATCTAAAGACTGCCAAAGCTCTAAAGCGGTAGTTCTCGCCCTTCCTAATGCTGCGACCCTTTAATGCAGTTCCTCATGTTATGGGGACCCCCCAAACAAAATTATTTTGTTGCTACTTTATAACTGTAATTTGCTACTGTTATGAATCATATTGTAAATATCTGATATGCACAATTAGTTTAAGCTGCTGCAAAGCCTTAGATTTCCCCAGTCTGCGGTGAACTAGTTTCTTCTTGTTGTTCACTTGTGAGCAACTTAAGAGGTATGTATTTGCTTATATGTAGGTTATGCCCAGGCCCCAGGGCACCAAGCTCTCTGAACTCCTAAACTCTGGGTTTGTAAGGAGTCAGCACTGGTTGCTTATATACTGGACAACTTTCTTTCAAAGTCTGGAAGGGAGGTTCACCCAGCCAACAAAATAAAAATAATGGGATTTTTTTTTCTTGAAAAAGCATGGTTTCCTAAGAAATTGAGAAATAAGTGAGGTAGCATTGCAAGGTTTTTGTTTTCCCCGTGACTGCCCTCTCTGTGATCTCCGTGGGCTAAGCTTTAGCTTTTCTATAGTGTTCCCCTATCTGTGTAGGAGGCTAAGCTTCAGCTTTTCTGTAGTGTTCCCAGATCTGTGTCGGAGGCAAATTGGATCTGTTGCTCTGTATTGATATCTGTGGCCACAGGTATGGTTTTTTGGTTTTTTGAGACAGGGTTCTCTGTGTAGCCCTAGCTGTCTTGGAACTCTCTCTGTAGACCAGGCTGGCCTCGAACTCAGAGATCTGCCTGCCTCTGCCTCCTGAGTGCTGAGATAAAGGCATGTGCCACCACCGCCCAGTGGCCCAGAGGTTTTGTATCATGAGTATATTGGGTCTGGGGAAGAAAAATCTCTTGGGGATCAAGCCATGAAAACATTTGTGTAAACTTTACTTAAGATACATATATGTCAGTTAGCTATGCCACAGACCGCTAGAGACTACCTTTAATGATAACTCAGTGCATTTTCTGGACTCCATATTCTGGTTAATAGAGGCTTTACAGCCCAGTGTTCCTGAGTAGCAGAGGTCATGAAAAGAAGAAGCAACAAAATAATAGCATATACCATAGGATCTTCTGGTCCTCTCTGAGAGATGCTGACTGCATCTGACAATTGAAATTATCCAGTATGTGGCCATTTAGAGGGGAAAGTTTATTGACCCTTTCTGTTGTAGGACTTCCTAGGTTTTCACCAAGTTGTTGGGATTCTTAATGATCCATTTGCATCAACTCTTAGATGCCTTGTAAATACAGAAAATTCCAAAATGAGATTTCACTATGAAATTCGTAGATAGATTTATGTGGTGGTTTGAATAAGAATGGTCCCCATAGGCTCATATTTGAATGCTTAGGGAGTGACGATAAGAGGTGTGGCCTTGGGGTGAGTATGGCCTTGTTGGAGGAAGTGTGTCACTGCATTTGACCTTTGGGGTTTTAGAAACCCAAGCCAGGCCCAGTGGCACTCTCGCTCTCCTCCTTTGCCTGCCAGTCTGGATGGAGAACTCTCAGGTACCTCTCCAGCACTATGTCTGCCTGCATGCAGCCAAGCCTCTCATCATGGCAATAATGGACTAAACCTCGGAATATAAGCAAGCCCCAACTCAATGTTTTCTTTTCATAAGAGTTACTATGGTCATGGTGTCTCTGCGAAGCAATAGAACAATGACTAAGGCAATTTATTTCTTTTTAAAGGGCTCTGTGAATGCAGATGGTAAATTGAGGGTCTGCGTATGCAGAGAATGCTGTCCTGAGGGAGCGCATCTGATCTGTAGTTGGGCTTTCTTTGGGATGTGCATGTACAGGAAGGAAACTTGCCTCCTGGGCATGGAGGATCCCTGTTGACCTTGGCCATCAGGACATACCTAAAACCCTGTCCTGTTGACCTCATCCATCAGGACATACCTAGAACCCTGCCCCGGTGACCTCAGCCATCAGGATATACCTAGAACCCTGCCCTGATGACCTCTGCCATAAAGTCATACCTAGAACCCTTCCATTAGCCTTTGTTTCCATGTTGAGCCTGAGCTTAGTTCAGGAGTCAGCTATCTTGAGAAAGGTAGTATATCCCCCATAGCTCTCCCTCCCAGAGACAGGGTTTCTCTGTAGCTTTGTAGCCTGTCCTGGAACTAGCTAGCTCTTTTAAACCAGGCTGGCCTTGAACTCACAGAGATCCCCACGTCTCTGCCTCCTGAGTGCTGGGATTAAAGGCGTGTGCCATCACCACTCGGCAAAAGGTAGTCTATTCTTGCCAAGCCCTTCCGGAATTGCCAGAACAACCTAGTCATGTCTGCTCCCAACACTTGCTGTCCCTGTTCTAAGAATCTACTGAGGCTCTGGCGAGGACTTTTGCAGTGTAATGCTGTTTTGAAAGTGTGTATCAGTAGTGTGAGGTGTGGCCATGCTTTTTTGCAGCCAGCCTCAAGAGCTCTTTCATCTTGCAAACCTAGAGCTCTGAACTTACAAAGAAAGTCTGCATTATGCATTACTCCCTGGCCTCAGCTGCTAGTGTCCTGTACGCTACTTTCTGTCTCTGAATTTGATTTCCGGAGGGGGATCCCTCACTTGAATGGAATCCTGCAGTGTTTGCATTTTTATGTGCAGCCCATTTTACTTAGCATAGTATACTCAAGGTTCATCTATGTTGGTACATGTCAGAATTTCCTTCCTAAGTGTGAGCACTCAGGTACTTTTAAGACAGTATAGAAGACGCCAGAAGAGGGAACTTGCAAAACAGGCCATGCTTAATCTTCCAGTTCTCATTTCCTCCACAATGCTCAACATTCTGTCCCACCTAGTCCCTTAAGGCATCCCTTACCTCTGCTCAGTCTTTGTGTCTGCCTCCTTTGGCAATCACCTTTTCATTTCTTCTCCATATCAGAATAACCAGATCACCCTGTACCTCTCAGATTAAATGACACCAAGAGTTCACATGCTAAATGCAGCATTTGGAGTTACTTTCTGCAGTTTCCAATTCCATAGTTCCCGCCCCCAACCCAATTCTGTAGTTTTAAACTCAGTTCAAGAACTCAAGGTAAAACAAAAAACTATATCTGACTTGAAAACTTATTTGTGTGTCTTACAACCTCAAGTCAGAACATACCAGGGATGCTATAACTAACCAGCTTGGTGCCTCAGGACCTGGAAAATAAGAAGAGAAAATATCAGAGTCCACACTACACTGTAAGGAAAACACTGTTTTATGCAATTTTTCTACTTTGGTTTGTGACTGGATCTCTCTCTCTCTCTCTCTCTCTCTCTCTCTCTCTCTCTGTCTCTCTCTCTCTCTCTCTCTCTCTCTCTCTCTCTCTCTGTGTGTGTGTGTGTATGTGTGTATGTGAGGAGGGGGGCACTTAATTCTAGGAATGTATGAATTGGTTTATAATGGAAATAGGGAAATTTCTCACTATAAGTTTGGTTTTTAAAGTTTGAGAGTTTCTGTGGGCTCTTGCCTCCTGAGCTGGGTATATTGTTATTGAAACGTGTAGCTTGTGCTCTGGTTTTAAATTATCCTCTACTAGACCGTGAACTGGAAACAACAAAGGAATATGTGTGTGCTGCCCATTATTTCGTCATGCTCTTTGTGCGAAATTTACCAGTGTGTAGGCAGTTCCAGTCAGGATCTAACTCCTCCAATAGAGGGTCTACTTCTGCTGTGTCCTTCCTTTGTCATGCTGTTGCTAGGTCATTCAGGTTCTGTTTGCTGCCTGGACCCATGAGGTTTAAAGCCGTAAATAATCATGTTCTCATGGCAGATGTCTCAGGCTTCTAGGGTTGATGTACTGGTTTGTCAGCAAGGCTGTTGTCCAGAACTTCTAGGTACAAGAAAAACCTACTGAAACAAGGGCTTTTGAATATGCAGGGGAGCCTATGCATAGGGCCACCTCTGAGCTGTGTCTATTCAGGAACAATGGCTGCAAGGCATTTATAGAATAATATGGAAAATATAAGGTTGCCTTTTAGTGTTCCCATGCACTGGAATTCCTAAAGCACAAGGATGATGGAGCATTACTCCCTGCAAGGATGTACCTGGCAGACCTCTTTTCCTTATAATGATAGTGCTTTGGACTCAGCTTTCTCTGAGTTTTACTGAAACTTTTTGCTATGGTCGTGTTTTGTTGTTAACTTTTTAAGACAGAGTCTTACTGAACTTATAGCAATCTTCCTGCCTTATCTTCCAAATTCCTGGAAATACATATGTAAGCCACTACACTCTGCCTTTGAAACTTAAAAAAAAAATAGTTTTATTTGCATTCATGCATGCATTCGTGCATGTGTATGTGAGTATGTGTGATGTGTATGCCACATACATGAAGGGTCCAGAAGATCTCCTAGAAATGGAGTTGCAAGGAGTGTGAGCCACCTGCTTTGGGTTCTGGGAACTAAACTTGGGTCTTTTTGCAAGAGCGTTTAAAGCTTTTAACCACTGAGCCATGTCTTTAGCTCAACTTTTTACAAAGCAGTCACAGTGTTCTCAGTGCTGTCTTTTTTATTTTAGCATTTATTTTCTCATTTACTATTTATTATTGTGCAGGGGCATGTGCTACAGCACCCATTGGAGGTCAGAGGACAACTTGTTGCTTTGGTTTTCTCCTTCCACCACGTGGTCTTGGGGAATGAATTCAGGTTACCAGGTTTGGTGACATATGCTAACCGGGGGTGGGCAGCCTCCAACCAGCACCAGGGTATGCAAAAGATCCACGAATGTGGCCATGGCTTAGGAAAAATTCTTGTCTATCTGAGGGCTAGAATCCACATGGTGGCTCACAAATATCTGTAACTTCAGTTTCAGTGAATCCAACACCTGCTTCTAACTTCTGGAGGCACCAGGCATACATGTAGTGTACATACATAGTGCAGGCAAAATACTCATAAAAACACAAAAAATACTTTTTCTTAAAGGAGAAGACTCTAGTGGATTCTGTTAGGAATTATAACCATTAATGATCTCTTTTTCCTATTCCTTCGTGTGTGTGTGTGTGTGTGTGTGTGTGTGTGTGTGTGTGTGTGTGTGTTGGTGGGGTTGGAGCTCAGGACCTATACATATTAAGCAAGCCCAAGATTTCCCTCTGTTATAGAAACTAACATCACTGCCATTCTCCTAGAACTTTGTGGTGTAACTTTAAGTGTTTCTGTAGATAAATGAGCACCAGAAGTCAACTCCTTTGTGTGTCTTCTGAGTCTTTGTATTTTGTACAATCTAACTTGGGTGAGGTTTTCTTTGAACTATTAACAATGTACTTACATGTGTCTTCTAATTCACTGAATTGTGTATGGAGTTGACTGCCAAGAAAAGTATTTAAAGGACATGAATAGAGTATAGAGGTTCATTCTTTGAGTTATTAGGGAGCCCTGAAAGCCAGATGACCCCAATGGTAGCAGTCTTGTTTGAATGGGCTGTTGAGAAGTTGACTGTGTGACCCTATGGCTTTTCCTTCTGCACTGTGATTCTCCTCTTTCTGGTCTCAGCAACTATCAGAAATGGTGTTTTCTGAGGACAGTGTTTGTAAGCCTTGTAGTTTATTGAAGGGTCAGAGTTCATGAAGCAAGTACAGTTTAAAAAAGAAAGAAAAAACAGAAAGAAAGGAAGGAAGGAAGGAAGGAAGGAAGTCTGGGGCCTCTGCCGTGCTTGTTTATTCTCTTATGTGGTCACCGAAGGAGAGAGGCACAGAAATCTAATGCACATCATTACATTTTTTGTTTCACCATTACTGTATGCATTGTTTTATTATCCTCTATGTCTGTCATTTCTTATCTGTAGTCATTTGAAATATTAACTCTGCAGGTACAAAAGTACATAGAAATGTTGCCCTAGGTTGTAGTGAGGCATTCTGAAGCGGGGAGTGGCCCTGAGTTTACTGACTGTCTAGGTCCTCTGGAGAAAATGTTGAGGTTAATCATTCCACATTTATGTTCTCAGTTCAAAGATGGCCTTTCTTCTGTGGGTTTCATTGGTCAGTTAGAGATTTTCTGAGCCTTCTCAACCAGCTTATCAATAAACACATATGATTTGAAGTCACCGTGAACTTTCTACCTCCATTTATTTTAGTTATAAAGACTCCTTTTCATGAGTTCAAATAAACTGAGGTATTTTTTTCTCAATAGAAGCCTTCTTAAACTGAAATTAAACAAAGATTTTGTTTGCTGGGTATGCACATACTTTGCATCAGGCTGAATTCACACTTAAGAAGCTGAGAGGTTGATAGCTATTCTTGGCAATGAATTAGCATGAATGTATGTATGTTTATTTAGAAAGAGGGTCTTGCTATGTAGCATAGGCTAGTCTTGAACTTGCTGTGTAACTAAACTGTTTAGTGTTGGTATTACAAGTATGTGCCACATTTTTAATATAATTTTTATTAATTCTTTAAGACTGTCGTAGATGTAGATAAATCATTAATCACATTTACCCCTGACTCCTCCCAGATCCATCCCAGCCTTATTCCAACTTTCTGTCCCTCTTTTTTAATAACCTACTGCATCCAGTCTGTGCTGCCCATATCTTGATGGATATGGGATCATCTACTGGAGAAGGTCACCGAGAGAGGGTTCTAGAGACCAACCATTGGCCATACCCTTAAAGAAAACTGGCTCTGCCTCTCTTAGAAGCCATCAATTGTCCATAGATCCTTAGCAAGGGATAGGGGCTTATAAGCCCCACCTCCCTCCAATCTAGAATACTGACTGGCTTGCTCCTGTGCAGGTCTTGTTCAG
This sequence comes from Arvicola amphibius, assembly GCF_903992535.2. Classification (NCBI taxonomy): domain Eukaryota; kingdom Metazoa; phylum Chordata; class Mammalia; order Rodentia; family Cricetidae; genus Arvicola; species Arvicola amphibius. Next base: position 129,048,157 of record NC_052049.1, on the reverse strand, counting down.
GCATCCATAACTGCCGTGAATTGGAGAGAGTGGCCCAGTCATGTCCAAGAGACATTACTTGTCTCCAGTTTTCTCTGACCTCTGGCTTTTACAATCTTTCTACTTCCTCTTCCATGATGGTCCCTGAGCTCTGTGTGTGTGTGTGTGTGTGTGTGTGTGTGTGTGTGTTAGCATGTGATACATATGTGTATATATATATATATACACACACACACACACACACACACACACATATATATTTATGTCCCATTTATGTCTGAGCTGTCCACGGATGCTTATTCTCTCACTTTGGCCAGTCATGAGTCACTGTTCACCCCTCTGAACTGAACACAGGTTGACATGAAGGTGAGGTGGGGAAGTGGAAAGAAGGACGGGAGGGGAGGGTAGAGGAGGGAATAGGGGAAGAATAGCTGACACTAAAGGCATCTGAAAAAGCCATATGGAAATAGTGTGTGTGTGTGTGTGTGTGAGAGAGAGAGAGAGAGAGAGAGAGAGAGAGAGAGAGAGAGAGAGAGAGAGAGAGAGAGAGAGTTAGTTGGTCTTATACTACTCAGGGGATAGGCTCTTCCCAGTAGCTATGAGTTGAACTGACAGCTTGTTTGTTTGTTTGTTTTTTGTTTTCCAAGACAGGGTTTCTCTGTATAGCTTCAGAGCCTGTCCTGGAAGTCGCTCTGTAGACCAGGCTAGTCTTGAGCTCACAAAGATCCACCTGCCTCTGCCTCCCGAGTGCTGGGATTAAAGGTATTTGCCACCACTACCCAGCTGAATTAACATTTTAAAAGCAATGATGTATCAAAGACCTCTGAGGTTTTGTTAATGTGAAGTTTCTAGAATAGGAGCTTTTGTTGCATATTCTTAAAAGGAAGGCCCTTAAGCCTTAAAATTATTTGCAATTAAATATTGGGTAGTTTTTTTTTTCTTGGTTCAGAAGCAAAAACAATATGTATGGTTTCCATTTTGGTTTTTTATCAAACAGGAAGAAATTAAAAATATATTCAGAAAATTAAGGTATAAATAGATTAAATTTGCAATTTAAAAAACAAACCCAAGAAACCTACTAGGAGAATTCTTTTTTTAACAGCATTTTTGTCTGTTTATTAATAATTTTATTTCTTTTAAAAAAACTATCTTTTCTCACTTTACATGCCAAATCCATTTCTCATTCCTTCCACTTGTCCTGCTTCCTCCACCTTCCCCCCTCCTGCCCACCACCCCATTCCCACCCACTCCTCAGAGAGGGTAAGGTTTCCCATGGCGGGTCAACAAAGTCTATCACATGCCTTTGAGGCAGGACTAAGACCCTCCCCATTACATCTAGGATGAGCAAGGTATCCCTCCAGAGAATGGGTTCCAAAAAGCCAGAACAATCAGTAGGGAGAAGTCCTGGCCTCACTGCCAATGGCTCTGCAGTCTGCCCCAGTCATACAACTGTCACATTCAGAGGGCCTAGTTAAGTCCCATACTGGTTCCCTAGCTGTCAGGCCAAAATTGGAAGGCTTTCATTAGTTCAGGCAAGCTGTTTCAATGGGTGTCTCCATCATGGTCTTGAGCTCTTTGCTTGTATTCTCACTCCTCCCTATCTTCTATGGGACTCTGGGAGCTCAGCCCAGTGCTCCACTGTGGTTCTCTGCATCTGCTTCCATCAGTTGCTGGATGTAGGTTCTTTGGTGACATTTAAGATAGTCATCAATCTGACTACAGGGCAAGGCCAGTTCAGACACCCTCCCCACTATTGCTTAGGGTCTTAACTGGGGTCATCCTTGTAGATTCCTGGGAATTTCTCTAGTGCCAGGTTTCTTGCTAGCCCCATAATGGCTCCCTTGATCAAGATATCTCTTCCCTTGCTCTCCATCTCTGTCCTTCCCCCATTTCAACCATCCTGTTCCCTATAGTTCTCCTCCCTACTCCCCTTCTCCCCTCCTCTTCCCCTTTCGCCTTTCCTTCTCCCCTCACCCCCATGTTCCCAATTTTCTATAGACCCCAGAGAGCTAAATAACAAGGAGAACCCTAAGAGAAACATATATACATAGATCCCCTGGGGAAGGGGAACTAGACAAGACCTCCTAGGAGCATTCTTAAGTAGCTCACCTTTTTTCATAGTGTTTCTATAGATTCACTGTAGACTGTACAGATATAGATACAGATATAGATATGCATAATAGATGTGTCTACTGCCAAATGCAAGACGAAGAAAGCCTTAGTGTTCAAATGAAACCCTACCTGCGGTGAGGTGACCACTTGATACAGAGGCAAACAGACAAGGACAAAGCATTGAAATGACTGAATTCATTAGTCAGCTAATTTGAGCAGACACTCCTGTCTACAATCAGTTATGTCAAAGCCCAAATGTGTCCTTCCAGTTTGATCCACTGGAGGAAATGTGATTCTTCTTACAATCAAAACTCAAGCCCAAATGGAAAAAATTCTTTTCATTCATTGGGTATCCAGCCCCAAATGAAGAAATGATTTCCTCTTTTTCTTCCTCTGCACTCAGTCTTGCAGAACCCAGGATGCCCAGTCAGCTCATGTTGTTGTAGCTTGTCACATCTGGCACAAGTCAGCTGGTAATGATTATTCGCTTTAATGAATGAGTAAATAAAACCACACTGAACCTGATGATTCTCAGTATTCATAAACAACTTCTTTGAAAGTATGTTTGAGCATTTTGTCTGCATGTGTGTGTTTCCCATGTATTTCTGGTGCCCAGAGTGACCAGAAGAGACAGTTGGATCTGCTGAACCTCTCCTGCATCTCATAGATCTTTTAATGGCCTCATTCAGCAAATTCTCTCATGTTAGCTGTCTCAGGATTCAGTCTATTGCTGATTCCTGTGGCCATAGCCTAGGATGTAAATCTTTTCAAAAGTAAGCAGGACAAATAAGCTAAGTTAAGCTCAGTTTGCAGTGGTGTTCACACGGTCTCAAGATCTTCCGACCAAGAGTCTCTTCAGTGCTGTAAGCTGTCAACTGCGTACTCTTTGAACATTTGAGAAGATTAACATTTTTTTCTTGAAGAAAACTGACATCTTCCTTGAGGTAGCTCCTAAGTCATCTGTTGCAAAGGGAAGGGAGTGTCCTTTAGTGTGGAGGTGTGATTTTACAAACTGTGTGCAGTCTAAGTCCTGACTTTGTACTTCCGACGTCTTGTGTTTTCATTGGTACTTTTTTTCCTCCACAGTATGTGTTTTATATTTCATTGCTTGCTTTCTAGTCTGGCAGTTTTTAAGAACTCGTCTTGGGCATTCCACAGTGCCCAAAGACATTGATGAGAGTGTGGGTTGTGTTGTCTTACTGAAAAGTATTATGTTTCTGTTTGATTACCTACTGGAGAATCACTTTGATTTAGTTGAAAGTCTTTTTGAATGTTTACAGTTTTTTTAATTGAATAAGGTCAGATCTAGAGTAATACTTATTCTTGAACTAGATGACACATTTTAAGATACATATTTATGTTATCCTTACACTAAACACAGGAGCCATAGGAGATGGTGATTTCCCTGCATTTTTCCCCATGTTCTGTTTTGCCCCTTGGGGTTATGTGAGAAAGGTGTATGCAGCCTACATATATGGGGAGGGATTTCTATATAAGGCAGGACTCCAAATCACTAACCCCAAAATTCATACAGGTCTGTTTACATACCTGTGATCTGGAAAGTGTCTCTAGGCAGAAGCCACAGTGAATGTGATTTTCGTGTGTTTTTCTCTCTCTCCAGGGGGCACAGCCCTATGCCACGTCTCATTTATCACTTGGATTTTACTTTTTTCTCCCGTTTTGCAGTAGTTTATATTGTGATAACAAGTCTGGTATCATCATGGCTTAAACTGCAAGCTCTGTCTACCAGGTTTTCAAACTGTTGAAACAGATCATAGGTCATCTCTGCCTTTACTTACAGGCCATGAATTCCTTAGAAACCAATAAAATGATCATTTTACCTAGGAGCTAATGATACACTCTAATCTTCAACTGAAAGATTGGCTTTTCTATGTAAACCTTTCCTTGTAATTGAGCTGTACACTTTAGAAAAGGCCTGAAACTCTGCTTGTTAGATTTTCAAGCTCTACCCAGGTGTCATGTAGAGTCCAGATATCCCACACTCGTGTCTTCATTACTCTTTCTCCCTATAGAACCGCTGTCATAACTGTCCCTCAGCTCATCCTAGTCTTCATTGACGAGATCATAGGAACTAAGCGAGCTGGCTCTGAGAGTGCAGGACGTGCTGTTCTGAGAGCGTGCTTCCGTTGTGACGGAAACGCAAACACCGTGCTGTTCCATTATGAGGAACAGACTTACTGGAGTGTCTCTCCAAGGAACTGCTGACATGGTGTTTGGTAATCCTAGCCTTTATCTTCTGCTCTAAGCTTGGACTCAATTGAAGAGGTACAGGAATCAACCGACTTGCAATGTAGATATATGCTGTTTAATCAGCTTCAGCTGTCAGCCTCACACACCCGGGAAGAAGGACTCTCAGCTGAGGAATTACCTCCACAGGTTGGCTTGTGTGCATGCCTTTGGGGCATTTTCTTAATTGCTAATTGATGTAAGAGGTGCAAACCCACTGTAGGCTGTGCCATCCCTGGGTAGGTGAGCCTGAGCTGTATAAAAAAAGCAAGCTGTGCCGGGCGGTGGTGGCGCACGCCTTTAATCCCAGCACGCGGGAGGCAGAGGCAGGCGGATCTCTGTGAGTTCGAGGCCAACCTGGGCTACAAGAGCTAGTTCCGGGACAGTCTCCAAAAGCTACAGAAGAAACCCTGTCTCGAAAAAACCAAAAAAAAAAAAACAAACAAACAAAAAAAAAACAAAACAAAAAAAAAAAAAAGCAAGCTGAGTAAGCAACGGGGAGCAAGCCAGAAGGCAGTGGGTTCTGCTTCAGTTCCTTCCCCCCCAGCTTCCTGCCTGGAGTCCTGCTCTGAAGGCCCTTGGAGTTTAATAAGACAAATTAACCCTTTCCTCCCCACATTGCTGTTGGTGGTGACGTCTTTGCAGCAACAGAAAGCAAACTATGTATGTCTTGTGGAATGACCAGACCAATTTGCATTTTTCAAAAATATGAAACATTGTTGTTAAATATATTCACCATGCAATACAGCAGCTCTCCTGAATGTATTCCTTCTAACAGAGATGTGTCCTTTGAACATGGTCTCTGCATTTGCCCTTCCACTCACTCACTGCTCCTGTCCCAAGTCCTTGTAACCTCTGTTCTGTTCAGTGCTCTGTAAGTTCAGAGACTCCACATATAAGTAAGATAAAATAGATTTGTCCCTCTGTCCCTGACTTATTTTCTCAATCCCATGTCTTCCACATTTACCCCTGTTGCTGCAAAAGTCAAGATTGCCTTCTGAGGTTAACAAAGATTGTGCTACATACACACTACACACACCTCGAATCTCCTTTCTTCTTGTGTGTGTGTGCATGTGTGTGTGTGTGTGTGTGTGTGTGTGCATGTGGGAATTCATGTGTGTGCATGTGCACATTCATGTGTGTCTCGGTGCTTGTGTATGTGCATGTGTGTCCATGAGTACACATACACGTGGACAGTGTAGCCACCCTCAGATGCTGCTCATCAGGCATTGGCAACTTATACCACACTTCTGTGTCCATTCTGCTGTTGGTTCCATATCCTAGCTCTGTGAGTGGTGTGGCCATGAGCATGGGAAGCAGTGTGTCTCTTCACACTGTCACATTGTTTCCTTTGGATAGAAAATGGGATTGCCAGCTCACATCACAGCTCTGTTTTTAACTTTTAAGGTGCTCTGTACTGATTTTCATTTTGACTAGCCTGGCTTAAACCCCTGCCAGCAGTATGTGGCAGAATGCAAAGGCTCCCTTCCTCCACATACTACTTTTGCATCACCGCGGCCACAATGTCTGAGAGAAGCAAACCGAGGAAGGAGAGATTCATTTTGACTGAGGACTTCTGTGGGTTTCTGGCCCCTGTGATGAGGAAGGCATGCTGCTGAGGCACTGGTGTGGTGGGGACCCTTAACATTGTAGATGACTAGGAAGCAGAGAGCAAGCAAGGCAAGAACCAGGGCAGTATAGCCTTGGAAACCATGCCCTAGTGACCTGCTAGGCCAGCTGGGCCTGACCTTCAGAAGCCTCCTAAAATAGCACCACCGGGTGGGGAACCAGTATTCAGAATGCAAACCTGTGAGAAACCCTTGAGTAGCGTCATGGGACCCACTGTCCTCGCCAACAGCCACTCCTTACGTTTTGATAGTAGCCCTTCTAACAAACATGATGAGATAGTGACTCACTGTGGCTTCAGCTGGAATTTCATTATGATTTTTTATGTGCCTGTTGGCTGATTGCATACATGCTTTTGACAGATGTCTATTCAGGTCATTTTTTTAAATAAAACTTCTCACTTAATGGCTTAAAAATAAATTGGCAGTGTCTGCTGGAAACCTTCAAGTCAGAGACTGTCAGTTTTAATATTCAGTGAGATTCCCTGGGAATCACTGAATGAATCTGCTAGAAGGGCAGGAGTTCTCTGCCGGGGCCTGGGGAGTCTTGCTGCTTTATCCATCAGGGTGTTGACTGTTTGTTCTCCTAAAACAGCACAGAGGACCTGAGTGTGCTACCAGGGGCTCCTGTCCAGTGAGTCAGGGAAATCCTAAGTACACAGAGGACGCTCACCTTTGCCCACTGCTGTAGCGGGGTTCCCTCTGTCATTGCGTCTTTCCTAACTCAGGACAGTCTGTGCCCCACCTCTTTCCTTAAGGAGCTTGATTTTTGTTGTTGTAGTCATTTCTTACACATTTCCTTTTGTAAAACACCAGAGATGACATTGTTGAGAGTGGCAGAGATTGAATGTTTGGCTTTTGTCTCCTACAATTGTATGATCAAGTCACAGAGAACACACCAAACCCCAAGTGGCAGACATGAATGCTGCGGGTTGTAGGGAAGCCAGCACTGTGTGTACCAGTCTGTCCCTTTACGGCTCCACCAGGAAGAGCATCCCCTCCCCTCCGTGCAGACTCGGGCAGGAAGTTTCCAAGGAGTGGAAGGTTCAAGGTCTCTGGACCATCAGCATTCATCCCACTGGGAACCTTAGTAGAAGTGTGAACGCCAAGCCCCATCCTGGATCACAGCTCCATTTTCTGGAGATCCTGGTGACTCAATTTGGGAGGTGTTGCTGCTGAGAATTTTGAGTGTCCTTAATTAGGTCAGGTACCAGTTGGAAGTAGTCACCCTGGCCAAGGACATATGGGCTGCTCAAAGCACTCCATCCTGGACAGGGGTGGAGTCAGCTTGTGGAAGGGTTTGCTACAGGGAAGAATTCTTCTGGCAGTTAGAGAAGAGTTCTGGTAATAGTGGGTATTCCTGTGAGGGCATCTTTCATTTTTGCACACATCGGTATCAAAACCTTCTATTTGCCAGCACTCTGGATTCATCTGACCTGCGTGTGGGGATGGGGTGGGAGGGTGCCCATGCCATGCCTCTCCCTGCTCTACTTCAGTCTCTTTCACCTCACAAAGCCATCTGTCTGCCTGACCTAGATAGGAATGACTCCTGCTTCCTCCTCATCTATTCTCCAGTGACAATTAGCGTACTAAGCATGGGCACCCACGTGTCCCTGCTCAGGTACCACTTCCCTTCACTGCATTCTTGAGAGAGTTGGGAGAGCCTGTTTTCTCACCCACTGCGCTCCATCCTGGCACTAAGGCACTGATGTGGATTTCTGCCTTTTACAGCTGTGACCTAGCTGGGCAAATGTGTGTTGACTCAAGAGAGCCAGGCTTTTAACCTAGGGAGTTAGCGCTCCCCTTGTGTATGTACGTATGCATGTATATATATTTACCTCTAGGAACAGGACAGGTGTTGTAATCCTTTAATAGTAACTGTTATAAGTTGATACCCAAATGAAAATTGGTACCAAGATTTCTGAGAACTGAGCTGGCTCCTCTTAGGTTTTGACAGCTTGTTTACTATGTTAAAACTGATTGTAGGGCTCGGCTCTTACCAGCTTATTTCACTTTTAGTGAAGTGTCCCATCTCAAAGCGAAGTGCCAATCATTCATTGCCTTGTCTGTTTCCATCATTGTATTCCGGATTCATACTAACTCCCAACCTGCTCTTCCTCCTTCCTCCTTCTGTTTTTAACTATAATTCTTCTGTAAAGATAGATTTTTCTCTTGTGGCTTTCATTTCTACAGACCAGTTAATTAAAAAAAAAAGAACACAGACTTGATCCCTTTATTTTCATCTACTCTTTGATTTTTTTATTTTGTTCACATTTCCAAGCCTGCTTTTATTTTATAAGACATATTGTAGGTGTCTTTAAATTTTTTATTTTATTTATTTATTTGTGTGTGGGGGGCGCCATAGTGTCTATAAGAGGAAGTGGAATCACTAGAGCTGGAATTACAGACAGTTGTGAACTTTCCAGTATATGTGCTGGAAACTGGACTGCTGTCCTCTTTAGGAGCAGCAAGTATTCTAAATGCCTGAGTTATCTCTCCAGACCCAGAATTTTAAGACTATATAGATTTTGATTGTCCAATTTTTGAAGGCTTATCCAGTCTGACTATGCCACCTGTTTTTTACAGGTCTTCAGATAGCTTAATTTTTTTTACAAGATTGAGCTGTTTTGTTGCTATAGGTATTGGTGGCAGTCCCTTAATATCTAATATCTAATATCTAATCTTTGGAGTCCTTGAATCTAATCTGTTGTCAGAGTTCTATAGTGTAAGCATGTAGTGAGGAGCAGCGGGCTGTGTTCCTGTTGCCCAGCTCCTGGCCGCCTGGCTAGCTTATGCCCCAAAATAACAACATACAAACTGTATTCATTTAAACATTGCCTGGCCCATTAGTTTCAGTCTCTTATTAGCTAATTCTCACATCTTGCTTTAACCCATATTTAGTAATGTGTGTAGCACCACAAGGTAGTGGCTTACCAGGAAAGATTCAGCATGTATGACCTGGCGACTGGCTCCATGGCATCTGTCTCAGAGAGGAGAGGCATGGCGACTGTCTCGGTCGGAGAATCATGGTGACTGCCTCACTTCCCTTCTTCCCAGCATTCTGTTCTGTCTACTCCACCTACCTATGTTCTGACCTATCAGGCCAAGCAGTTTCTTTATTAATTAACCAATGAGAGTCCTCCATCATAAGCAGACTTGGGTATCTTAAGAAAATGATTCTCCTCTTGGAATATTTTAGACCTGTTCAGTTCAGATTCATGCTTCAAATTATTTTTTAAATGTAAAATTAATCAGAGAAGACCTAACTCCCTTCTTATGAGGCACATGCTGAGATGGGCAGTGTCCCCTGGGGAGCAGCTGGGGCATCCATCACTGTTCTATCCCTGTTTGAGTCCTGCATTGATGAACCAATGTCAAGTTAGATTTTCTAACCTGAGTAGTTCCTGGGATCTGTCTACTACCCCACAGCATCAGAGATCCTGCATACCAAAGCTCGAGATCCCTGGGCTCAGAAAATCCCACATTGCAGTTGTTTTGTTTTGCTTCTGGGGCTGTTGGCTTGCCTCTCCTCCTCTCTTTCTGCCTCTCTTTCCTTTCTCTCCCTTATACTCTTCCTTTCCTGTATTTCCACTCCCCTCCTTTCTTTTTCCTCCCTCTCCTTTCCCCCATCTTTCTGCTTCCTGATTTTTTGAGCAAATCATTAATTCATTTGAGATTTTTCAAATGTATTTTATTCAGTTCTTAAGTTCATCATGTGTATTGATGGTAACCAATATGCATTCCTGTACTGTTTTTTCTTTAAATATGATTTATACTCTAATAATTATACGTATTTTATGGATCTTTGTAGTGATTTCATGTGTATTGTATGAATGTATGTGTGTGTGTGTGCACGTGCGTGCGCATGCACACGCGCAAGCATGGGAATGTGTGGTTGTGAATGTGAGTGTGTGTGAGAGAGTATGTGTGAGTGTTGGGTGGGAGCTGCTGGGGCTGGCATCAAGGACAGCATCTGCCTAGAATTATAGTCGCTTCCCCTCCTGGAGTCTTTCTGCTTGTGTCCGAGTTGCAGATGTGGATCAGCTAGCTGTCCGTCTTTCAAATCTCTGAAGTGTGCCATTGTGACCACATTCACTGGGTGTGCAGCTCTCTGCTATACACACAAGCACATTTTATCCTTGAGTTTGTTGAAGACAACATCTAGTTTTGTGTGTGGCACCACCCATTCTTTCAACAGATTAGACCAACCCCAAAGGAGTACTGAGAGGGCGGCCGATGGAGACTTACGCTACTGAGACTGTTAGCTGCATTTCCATGCATCCTTAGTTTGGATGATAGCATTATTTAAAATTACACACAGCAGCAGAAGCAAAGCGCAGGCTCTGCATCTAGCTGCAGGTGGTAAATAACACAGAGAGAACCCGCCTGTTGTATGATACAGGCGTCACGCTTTTCTTTGAATCTGGGAACACTGTTTGCATTTCTTTCGGTGTATATATCTGATTAGTAATATACATCAGGTCATACTAATGCTTGAATAGTCTATAACCTTTTAAATAATTCTCAGAATAGGATGAGAAAATCCAATTATCATTTTTCATCAGTAGGAAGCTCTGGAACAATTAGACTTTGCCCTGTTGTTTTATTCCGTCATGGAACTCTGTGTTCTTATAAAGTAGTCTCCAATCTTCTGAATCATCTTTTTGAGAAATAATTTACATGTAATAAGGTGTACTCATTTGAAGCATAGTCTAATGAATTTTGACAGCATTTGTACCCTGTAGCCACAACTGTAGTCAGTCACTTGAGAGGGAAGCCTAGATATCATTCAGCATTCTCTCTATTACATCCAAATGATTAGGAACTCCACTTCACAGTCCAGTCTTCCGTGGGCCTCTGCTCTTTACTCCCAGGGAGACTGCCACAGTTTTTAATGCACTGGTCTCCAACAACCTTTCCCTCCTTTCTACTCTTAACCTCTTTCCTTCCTTGGATCCACTACACGATGTCTCTAAATTGGGATTTTTCTGAGAGACAGGTCTGGTTACATTACGGCCACCCATCCACCATCCCTGCCTCCATTACCCACCCCCAACTCTCAGCCCTCTCCCCCCACCACCTAAAATACCCCACGACTCCTCTCTGTTCCTGTCCTTAGTCACTGGTTTGGGGAAGGGCATTGGTGCATAGTTGCAGCTGTTTATTCAAATCTACTTAAAGCCATTATTAAATTTAAATTTAAGTTTGCAAACTTCATTTCCCCCTGTTTTGAATGCCTTCCTGTAATTATCCTGCTGTATCTCAAATGCCTTAACACACATTCAGATCGTGAACTCACAGATCAGTAAAGATCAACTCTGGGGTGACATCACATCGGATGTTTTTACTGAGTCTGATCAAAACATGAAGAGCTGTCTGAATATGACAACAAAGAATGACGAACATTACTGTACCTGTCATGTGGTTGTTTTTTGTAGCACGCTATTCTGTGTTTTTTCTTCTTCATAGAGGGGTGTAATTTTCAACATAAATCCTGAAAAATTATCTATTCTTCAGCATAAGTGTTTGTATTAATTGAGTTGCTGAGCTCTGGTGTAAATGAATTTCCCAGGTTTTTCAGGACTAATATTTATAAAGTGATTATTCCCATCTTTAAAAAAATCAAAATCTCAGTGTATGGTTTTCTAGTTGTCGAGAGATGGTTTCTACATTTCATGTGTAAGGGTTGGTACCCAGGGTCCTGGCATGATGCTGAAGGACAAAGCTTGAAGGCTCACAGCAGCCTGTAAGGACTGTCTTGTACAGTTAAGTTTACCATGACACTGTGATTTCATTAACACACAGTTCATTGCCTGTGGGGGAGGCAATGTTCCTCTGCTTTTATTCACAGTGCTTGACAAGGGAGGAAGGAATGAGCTTGACAGATGAGGCGTAGTGACCACACAGGACGTTTCTATGTCACTTCGAGCCCAATTGTTACAGTCTAGGTGCTGGAGCAGATTGAAGGGAGCCTTTGTAGATATGAAGTCTAATTAAGCTGAGGAGTGTTTTTCTATGGTGGGAACTCATAGAGGTGGTTTGACCAGCACAGACAAGATCCATGATGGCGCACAGGCCCCACTGCACTCACAAGTGGAGCTGGTGCTGCCAGTGACTCTTGGGAGAACAATTTACAGCTGGCAGAAGCAGCCCTGCCACAGGCTGGGTCTTCAGTACGTCTGTGGGGATGGCAGACTGATGCTTATTATGGAGCCTCGTAGTTGAAGGCAGTCATTCACCTGTGACTTGATTAGGTACAATGTCACATCTCCATGGGAAGGGGACTGTACTTCATGTTCTTGTCAGTGACGTTCGCAGAGTGAACTATGACGTGTTAGAATCATCTCAAAGCTGCGTTACAGAGACTTACTCTGAAGCCACAACACTTAAAGCAGCAGGTCAGAGGTAAAAGACTAGACACATTTATCAGTGAACCAAGTACAGGCCTGGAAATACCCAAATAGATACAGCCAGAGGATCTTCAACCAAAAAAGCAGACAATTCATCAATGTGAGAAAATGTGAATTTGGACCTTTCATTGAATTAACTCAAGATGGGTTGTAATCTTAAATGTAAAACTCTCAAAACTAAATTGTAGAAGAAAACTCAGACAGCATTCAGAAACTAAAACAGGATTTTAAAAAAAAGAAAATTACTAAATTATATATCATTAAAATTCAATCCCCTGTTTTGGAAAGACACTGTTAAGGGAATGAAGAGGGGCCAGGGAGTTGACTCGCAGGTAAAGGTATCCAATGCCATTCCCAAGGGCCTGAGCTGATCCAATGAGCCCACATGGTGGAAGGGGAGAACCGGCTTCCACAAGTTTTCCTCTGGCCTTCACACATCTGCCATGGCATGTGCATATCCATATACACACTATATAAATAAATATACATTTTTATTTGTTTTGTTTTTTGTTGTTGTTTTGATTTTTTTCTTGACAGAGTTTCTCCGTGTAGCCCTGGCTGTCTTGGAACTCACTCTATAGACCAGGCTGGCCTCAAACTCAGAGATCTGCCTTCTTCTGCCTCCCAAGTACTGGGATTAAAGGTGTTTGCCATTACCCCCTGGCTGTTAAATATTATGTTTTAAAGAAACAGGTAAGAAATACTTGCAAAGCATGCACCTGGTAAAGGACACATAACCATAGTGTATTTAATAAACCTTGTAAAGCTCAACAATAAGAAAACAAAGAATCTACTTAAAATGAACAAAGGCTCTGAAAACGCCACTAAGATAGAGCACGGGCAAACGTGCGTGTGGGAGATGCTCAGGTCAGTAGGCAACTGCTGAGGAAACAACGCCATGCCACTGTTAACCTGATGGAGTCGCTAGCATCCAGAGACACCGGTGAACACCAAATGCTGGCAGGGACTGGGAGCTGATAGCCCTAGCTGAGTATCTTTTACGGCCAGGTAATCAGCCTTTGTGTGAGCCAGCAGTAGCACTCTTGTTATGTATCCAGAGCTTAGTCCAGAGAGAGCTGTGGACAAGGATTCACAACATCTTCACATATTATGAAGGCGTGCTCTGGAGTTAATGAAGAAAGTGATACAATCATACAATGGACTATTACTCAGTTATGAAAAATGCACTATGAAGAGAAGACATGGGTGGAAGTCTGCTAGGTGTATATTGCCAAGTGAGAGAAGTTAAGAGTCATAGTACATGGTTCCAGCCATCCAACATTCTGGAAATCGCAGAACTATGAGAGTAGAAAGATTGGCGCTTTCCAGAAATTTGGGGGACGGAGTAAAACACAGGGGAGTTTCTCTTAACCATGGGAATTATTCCATACAGTATTAGCAGTAAACACATACTCTGTGCATTTGTTACAAGTTCCAGAATGTTAGAACCCTAAAGAGTGAACCTCAAGGTGTGTAACATTTGAAAAACCATCAAGAGATTTTGATATCTCAGTAAGGGATGCAGGCTCTGACCCTAAGAAATTCTGACTATATTGCAAATATATGAACCAATCTCTGGGGTACGGAGGGGCACGGTGGCCTATATAAATAACATTGGTCATTTGTTTATGCAGTTTAAAAAAATTACAGTGCCTCTAAACATTTAAACTGGAATAGAAAATTCCTGTAAATGGGTAGTGTATGATATAAGCCAAGCTCCTCCCTTTTGGAGTGGGCATTTATGACAGGGAAGGGGAGGAAGCTTGGATAATAGATGAGATTTGGAGACATCAGTATGAACTTGTGCTTGTTAATATGAGCACAGCTGGCTATATGGAGACATGTTAAAGCATGTGCTTATGCAGACACACAGGGCAGTGTACACACACACATATTTCCTCTTCCATCTGAGGGGCCTAAAAGAAGTGGCGTCGCAATAGCTAAAAAGTACATTCTGTCCCAGGCTTTGTTGCTGATTCCGGTCCCTAATATAAGGAAGTGCTGTGCTGAGAAATGGTTGCTTTCAGGAATGGGTAGGGAATGTGGAGTTCAGAGAGTAAGCACTGTAGTGCCAGGAACCAAGGGAGTGCCAGCTTGTCTACCCGTACATACACACGGTGCAGAGGGACACGGGGATGGAGTGTGTGAAAACTCTGTATATCATCTCAATTTTTCTGCAGATCTAAATTATTCTTTCAAAGTCCATAACATGCTGTGCATGGTGGTGCCTGCCTGTCATCTCAGTTCTTAGAGGGTGAGGATTATTGTAAGCCTGAGGCTAGCCTAGTCTACCTACTCTGTAAGTTCTAAGCAGGCTAGCCTCGTCTACCTAGTACAAAAGTTCTAGATCAGTCAGGGTTGCATAGCAAGACTGTCTAAAAACAAAACAAAACAAAACAAAAAAAGAGCTGGAGAGATGGTTCAGGGGTTAAGAGCCCCGGCTGCTCTTCCAGAGGACCCAGCTTTAATTTCCAGGACCCCTATAGCAGCTTACAACTGTCTGTAACTCCAATTCCAGAGAATCTTGACACACTCACAGAAACAAGTGTGCACATAAAGAAGAAAGAAAAAAAAGAAACAAAATCTTATTTTTAAAAACTGGAAATATTGTTTGAAAAGCCTCAGAATAATTCAGTGGCCTCTCTTCTGCAGCTTTGACAGTGTTTCCTGCCTTGCTGAGTCAACGTCCCTCTCAGACATCACCTTTGATGGCAATCCAATAGCTCAAGAGTCATGGTACAAACACACGGTCCTTCAGAATATGATGCAGCTGCGCCAGCTAGACATGAAGAGAATCACGGTGAGCACCACTCAGTGTATCTCCCTGCTCCCCTGAGTGTGGCCTCCAGTACCTCCCTGCTCCCCTGAGTGTGGCCTCCAGTACCTCCCTGCTCCCCTGAGTGTTTCCTTTAGAACCTCCCTGCTCCCCTGAATGTGCCCTCCAGTACCTCCTTGCTCCCCTGAGTGTGGCCTCCCATGTACCTCCCTGCTCCCCTGAGTGTGGGTAGGAAATTGGGGTTCCAGTTGCGTGAGTGCTTGTTAATTTAACTAATAAAGAAACTATGGGTTAGTGTGGTTACATACTTCATAATTGTATGTACAGGGTTGTTTTTAAACCATCTTGCCCATCTCCAATTTCGTCGAATGGGGCTTCTAAAATTCCTAAAATCAAGCCAGACTCCAAATTTGCTTTTCATTCTTGCTCAATATTTAGCTAATAATTGATTTCAAAATGACAAATGAGAGCTGCATATGTAACACAGTGTCATGCTGGAGCCGTAGGGCAGTTTGACGTCATGCTGACCATTCCTTAGCAGTTACTCGTTCCCTCTCATCTCCTTTTCCTTCAAGTTAGGCAGTCACCTAAGTACCCCGTCCCACAGGGTTGTGGGGGGAACAAAAGTATAAACTCCTGAAGGCTGTGAGGCCCCAGGAGCTGTGTGGAGTCTTATGGTTGCTGGTCTTGCTGTTGATAAAGATGTCGTAGCTCCTAGTGTATACAGCCGTTCCTTGTCATTCTCTTTCTGGTTTGTGTTTCCTATAGTGAGACTTCTTTTTCAGTGTGAACACTGCTCTAAGGGGATCTGCATATGATTCTCCAGGGCACAGTGTATATCAGCATGGCACTGGCTCCAAGAAGACCTGCCTGCCTCTCTCTCATGACACTTCACATTTCTTCAAATGCTTACTTTCTCAGAAAACATACAAGACTAACCTCAGTGTGTTCATCTCTGTCCTTGACATATACCAGGCCTCTACTTGCTTTTCCCCCAAGCTGTACCGATTTGATGTGGAGTCTGCAGCTGGGTTCATGTGATTGCCTCATGACTTACTCTTGGAATGTCAGCTCCTCACTGTGTGCCGTTTCCATTGATCGTTTAGTGACACTGGGTATCTGGAGTGAGTGGTCAATAGCTAAACATGCAGGTGAATCCGTGAGCACCATGGGTGGGCCCTAGGGGTTTCTTGTGCTCTTCTTCCATGATGGAGAGACAGCTCTTTGTCTGTTTAATCAGACATTTGCTGTCAGCAGTGATTTGTATTTTAGGGGCTACTCTTTTCCCTTGTTTCCATGTCTTTCTTAGCTGGGCATCCTGGATACTTCTGTTTGTTCTTCTTGCTGAAGATGAGGCAGAAAAGATGTAGAGCTAACCCCTGAGTAGTTGAGCATGTTGTACTTCAACCCTGTCTGTCCTGGCTGTGTATGTGAGTAGTTGAGTACATGGCTGCACTGTTGCATGTCAGCCCCGTCTGTCCAACAGTAGACAGTGCTCAGGGGTAGAACCCCTTCCTTCCCTCTCTACAGCAGGTGCTCTACAGATGTCCCCTCCTTCTCTGCCTCACATAATGCTGCAGAATGGAGTTGGATTTACTAAGCCTCAATAATGACTTGTTGATCCATGGAAAATTCCCTAATTTCATATATGTAATAAAGGAGAATGATCCGTGTATGATTGTTCCCCTCATCCATTCCACAGAGTGCATTTGCCTGGCCCGGGAGTATGACAGGGTCACCTGCTCTGCTGAATAGCCAGCAGTTCTACAGAACACACAGCTGTAAACATAAAAACAGCACATCTGCTCCTTCACAGTTCACTTTTTAGTTAAAAATCAACCTCAAACTTAAGGTTATGAGCACAGAACATTTTTGAGAGCACAATGTTGTCAGTTCTGCAGCAATGACCACATGTGACCACATTCTGCCAGCGCAACTGAGACACTAACACTGACAAGAGACTAGCGCCACATTCACCCTCCTACACTGAGACATTGCTTTCCATAGTAAAACAACCCACCTCTTCTCCACCTTTCCTGTCTGCGACGTTTAGGAAGGTTATAGATGGGTTCTTCTAACTTTTCTTTTTTTTAATGTGTTATACATTTTCTCTGCTCCCCTGCCTTTCTCTCCCCTCCCCTTCAACCCTCTCCCATGGTGCCTATGCTCACAATTTACTCAGGAGATCTTGTCTTTTTCTACTTCCCATGTAGATTAGATCCATGTATGTCTCTCTTAAGGTCCTCATTGTTGTCCAGGTTCTCTGGAATTGTGAATTGTAAGCAGGTTTTTTGTTTATTTGCTTGCTTGCTTTATGTCTAAAAGCCAGTTATGAGTGAGTACATATGATATTTGTCTTTCTGGGTCTGGGTTACTTCACTCAATATGATGTTTTCTAGATCTATCCACTTGCCTACAAATTTCAAAATGTCATTATTTTTTTTCTGCTGTGTAGCACCCCATTGTGTAAATGTATCACATTTTCCTTATCCATTCTTCGGTCAAGGGGCATTTAGGTTGTTTCCAGGTTCTGGCTATGACAAATAATGCTGCTATGAACATAGTTAAGCACATGTCCTTGTGGTATGATTGAGCATCTTTTGTGTATATACCCAAAAGTGGTATTGCTAGGTCTTGAGGTAGGTCGTTTCCTAATTTTCTGAGAAATTGCCGTATTGATATCCAAAGGGGTTCTACCAGCTTTTACTTCCACCAGCAATGCAGGAGTGTTCCTTTTACCCCAATCCTCTCCAGCATAAACTGTCATCAGTGATTTTGATTTTGGCCATTCCTACAGGTGTAAGATGGAATCTCAGAGTTAGTTTTGATTTGCATTTCTCTGAAGGCTAAGGATGTTGAGCATTTCATTAAGTGTCTTTCAACCATTTTAGATTCCTCTGTTGAGAGTTCTCTGTTTAGGCCTATACCCCATTTTTTATTGGATTATTTGTTATTTTGATGACCAATTTCTTGAATTCTTTGTATATTTGGAGATCAGTCCTCTGTCCGACATGGGGTTGGTGAAGATCTTTTCCCATTCTGTAGGCTGCTGTTTTGTCTTGTTAACCATGTCCTTTGCTTTACAGAAGTTTCAGGAGGTCCCATTTATTATTTTTTTTTCTGTGTCTGTGCTACTATTTAGGAAGTAGTCTCTTGTGCCAATGCGTTCAAGTGTACTTCCCACTTTCTCTTCTGTGAGGTTCAGTGTATTTGGTTTTATGTTGAGATCTTTGATCCATTTGGACTTGAGTTTTGTGCATGGTGATAGATATGGATCTATTTTCATTCTTCTACATGTTGACATCCAGTTATGCCAGCACCATTTGTTGAATATACTTTCTTTTTTCCATAGATGAATTGTTTTATAGAACGACCCTCACTTCAAAATTTTTCACTTTTTCTTTGAAATTAAATTTTGTGTAACATATCTTTGGCATGAATGTCTATTTTCTCTGTTTTGTTGCAGTCTGTCAATAGGTACGTTATTCATGCTTGCTCCTTTGCTGATAATATTTACTCAGATGAAGATCCAGTCCTGCAGGTCTTACTTATGAAGTTATTCTTTCTGTTTTTGATCTTGTTCCTCACACATATGTAGGTTAGTTTAGATCAGTATAAAGTGGTAGACAAAAAAAAACCAACAACAAAAAAAAAAAAACAGCTGGCCTGGTCGTTTAGACCAGGAAATGAGGGTCAGAGTGTCAAGTCTGAGGCTGGGTGGGAGAGAGGATGCACCCTACAACTCACCTACCAGTCATTGTAACTGATGGTGTATTCACTGATGGGTTAAAATATTTATCTTTCTTTCAGTTTGCACAGATGGCTTTTTCAAATGGCTACTTAGCTGGAATGTGAACACGGTGTCTACTTTGTTAGAATGTGAATGCTAGTTTAGTTGCTTGGACCTTAATAAAGGGAATTGTTACACTTTCCTTTTGACCAAGAAGCACTGTGAAAATACTCTTCACAGGATCTGTACACACCTTAAGTGGAGATTTCTGTCGTAGGGTGTGTATGAGGCATCAGACAAGAGCAGAGTCACAGTTCTTTACAGTTTACGATAGAGGCAGGTATGCAGCCAGGTTACAGCAGATAGGGACAATCTAGTTAGAAAACACAGCAGCTCTGTCTGCCTTCCTGCCTATATGTCTGTCTGTCTGTCTGTCTGCCTGCCTGCCTGCCTTCCTGCCTGCCTGCCTGCCTGCCTGATTTGCATGCACACTCACAAGCTTACATACTCATGGAAGCCTAAGGCAAAGTTGCACAAGAAGGCAAAGTAACTCCTAACTTTATCAGAGAAGTAAGAAAACTTTCAAAGAGAAAACTTTTGACTCGGGACTTGAAGAATAGCAGTGAAACGAGGCTGTCTAGGTGGAGAGTGATGGTGTGCACAGTGCAGGGGTGAGGGGTGGCATGCAAGGTGCAGAGGGGTGGTATACACAGTGCAGAGGGGTGGTATACACAGTGCAGAGGGGTGGCATGCAAGGTGCAGAGGGGTGGTATACACAGTGCAGAGGGGTGGTATACACAGTGCAGAGGGGTGGTATACACAGTGCAGAGGGGTGATATACACAGTGCAGAGGGGTGGTATACACAGTACAGGGGGTGATATACACAGTGCAGAGGGGTGGTATACACAGTACAGGGGGTGATATGCACAATGCAGGGGGTGATATACACAGTGCAGAGGGGTGATATACACAGTGCAGGGGGTGATATACACAGTTCAGGGGGTGATATGCACAGTGCAGGGGGTGATATGCACAGTGCAGGGGGTGATATGCACAGTGCAGGGGGTGATATGCACAGTGCAGAGGGGTGATATGCATGGTGCAGAGGGGTGATATACACAGTGCAAAGGGATGGTATGCACAGTGCAGGGTGTGGTATGCACAGTGCAGGGGGTGATATACACAGTACAGGGGGTGATATACACAGTACAGGGGGTGATATACACAGTACAGGGGGTGATATGCACAGTGCAGGGGGTGATATACACAGTACAGGGGGTGATATACACAGTACAGGGGGTGATATACACAGTACAGGGGGTGATATGCACAGTGCAGGGGGTGATATACACAGTGCAGAGGGGTGATATACACAGTGCAGAGGGGTGATATACACAGTGCAGGGGGTGATATACACAGTGCAGGGGGTGATATACACAGTACAGGGGGTGATATACACAGTACAGGGGGTGATATGCATGGTGCAGGGGGTGATATGCACGGTGCAGGGGGTGATATGCACAGTACAGGGGGGTGATATGCACGGTGCAGGGGGAACTAAGGGAATGTGGCAGCTGATAACAGCAGCTAAGTTTAGCTAGTCATTGGGTGTTTGTGGAAGAGAAATGCTGAAGGAAAAGATGTCTAAGCAGGCTTAGAGTGTTTTTGTTCTATGCTTAATAAGAGGAGCTCCTGAAGCCTTGAATTAGTAAAACAGTTTGCCTATTAAAAATGCTGTCCAACCTGATAGGGCCTGTTAACATTCCATCATGGGGGGGGGGGGGATTTTAGGCCCCACCCCTTCCTGAGAAGCTATTGGCAGTTAATGCTTGCTCAGGAAGAAGTCATTTTCCTTATTGGGCATTGTAGCCACTGGGCGTTGTTTGACCACACTCCAAAACAAAACTAAACTCCTCAGCTATGCTCTTGCTAATGACTCTAATTAAACATCGGGAAACACACACGAATGGCTGACCCACTGCTGTCCTCAGTTCTTAATTAGATTATCTCCTCGGAAGAATGGGTTGTGGTTCAACAAGAGTAAACTAAAGATTCACAAGATGAACGTGGGACAGGTTTGGGTCCAGGCCTGTCTAGTGCTGACATTAGCGAAGTTCGTCCCTGTAGGACCTGAGGGCAAGAACTCACAGCTTTGGGGAGTAGGTGGCCTGCCGGAACTGCTCAGCTGGAGCAGTGTGAAAGCAGATGTGATAATATGCAGATAAAGGAACACAGCTTTGTTCTGTGAAAGCTTATTTACAGATCTGGCCTTTTGTCTGTGTCCTGGAGTTTGTCAAGCCCTGATCTACTGAATGATTTGCTGGACTAAGTAAGTTACAGCAGGGGCTAGTAAGATGGTTCAGACGGTACCGGTACTGGCCACCAAGCTGACCAATTTTTGTTTGATCCTTAGAACCAACATGGTAGGAGAGGACCAACTCCTGAAAATTGTCCTCTGATCTCTACGTTCTTGTAATGATATATACACCCTCAATACATGCATTATACATACATACATATTTTTAAAGGTTATACTCTGGCCCGGTGGTGTAGAGTAGCAGAGCAGCTGAAAGGCAGCGGTAGCTAAGCTGTCTTCTTATCACAGGAAAGAATGTAAAGTCCCCAGCGTGACAGCTTGAGGTTGACTGGAAGAACTAGAACCTGAACCTTGCAGGCAGTGCTCACTAGGAGGCACCATTAGTTCACTGAGCATCTCCTTCCAGACAAAATGAATTCTCTTTGAAACATTTTTAGTTGGCATGATACCTGTCGATATTTGTGGGACATAGTTATAGTGTGTGTGTGTGTGTGTGTGTGTGTGTGTGTGTGTGTAACAGTAATCAAAATAGGCTAATTATTAGTAGTCCCTCTCAGAGACTGGGATAGACCATATCTTTGGTATTTGAGCAAAGCATTTGGCAAAGTTTATTGCTTTCATTTTGAACCAAGCTGGGTGCCTGCAGGTTCTTGATTCATGTATACCCACAGATCACAGGAACTGACTGATGCCAGCCTCTGAGAAATCTCCATGGATATACTGTGGGTTTTCCTCCAACATTCTATTGAACATTTTGTTAATGTCTAGATGAGGGAATATTGATGCTGCCTGATATAGTGTGTGGGTGACAGGAGCTGGGGAACTTAGATTGATCCAGTCAGGATCCAGAAGTAGCTCACCCACCTACGGTCCAAGACAGGCTTTGAAAACAATGTCCTACGACAAATCCATCCACATCTGTCTTCATATGGCTCTCAAACATGTGTGTGCATGTGAGTGCTTGCATGAGTGTTGATTATTTTATTTTAAAATTTGCTTGTTTTATGTGTATGAATGTTGTGCTTGCATGCATCTGTTTGTACCACATGCATACCCAGTACCTACAGAGGCAGAAGAAGATGCTGGACCCCCTGGGGATTATAGACAGGTATGAGCTGCCATGTGGGTCCTGGGAACTAAACCCAGGACCTCTGGGAGAATAGTCTGTGTTCTTAACCACTGAACCATCCCTCCGTCCCTTGTTTTATTTTCTTATTTGGTTTTTGTTTTGTTTTGTTGTTGTTTTGAGACAAGGTCTTACTCATGTATCCCTGGATGGCCTGGAAATCTCTATGAAGGTCAGGCTGGCCTCCAGTTCATAAGCCCTGCCTCCCAGGTGCTGGGTTAGATATGAAGCACCACACCTGGCCCAGTTCTATGTCTTTTACAGAAAAAAAATCTGATTACCTTTTGTCTAGCAAAATAAAAGAATTTCAGAAGGTAAAACATTAGATCAGTTGAAACAATATTTGACTTTACATCAGCAGTGGCAGCAGCAGGCTGAACCAGCCCTAGCGCAGGTGCAGGGATATTTACTCACGGCAGCCACAGACTGAAGGGTCACCAACACAGGTGTGGGGAATGGTGACCCGACGAGCGTGTGCATGGACAAACCTGAACAAACTTGAGTGAATTATGAATGATAGTTAGCATGGCTTCAAACTATATGCATTTGTAGAAGCAGAGAAATCAAGAAATGGAGATAATCCTCCTCCTTTTCCCTTCAGTGGTCAGATTCCTTCTGAACTATTATTTTTAGGATGTTCATGTGTGTGTGTGTGTGTGTGTGTGTGTGTGTGTGTGTTATATGTGTGTATGCATATGCCTGTTTGCATATGTGTAAGGATCCAGGAGAGACCAGAGGTAGTGTTTCTCACTTGAACCCAGAGCTCACTGACTGACAGGTCTGAGTAGCCAGCTTCCTCCATGATACCCTGTCCTTCTCTGGACTGCAGAATGCTGGAATTATATGGAGGCTGCCACGCACACCCGGCATTCACATGGGTGCTGGGGGTCTGAACTCTGGTCTTGATGTTTGCAGGGCAAGCACCACCCACTGAGCATTTCCCCAGCCTCTGAGCTGCAGTTTTATATTTTAGGTAGCCATCTGTAGCATTTCGGGGCACCTGGATTGAACAGAGAAGGAAGACTTGGCAGTGGGTGTAACAACCTGAGGAGGTAGAACAAAGACCATTACATAGGAAATGTGGGATGGCGGAGTTTAGTTCCCAGCACCCACATCCAGAGTCCAGAAATGTCTGTAACCCCAGATTCAGGGACTCCAAGGACACACACACATAGATGGTGGACGCTCATACAAATAATACACATACACAAATAATAAAAGTAAAATACCTTTTTAAAAAATGGAGTTTTCTTCTCTATTTAAAAGACAATGCTTTGGGAACGCAGGTGCAGTCAGCATTCTAAAGAGAATTTATATCAGACCGCCCGCCCCAAGCCCACAGTTAGTTTGTTCAAGGTAAATTTTGATCTAAAAAAAAATGACATTACAGGGTCTGACATTACTAAGGCTACTGAAAATTGGGTTCTCCTTCTGTAGTGTGTGGCCTCTGAAGTTGCATGTGATCCTATAAGTTTCTTTGGCTACATAAATGCATCATTAATATGTGTCATTTCCAGAGAGACATTTGGAAACCAGTGTGTTGTTCATGATTCTTTATGTTCATGACCCGTGCCCTGGTCATTATGGAAGCGTGCACTGAGCATAAGATGCCCTCAAATGGCAGCTGCCAGGAATACCTAACCCTGCACCAAAAACATCTGCAGTGTTCTTTTAGCATGAAATAAACTTCTTTAACACTTTTTGTGTCTATAACATGTTTGTGTGTGTGCATGTTTGCGTGAGCGCATGTGCACATGTCAGTGTGCATGCGTGTGAAGGCCTGTAGCTGACGGGTGTATTCCTCAATCACTTTCCACCTTAGTTCTGAGGCAGGGTCTCTCCCCGAACCACAGCTCACTGATTCCATCAGACTCTCTGGCCAGTAAGACCCAGAGTCCCTTCCGCCTCTGCTTCCCCAGTGTTGGAGCTGCAGGCACGGGCAAGCACACACTTTCCTGACTGAGCCATCTCCTCAGCCCAGTACTCGACAATAATATTAGTACAGCTGTAGAAGACGGGTAACTTGGTTCCTAATTTTAACTTTAAAGACTGTAAAAACCACTCTTCTCTGTCTAGTGATATTGGACAAACAACACAGTGCCTGTAATCCTAAGAGCTTTAGTGTTTGTGTACTCAAGGGAAACAGTAGCTCTAGCTGTGTGTTCTAAGTGTGTTATTAAAAGTACACTGGAGTGAAGTAAGTCCCAGAGAATGAACCGCCATCACTGGGACTTCTCAGATCGTCTGTGGTTGTTTCAGAGCTTGGGACCTGAAGCAAGTGTGATCCAGGACATCCGGCACTGATGATTAACTTGACATTGTTTTTATATTGGGTCTTCCTGGGCAAACTAAAGGCAGGAAAAATGTCTAAATCTCTGGCTTCAGATAGATTGCCTTCTTAGCCTCACAAAGGATGGATGTGGCTTTCATCCCAGAGTCTGAGCTAGTCTTAGAGGTGCCAGAACTATCCCTGGCTTTCTTTTCTTTCTTGCCAACAGATTCATGGTCCATCTTCACAGCCAGAGTCTCAGTTTTTTTTATTTATAAAATCAGCTATTTGATATTATGTGTGCTAAAATATAGCCATCAAATGCAAATATATTTACATACATATATACATATATATCCTTAAAACCCTCAGTGTTTAAATGGATTTGGTGTAAATCCAGTTTTCCAGGGTTGAGAATTCTTTTTAAAGTCCTACTGCCTTTAATAGCTGCTCACTTTCTCTGAAAATCAGATGAGAGCATCTCTAAAGTATGTGTCCTACGTGATCCCCGCAGCTTGCTGTTGTGTTTGTATCTGGGCCCTTGGAATAACTGATGCGTCTTCGAGATGAGGCCACTCGGGGCACCATTGTCTTCTGCTCCTTCAGGAACGGCACAGTGTAGGCGGAACACACTGGGTGGATTCTGAGGTTCGCTGGCAAGGCAGCAGAACAGCCCCCTTTTCTGTGACTCTGAGATGCTGCACAGTCCTTGAAATCATAGGGTAATACTTTTTGTTGTTTTAGAAAGGTAGGCAGTATTTTTTTCCTTTTAGATCACCTCTAACAGAGGAGACTGTTAGCACCCAGCAGATTTATTAAGTCAACGGTGTGGCATAGTTACTAAACGAGCTATTGTGTGAAGCTAGGGAGCAAAGTTCTGAAATTTTTACTTAATTTCTCCTTTTTACTTGTGCTTAGTTTTGTTTTAATTAGCAATTATTTTCCATACTTTAAATTTACCAAAACCACATTGAATTTCCATTCCTTTTAAAACAAATACATCATATGACCAAACACTGCTAGGTTATAAACTTCTAAAATTAGAAAAGTAAGCTTGCATAAATCTTTATTTAGACAGCAGCAGTATTACAAGTTACGTTTCAAGCCAGGCAGTCTCTGGCCTGATTTTTGTCACTGACTGTGTGTTTCACTCCAAGCCAACACCTTTCAGAGCATCTGTTCTTCATTTCTTCCCATTTCTTTTTCTCCCTCCCTTCCCTCCCTTCCTCCCTTGTTTCCCTCTTCTCCTTCCCTCCCTCTTTTTCTCCCTTCCTCCCTCCCCCTCCCTCCTTCTTCCCTCCTTCATCCCTCTTTTTCCTTCTTCCCTTTCCTTTGTTATTTCCTAGGAGTTTGGATGTGGGCCAGTGCCGTGCTGCTGGTTTATTCTCTGGCTCTGTAGTAGGGCCTGAAGTCATCATACCTCCTACAGTATTCTTTCTGTTCAGACATGTTCTGGCTAACCAGTCCTTTTTGCTTATGTATTGAATTTTAAGATTATGTTTCCCTTTCTGTGAAGAATGGCCCTGGATTTTTTATTGGGATTGCATTAAATCCATAGCTTAATTTTGGTAGGATGGCTATTTTCATGATACTAATTCTGATCTACACACATGGGGGTGGGGTGGGGGTCTTTCCATCTCTTTGTAGATCCCTCAGTTTCTTTCTTCAGTGTTTTTAGTTGTCAGTATAGAGGTCATTCATATGCTTGGCTAGGCTTATTCTGATGTTTTTGTTTATTTGTTTTGTTTTTGTTTTGAGGCTAGTATAAATATTCCCTGGGTTTCTTTCTCACTGTGTTTGTTATTGGTGTACAGAAAGGCTATTGGTTGTGTATGTTAACTTTTTTTTTAACCTGACATTTTGCTAAAGGTATTATCAGTTCTAGGAATTTCCTGGTGGAGTTGTTAGGATCTCCTAAGTATGGATTCCTACCCTCTGCAAATGGAGATGCTCTGCCTTCCCCTTTTCCTGTCTACATCCCTGTTATTTGCTTCCCTTGTCTTACTAGCTTAGACTTCCAGCACTATATTGACTAAGGGTGGAGAAAGTGGACACCTACATCTTGTTCTTGCTTTTAGTAGGAATGCTTTTAGGCTCTTCTCCACTAACTATAATATTGGCTGGAGGTATGTTGTTTGTAGTCTTTTAAATTTTTATTTATTTTTATTTCATGTGCATCGGGGCTTGCCTGCATTTATGTCTGTTTGAGGGCATTGGATCCCCTGGAATTGGAGTTAGACAGTTGTGAGCTACCATGTGGGTGCTGGGAATTGAACCCTGGTCCTCTAGAAGAACAGTCAATGCTCTTAATTGCTGAGCCATCTTTCCAGCCTGTGTTTATAGTCTTTATCATGTTGAGATATGGTCCTTCTATTCTGAGTTTCTTCAAGACTTTTATCATGAAGAGATGTTGGATTTTTTTCAAAAGCCTTTTCTGCACCTATCAAGTTGAATGACTGTGTGATTTCTGTCCTTCACTCCATTTATGTAACATATAGTATTTATTGACTTTTATATATTGAGCCATTCCCGACTCTCTGAAATTAAGCCAACTTAATCATGATGAATGATCTTTCTGATGTGTCCTGAATTCATTTCACAAGTTTATTTTTCCACCTTTATTAAAGTAGAATTGACAAAATTACAGGGAAAATTTGATAATGGAAAGTGGATGATCTGGCTCTCCTTTTCTTCCTCTTGTTTTCTTTCTTGTATTAACTTGCTAGATTTAGCTCACCTACAGGGTTATGTGCGGGCTTACAAATATACAATTCATTTTAGAATTAGGAGGTGAGAAGAAAGGATAGAGAAAATACCAACCCTTCCTCCGTGGACTGTTTTCTGTTAGCACACACCTCATTGCAACATGGCTTAACACCTCAGGATACTTTCTCTAAAAAACATTTTTTTTTCTAGGAAGAAGAAAGACGTGTGGCATCTGTTGTAGCCAAAAAAGAGGAGGAGAAGAAGAGGGAAAGTCATAAGCAGTCTTTGCTGAAGGTATATCCCTCAATGTCTGCCTCCACTGCACACAGGAGCACACACACACACTGATGCTGGCCAGCCAGTAGGAACATGACTTTCAAAACTAAGTTTGTGTTTTTGTAAATAGCCCTGCTAAGAACTTCCATGGGTTACTATGTAAATAGATCTAAACTTTGGAAATACGGAGGTGCTGTGTATACAAGATGTGCAAGATGAACATTGTAAAAAGAGTCGCAGCAACAGGATAAAGGGACTTAGGGCATTTCTCATGCCAGTGTGGCATTTGTGTATTGCCTGGCATTAGTATATCACTTTGATAGATCTGTGATTGACAGCTATCTTTACTGATATGGTTTTATAAGCTTTGCTCTGAGTTTTTAATGACAGCTTTTAAAACCTAAAATGTTTCTCCATTAGCACCTTTGATACAGAAATGGTGAAACTCTTGAGGAATTCAGAAGTGAAATGTGCTTTAAAGTAGTTCTAAGCAATCAAGCATAACTGATGTAAAGCTCCCCAGTGGTGATTCTTTTCGAATCTTCACGCTGTCATCACAAAGCCTGGTAAAGACAGGTTAGAATGGCAGCTGGGCTCTAAATTAAGCCTGTCTTCCTAAGCAGTACTCCTTTTCTTACGCTTTTCTCATTAAAGTGGCATGCAAAATTCAAAGTGACCGCAGGTCACAGTTATATGTATGAAGTATCCTTAGATCCCCAAAGGGATGGCTATGTTCTGTGGCTTGGTCGGGGTCCGGGCTGCACAAGGACATGCATTTGTCAGAACTGTTCTGCAGTATGGAAAGATTCCTAAGTTAGCATCAAACCATTCTCCAGCACCTTGCAAATCGAGACTACAGATCTGAAAGAGACATGAGTCATGTACTGACTGTAGGCGATCCTCTTCCCTGCTGCTGCCACTGACCTCCAGACTCCCAGATCTTTTTGGCTACCCCTTATCCATTCATCAGTGTGCTTACCTCTGTCCTGACATAGATTCCTCTTGATTCGTTACCTAACAACACGGTCTTAGTTTTCTTATGTTGGATTACCCCTAAGAGTTTATCAAAATTACATGTTTAATGTTTTGTTTATAAAAATATAGCTGCAGTGGTATTTTTAAAAATGTCTACAGGAGCAAGATTTGCCACTGACAGGTCACACTTAGTCACACCTTTTCTAAGTGGCCCGTGCTGGGCAAGTGGCCTTACCTGCCACACCGTTGCTGCTGTCCAGTGCCTATGTGGATGAGTGAGTTAGAGATGGTCCGAGAGACGTTTGCACACTTGAGTAAAATCGAGCCTGTGGAAACCTCTTGTGCAATAGGCCCAGGGCATGGCAAGGAAGAATGGCTGTGGAAACTCTATTGAGGGTTTAGCTAGAAGGCTGCCAGCTTGCCAGTGTGAGGGGAGCCTGGGACAGAATCAACTTGACTTTCATGTCCAACTGAAATTTTATCTCAGTATTACTTCCCCTACCCCCCCAACTCAGCTTTTTCAACATTTAGGAAAATGTGCCATGAATTCTAATGAGCAGTTAAAGGACTGTTTGGAAAGCTTAGCGACAACTTTAGAAAATTTAGCATTTTGTTTGAAGTCTTAGCTCTCTGTCCGATTGCTTATGAAGACTGTGTAGCTTTTTGTTTTTTAATAAGAGAAGTGTTGGCACCAGCAGCCTCAGGCCTGGCCACGTCAGAACAGAGCTCCAGCGCTCCCGTGGCTGCTTCCCTGCAGCCGCACTTATGGATCATGGAGACGACGGAAGTGGGGTGGGAAGGAGCCGAGGCGTGCAGAGCCTGCGGCCTCAGCTGTGCTCACTGTCTTCCTATTTCACATGCCATCTATGAGAGGAAGGGAAGCGACAGCTGTGACATGCACTGGTGAGGTCCTGTCTGGCCAGTGAAGAACAGACTCAAATGTTAGAAGCTGAACTTCACTCCTCAGATGCTGGCCTCTTCCACAAACACTTGACAGCCTGCAGCCACTGAGCAGTGACAGGCATGGATATACCTGGCCTGTTAGTGCTGCCATTACCTTTTGGGTCTGCCTTTCCTTTGTACCCCATAGACACCTTGAGCCCTCCTGTGGCTCTCTGCCCAACCAGGAATGCCCACTTGACCTCCGGATAGACTCATGACTTTTTTTCTTCTCTAGACCCCAACAAAATCACCTACTGACTTAGTCAACCTAGAACCAAGCTGCTTTGAACAGCCTGGAGAAAGGAAGTGCCACTCTGGTGTGGGCGTGAGAAAGGGTTTGCCTTTTCCAAGGCTATCTTGTTACACATTTGCTCATACACCCGTGGTGGAAAAAGATTCTATGACTTTCTCTAAACACTGCTGTGTCTATCTGTCTCATTATGATTTTTTTCTGACAGCTAGGAAGCCAAATACATGGAGCCAGTGGTCTTGCCACTAGGTGGAGATAACAGCATTGTTTAGATTAGAGAGTTAGGTTGGCACAGCAAATAACTAAAATAGAGTTTTATAAGGTAAGTTTATTTTTCATATTCTAAATAGGGTGATAGTGTTTTATAGTAGAATAGCAGGACTTCAATTGCTATGCATAAGAACATTACACACAAAATGTCAATCATCTCAGACATATATACACAGTATTTACAATGTTCTAAACTATGCAGACATTTGAAATAACAAACTGCAGAACAGAGAACTTGGGCCAAAAACATTTCTAAATGTAGAAGGAGAACTTTGAAAAGGTTAGTTCCATTAAGCAAGCCGTCACTTACGGTTCCTGTCCAGTGCCACACACTTGCTAAACTCTTAGGTAAGCAAACATAGGCAGAGGCGCAACTACAAGTGCTTGTTTTCATTTGTGCAGGCGCCAAGGGAATGGGAGAGAAGCCCCTCCCCTTCCCTGGCTCCAGAGTAGACTTCCTGGAGAGGGGCTAGTAGCTCACTTGGTGGATGTTTATCACTGGCAAATTTTGAACGAAAGAGAAAAAGAAGAATCTATATTTAGCATTCTAATCTAACTGAGATTTTAAAATGTTAACTTTTGAGGCCAGCAAGATGACTCAGCAAGTAAAGGTTTTTGCCACCAATTCTGTCGACCTTAGTTTAGTCCCAAGAACTCGCATGGTGGAAGGTGACAACTGACTCTGGCAAGTTATCCTTTGACCTCTGACCTCCATACCCATGCATCATGGCACATACAGGCACTCACACACACACACACTAACACATGCACGCACACGCTATAAAATGTAAAAAAAAAAAAAGTAAAGGCTGCAGAGATGGCTTATCAGTTGAGAGCACTGGCTGCACAGGACACTGGTTCAATTCCCAGCATCCAAATGGCAGGTCACAACTGTCTGTAACTCCACTTTCAGGGGATCTGACACACTCTTCTGGCATCTATAAACACTGAAACTGTGTTGCACAGACATACATGCAGGTAAAGCACCTATACAATAAACAAATAATTTTTAAATAAAATAAAAATAAATTAAGTATTACCTTTTGAAAATGGTGATAGTACCAGAATAGGAATCCTTACCCAGTCCCTGTCAGCTGCATCTGCACTGAATAGAGAGTGTTAATGGAGCATGGCTTCTTTGGGCTTACAGTTTCTTTTCTCAGAAGGGTTTCTATGAGACAGCTGAGTTCCAAGGCTCCAAGTCAGTGGTTCTCGATGCATGAGAAGTACTGGAGCTTGGTAGAGGGGCAGACTCCTGACCCTCCAAAGGCGGGTTAGTTGAGGCACCCTGAACTTCAGAGCCCCTGCCCAAGGCATCACCCATTGCTTCACTTTAGTTAGCCTTCCTGGTCTTCTACAATGATAGTAGCTATCCAGAAATCTTTTTACCCAGTAGAACTTCTCCTAGTAGCCTAGATAATATTTTTTCATCCTTAAATGTCATGATCTATACCATGGGGGCTGAAGAGAGGGCTCAGCACTGAGAGTGCTCGCTGCTCCTGCAGAGAACCTGAGTTTTGTCCCCAGCACCCATGTTTGGTGGTTCACAGTGCTTATAACGCCAGTTCCAGGGGATCTGATGCTCTCTTCTGGCCTCTACAGCAACCCACACATACATTCACATAAAATAAGTATTTTTAAAACCAAGTTACACCATGAAATATGAAATACTAATCAATCTCCACCCTTCTTCCCTTCCTTAATCATTGGGTAAAAAGACGAAAGTATAGTATAGCTACTTCTTGCTCTGTTTAAGGACAGAGGCATATAACTTTGCCAAGCCAGAGTTTCAGTTAGTAAAATAAATATATATCACTGTTCAGAACAAGAAGTCGTCTAATTTTCCACGTAGGCTGACAGCATTATTAAGAGATTTGAGCATGGGGTGAACACAGACTCATAGGCTGGCTTTAGAAGGTGTGCTGGTTGTTTACCGCCAGGGAATTTGTTCGGAAGGTACCAGAAGAAAAGGACAGGGAGCTGGTGTTTCTCTCTTCACAGATACATGCCATATAACCACTCTTCCATTACCTTCCTGTAGGAGAAGAAAAGGCTAACAATTAACAATGTCGCTCGAAAGTGGGATTTGCAGCAACGAGTAGCCAATCTTGCCACCACCCAGGACAGAAAGGACTCCGAGTCCCCTCTGCAGGAGCCCTGTCAGATGGATGGAAGCGCCATCTCTGCATTTCCAGAGGAAACAGGGTATGCAACGGCGCTCTCATGCTCCTGGCGCTTCTAGAGTTGAGTTTAGAAAAGAGATGGTAAACCACTTAACATAAATATTTTTGAGGAATAATTTTCTTAAGAAAGCCAAAGTTTAGATTAAGAAGTTAAGAGAAAAAATTAAAAATATAAATCGGTAACATTTCCCTACTGGAAACCGCCCCCCCCCCCCCCCCCCAGTGGTTTGCTATTTTGAAGGGGAAAAGTCTAGAGACTAACTGCAGCCTATGAGGCCCTCTGTTCATGCACATGACCTTGGAGATTCCCTGGCTCGAGAGAGCTTCTGAACCTCCATCCTCACCTTCTTCCCCAGCCTTTTCTGGCCTAGGCGTCTGGTGAGTCTGTTGCTAGCTGCATGTTTTCCCTGGGCTTCTACATGCCCCTTTAAATGCTTCTGACAGCCAGGCCTAGCGCCCAAGTCCAAACTATTTGGGAAGCTGATGCCAAAGGATCACAAGTTCAAATCTGAGCTAGAGAGTAAGTGCAAGTCTAGTCAGGGCAACTTACTGAGTTTTTGTTTCAAAATTAAAGAAAAAGTAAGTGACGAAAGGTTGGGTGTGGCTCAGTGGGAAAACACTTGTCAAGCATACACAAGGCCAGGTCCAGTCCTCACCGCCGAAAAGGCTTTGGACAAATGCTACCCTGCAGTTGCCTTAGCCCCAGTGATGCTTCAGGGCAAGCTCCTCAAGGGCAAACCTTGGTAGAGTCAGGTCCCGACAACAGAACACAGGTGCAGCTCTGGGGACTGTGCTCTGTACTGTGTGCCTGGTTGCCTGTGGCTGTCACCTTGAGGATGAGCAGCAGCTGGGGAGTGCGGATTATCAGGGGAGTGGCGATGCCTGAGCCTCTCGCTGAAGTTCATCACAGTCCAGCGTTCTTCACTGAGTATTCCTCTGGTTCTCGTCAGTTTTAGATGCTAGAACTCAGAGTCTGTTGGTCTGACTGCTTTTCTAGGGTGCCTATTGGTTTGTATTAGAGTGGAGTCCATAGTCTGGCTCCTATTCTATTTTCCCTCCCTCTTAGGACTCCAGTTAGAGCCTGTTATCTGTGGTGTTACCTTGCAAGATCAACAACATCCACATCCACTCTGCAAGCACAAAACTTGGTCAGCTGATACCATTTAAGCCTTAGCAGCTCTCCTAAGCATTCAAGCCTTGACAACTGCTTAGCAGATCTGAGTTTCTGTGGGATCTATACTTCTTGGCTCCGGAGTTAAGCTGTGTGTTAACACTCTTCTGGTCTCCATGTCACCCAGAGAGAAGACACCCTCTTTTCACCACACCCCCAAGCTGTCCAGACCTTGCCACATTGTGGTTTGCTTCATATCTGAGTGTTCTCTTCTTACACGACTTCTTTTTAATCTGTAATTTCATATTGCACAGTTTTTAAAGTCGAAAGGAATGGGCCTGTAACTGTCGTGACGTTTCTCCCTTGAACAGAGCTGCACTCCTGAAGTCCACTGTCCCCTGCCTAACCCAGTCCTGTCACTGCCTTTGGACCCTCTGGTTTGCCGTGTCATTCGTAGGCTGTGACTTCTTCCTGGTGTTATATTTTGTTCTCATATCCTCTTCTATTTCTCTTATTTTTTCTGTCCTTTCAGCATCGTTAGAGGTAGAATATCCCAGCTCTTACTCTGTGATTTCTTCCCCTCCTCCACTGTCTAACTGGGAAGCTTGTGCATGACAGTGGCTTTAAAGGCCATTTATAGATGAAGACACCAAAATGTATTTCTTTTCCTTTATGGATTTTCTATTTAGATGTTGCATAAGAAAGAAATTCTAAAAATATTGTCCTCATTTTGTTTCATAAAAGTTTAAATTTTGGTCTTCATCAGTCTTGGTTATACCTCACATTGATTTGCCTGAGGTGAGGGCTGGTTTTTCATTTCCTTCTATAGGAACGAGCACTTACTCTAGTGTTCCATTCCTAATACTCTTTCCTTTTCCCACTGGGATCTATGTGCATGTTTTCTTAGCAGTGGGAGTAGGTGGGGGTTTCTTTCTGCCCCACTCAGTGCTAGGGATTAACCTGAGGCATAACTGTTCTCAGTGAGAGCTCTGCCACCGAGCTTGGTCCCCAAGTCTAGTCCTCCAGAGCTTCAGTTAATGCCCTGGGTCATCTCCTTTCTCACTCCCGCCCTACTCGTCCCTTGAGGGGCTCTCTCAGTGGAGCGGCTGCCATCTTCATCCTTATTCGCAGTGCATAGCCAAGGCTGCGGTTTGTTCCTTCCTCACTGTCCGTTCTCCTGAAGCTTGCTGGGCTCCCTGCTGCCAACAGTCGTCCACATCGAGCTCACGGGACTTTATACCTACTCAGTCACTTTAGGTTCCCGAATGGCACCTTGAAAGCAAGGGATTTAGACATGTGTGCTCATTCCTATCTGCTGTTTTGATCGAGAGTACAGGGTAAAGCATTATAAATGCTAGCAATTGTATTCCTATATTCTTTATTAATCTTTAAAATAAACTAACATTTGCCTTTGGACAGTGATGCAAGCCATTCTTCCTAAAGGTGTTAGGCTACTGTAGAGAGCTACAGAGTCTTTTCTTTAGTGTTTCAACTCATGTTTAAATGCTACAGGTGGTTTTCTACTTTAAGCCATCATCGATAGTCCTTAATATTTCATATTCTAAAAAGATAGGACATTCTTGTGTTACCGTGTTCATGACCTCTGACCTATGGGCATATAACTAAATGCCTAAGAGCAAGTGTCCATGAAAACATTATAGGTATATAAAGGAAAGAAATTCTTTAACACCTTGCTATATCCCATTAATGATTTTACTGTTCCCTGAACTTGGGACAGCTCAGCAGTAAATGACATGCCACAGAGGCCTTTTGCCCAGCAGAAATGGCAAAATACTAGGTGTAAGGTTTCCTTTGCTTACATTGGATGCATGCAGTGAAGCTGGCTTGTTTTTGGTCATTTCCTGTCTATGAACACTGGTCTTTTAGCCAACACTATTATAATAAAATATAATGCGTAAAATGAATTTCCACACGCATGAATGTTGTAATAGAAAATTCATAAAATGAGTTATTGTAGGACTCAGCACCACCTACTCGGTGGGAACAAATCATCGGAAAGACGTGAAGCATTCCTGTTCTTGCCTGTTTATAAGGAGCCTGAAGGTAGGAAAGAAAAAAGTGTACAGGCCCCTGGAATAGTGTCTTTTGTTGGCATGTGTGTGGACTGCAGTTGGCCTGGCTCTTAAGAATTTGCCACTTTACTGCATCAAGTCAACAACACCCCCCCCCACCACCACCACCTTTCCTTAGGTTGTTCCAGTAATTGAGGAGACACAGGATGTTTCCTGGTTGTCTCAGAAAGAGCTGGTTGAATAGATGGTACTTGGTCTTGACATTAACCACTAAAGAACTTGAAGGTAATTCACATTGGAGATCCTCCCTCCTGCCGCCACGTATTCATCTTTGAGTTGGAGAACATAGCAGTAAGGTATTTAGCTTTATGTGAAATCAAGCTTGAAAATCATGGAGCCTCCACAGAAGAATCCTGACTTTCTCATGGTGCAGGTTCAGGCTGAATATGGGTAGGAAGCTGGCTGGGCCCAGTCACTCCCTAGAAGTTGAAGGCATACCTACTTCTTTCTTCCCCCTCATTTTCTATGGCCAATTAGCTATTAATTCCCCTTTTATCTTATCCTAAATACCTGGTGATAAGTTGTCCTTCATTGATAATGGTCACAAAGGTATTGAACTAACTTCAAGGCATGGTTTTATGCCTTTATTATTTCTGGTTTTCACGGCACCTATGAAAACATAATGATATGGAATTACCATTTATATACCAGGAACCTCAAACTCAAATCCAGAACCTTCTTGAGAGAGTGGCAGGTCTGGAGGCTTAGCCAAGGGCCATCCAATTTTATGGGCAATGCCACCTCTCCTATAGTTTACCATGTTTTTCTGTTATGCCCTCTTGTGGGCTGGTTGACATGGCACCGATTTTATTAATCTCCCAGCATCCACCCTCTTCCTCTCAAATCCTTCATATGTCTGCAGGGAGTTCCTGAAGGCCAAGGGTGCATGCGCTTCATCTGTGTATCCCAGCACAAGGACTTAGACCTTGTCTGACTCTGTGGGGTTATGTTACAAAGGCTCCAACTGTGACCTCCCTGCCTCCCTGCCTCCCTGCCTCCCTGCCTCCCTGCCTCCCTGCCTCTCTGCCTCCCTCCCTCCCTTCCTTCCATTCTTGTATATGTGCATATTTCTGGAGATTGAACCCAGGGCCTCAGACATGAATGTGCTCTATTTCTGAGCTAAATTCCAAGCTCACTAGATATGGTCTTTCCCTTTTTGTTTAAAACCCTTTTCTGTTCCTCTAGCTATGGGATAATATCTGACTTTCCAGCTTCATTTCCCTCGCCCGTTCCCCTGTCTCCGTGTTACAGTCCCATGTTCCAGGGTTCCAGTCATACTGAAACTGAGCTCCCACCACTGCTCAGCATAGGCTTCTACCCCCTTTTTCCTCATGCTCCTTCTCTGCTTCTGGTAGAATACTGTACCCACAACTCAAGGGTCAGTCTAAAGGCTGCTTCTTCTTGTGACCCAGCTTCTTCCCCCAACGGGATTTGTCATTCATTTTTCTGTTTCCGTAGCATAAGGTTGAAATACCCACTCTGTGACAGTTAGCACATCATACTTAATGTCCATGTTTCCCTTCTTTTAAATCCCCTATCCAGACTGGAAAATCTTTGAGGGCAGGTATATCTTGATTTCTTTGTATATCTCCAATGCCTAGCACAGTATGTCACATACATAATAAGCTCTCTGCAAAATCCTACTGATTAGTTCGATGACATATTGAGGTCATTTCAGTTTAGAAATTATATGGCTTGCTTGTTAGGATTACAGCCACGGTGTCTGGGGAAGTATAGCTCCATAATTTGGCTTTACAACAATAGTCTTGATACATCAAAACGAAAAGGTGTATGTGCTCACTACCAAATGTCCTTATCAATACAGATGAGCTAGTCACCTGTGCCGGCAGACTTAGCATAGAACTTTGTACATAGCAGCCTTCCTGGAGATGTTTGATGAGTGAATAAATGAACTGATATGTACATATCATGTCTCTAACTTAAAAGGATGGGACATACCTCTATCATTCATGCAAGGATACTGTCCAACATATAAACATTGTTCAGTGTGCAGTCAAAATCATTTTTATGGAAATTGAGCATATCTTGTTAAGGAAGCAAATTAGTAAGCAGTGGCCTGAGTGTGAGGCCAGACCAGCAGCCTCATTAATTGGCTTGGCCTTGCATGTCACGGGGAACAGCTGCTCTTTTTCTTCCGGGGAAGGCCAAGGCTGGCTACAGCCCAGCAGCCACGTGTTTCATGAGGTCTGCAGCAGCTGGAGCTCCCTTTGGCTTGGCTTTCTGAATGTCTTAGAGCGTCCTAACTGTAGGCTTATTTATTTTTTTGCTTTTTTTCTCAACAGCATGCTTGCCAAAAGTATACACAAAATAATAGCCTTATCCTCACAGACTTTTTGCTTTAGAGTTTATGTTCCTATTTTTTGATTTTTTGAGACAGGGGTTCTCTGCGTATCCCTGGCTGTCCTAGAATTCACTCTGTAGACCAGGCTGGCCTCAAACTCTGAGAGATCAGCCTGCCTCTGCCTCCTGAGTGCTGGGAGTAAAGGCGTGCACCTCCACCACTCTGCTATATTCCTAATTTTTTACTCACATGGCAGAAGAAAAGTTAAACCACTCCTAAAAATCTGATATGGGACAAGACCACGTCCCAGTGGGTTTGCTCTTCACTTTGGTATCCAGCTAATTCTCCACTGAACTGACATTAAACCTACACTTTCCTGGGTGCTGTGGCCATGAAGCACCCCCACATCAAATGACATTTTCCCTTCAGCTTCTTTGACTGCATGTCTCTGTCTTCCCTGACTAGCCTTGTTAGCACCTACTGTGTGTCCATGTCCTCCATTCTGTCTGTTTGCCCATTCTACAGCGCCCTATAGAGATTGAACAGATACCCCTGAAAGTCTTCTTGGTTTATTAATTCAAGAGATATTTACTGGGCACTGCTAGATGTTGGTTCCACTGTGGTACATGCAGCAGGATTGATGCACACAAGAAGCTCTGAACAGTGAGCAGTGTTGCAGTGTTGCGGTGCACCGCTATTGGTGCTGTTGCTGTGAGTGTGTGCACCATCCATACTTCTCCCCTCTAGTGCATCAAATGCTGACTGCTGTTCTCTGTCCTGTGTCAGCAGGAATCATTCTGCTCTGCTTGCAAAGCACAATAGGCGGAAGTAATTCTTTTCTAATTCTGTCCCATTATTGGCTTTTACCTTTCTAAGACTAAGCTAGTCCACACCACTACTCATGGGGTGTTTGGTCATTGCCCCTCTTAATCCTTTGATATAAATTAAGGATCTCATAAGGAATAACTGTGTATATTTTCTTAGTTGCATATTCATTTTGAATCACAAATGTCATTAGCTAATTTGTTAATGTATAGACAGGTGTTAATGTATAGACAGGTGTTAATGTATAGACAGGTGTTAATGTATAGACAGGTGTTAATGTATAGACAGGTGTTAATGTATAGACAGGTGTTAATGTATAGACAGGTGTGTAACAAACAGTTCACTGCTACCTGTGAAATACATCTAATGAACCATTGGGATAATCATCTGTCAGGCTGACTGTTTAACCCTAGCATTTAAAAACCATTGAAGATCTTTCATAATTGATTACTATGTTGTGAGAATCCCATTAGTGGATGGACCTGAGAGTCTCCAGATGAGAAGAATATGCTCTTTAGCTTCATGAACTAACTATGTGGAGGAAGAAACAAAATTGCTAACGTGTAATTATGATTACTCTGAGGCATGGAGCCCTGGATGGGTACCCAAGTTCCCAGCTTGCTGTTCAGGGAACAGACAAGGGCAGGGAATAAACCCTCAGTGAAAACACATGGAGAAAAAGTCAAGTGCTGTCCGAGTTTTGAACTGGAGCAGAACCATACGTTACATTTCTATTTACAGAGCAAAAAATTTTGAACTGGATCAAGGAGCTTTATTGATTCTCTGATTGCCACTCGGGTCGGCTTTTATAGTAGCATGGCTCCTGCTTTGGGAATAACACAAATGGCCCTATCTGTGGAGTATCCAATATGATATTGTGTCTAAAGCATAATTTGTTTTTATCACTCTTGTTTCAATTTAGGG
Organism: Arvicola amphibius; assembly: GCF_903992535.2. Taxonomy (NCBI): domain Eukaryota; kingdom Metazoa; phylum Chordata; class Mammalia; order Rodentia; family Cricetidae; genus Arvicola; species Arvicola amphibius. The sequence continues at coordinate 129,008,708 of NC_052049.1, read as the reverse complement.
AGGAAGACTTGATTGATTTTTATTGATTACAACTAAACTATATGTTGATAGTTTTTTAGGGCGTCAGACCATTCAAAAACAGAGTCAGCATTGCTCACTTAACTCAGTAACTAAGGCAGAAAATAATTTAATATTATATATTTTGCAAACATTATATTGTATTTTATAAATAATAATTTACAATGTCTTATGGAAATATATTGTAAAATGTATTCATTTAGCTAGATTTATAAATTTGAAAAGTATATTTATATTAATATAAACGGATCTCAGTGACATATTTAAGGTATATGAAATTATTATCTTTCATTAATATGATGAGTAATTTGGACTTGGGGGTGGGTTATTAATAATTTTCTTATTTTCAGCTAAAATACATGATAGGATGTTAATGTTAATCTTTCAGATAACCTAGTAAATTAATCTAAGGATACATAAACATGAAAGCGTGCGGGAGGCTGAGTGGGGAGGAATGGGGCCAGCAGGAGATGGATGCGGTGGGGGAAGGAGGCTCAACAACACTGGTGTGGAAAATGCTAATCAAGTAATCAAGCCTGTTACTGTGCAAGCTAATTTCTAAAAACTAAAAAAAAATTAATCTGTGATGCTCTGGATTTAATTACAGAAATGGAGGTAATCAATATTAAACTGTAGAGTGCTTTCTACCATGCTGTCCTAGCCTGTTATTTCCTTTGCATGCTCAAAACTTTACTTAAAAAAAGACTTTTGCAGGTCTCTAGACCCAGGGCTCAGCAGTGCGTTACAAGGCTTGTCGGTCACAGAAACACACTTGGTGGAGATAGAAGGGGAAACCCTTTCCCTGTACGGCTCAGGGGCACTGGAGTGCCTGGACCGGAACTGGAGTGTCCACACAGCCAGCGCGGTCACCACCGTCTCTTTCACATTCATCGAGTTTGATGAAATTGTCCAAGTGCTTCCCAAACTGAAGATGAAGTTTCCAAATTCTCTGGTAAACACTTTCCTTTGGAAGTTCTTTGAATTGTTCTTCACTGTGCCTTGTGTGCCCAGGCCAAAGCCTGGTTCAGCTTCAGTTTCTGTAGTTTCCTTAGGGGCTGATCTCTGGCACTGGAATTTAAATTAGTTCCATAAATGCCCTTGCAGGTTTGTGTTAATATTAGAAACTGTATCTCTAAAAACAATCCTTTATGCAATAGAAAAGACCAATGGAATTTTATGAGCATTATCTCTTTCAGTTTTACAAAGAAGGCCACACATCCTATAGCATGTATTCAGACATTGAAACTGGAATGGACGGGACATGTATGTTCATTATGTGATCTGAAACTGGTATGGATGGAATATGTATATTCATTACATGACCTGTTGGTAGTCCTCTGACAGCACAGAAAAAACCTCAGGCTGCTGATTCAAAGGCAGCTTCCCTGGCCCTGGGCCTGCACTAGGAAATAGTCATGTACAGGGAGCTTCCTCTTGAGCTTTTCCCACAGTGAGTTTCTCTAGTCATCCTTTTATGGTTTATGTATTTTCCTTCTCCACCATCCCCAGAGAAGATAGGTAGCAATCGAGGCAGGTGTTTGGAAAGACTGTCCAAGTTTGCAAATAGACCATTTGCTTTAGTGTTTCTGTTTTAATACTTTGCTTCTGCTTTGCCAATTTAAGTGACCGACATGGTTTTCAGAAAGACAGAGTATTGCAGATGCTAATCCTCAGGACCAGGGTGAGTCCTTAGACATTTCTGAAATGTTCCAGTCCTTCCTTTATACATTAATGTTAATGCAAAATGTATAGAATAGGTAAATCCTAAAAGAGTCTGGATTATTTAGTATTTAGATAACTCTAAGAGATCCTGGTTGTTGAGGAGGTCCCTTGCAGAAGGAATCACCCAAAACTCAGTTTTGGATGGAAGCCATCAATGGTTGATGGATTAGGCACATTGAAGTTAAATGAGCTTAGAGCATTTCATTGATTTAATGTATTTACTAAGCCTGACACTTACAGAGTTCCATGGGAAATGGTCTGCGACATGTTGAGGTGTTTCCACTCCAAGCGAAGACATTGTGTTTCGTTTGTTATTGCAGCACCTTAAATTCAAGGAGACCAATCTTGTAATGCTGCAACAGTTCAATGCCCTAGCACAACTTCGTCGGGTTGACCAGTTGACAATTGATCCTCAGGGAAACCCAGTGGTCAACTTTACACTCTGGAAATACTATGTGCTGTTTAGGCTCAGCCACTTCGGCATGCAGAAAATAAATGGAACAGAGGTAAGCAAAAGCAAAGCAGACTGCAGAATGAGCTTCCACTTGACGGAGCCCTGGATGGAAATTAATTGTGATATGTGATGAACTGTGCAGAAACACTGTTTCTCAAAATAAAATCACAGTGTTCAGAATATTAAAAAACATACACAGGCAACCCATGTGCACACATGCACACATATGCATACACACTGAACGCTCACATGCTCGCACTCATGCCCACGAGCACAGCATCTGACACAGTGAACAGATGTTTTTTTCCTGGTGAATAGTAGCTACTTTTCCTGATGTTTGTGAGCATTCAGAGAAGTAAAACTTTGAAAGAAAATGACATTTTCAAAAGAAAAAAATACTACTTTTGTAGGTAAGGCAAACTTTTATTTTTCAAAATGCTCTGCAGACTACAGCATACAAAAGAGGATGGGAATAAACTAAGTGTCCACTAATAAAGAAGCGAGGAATAAAGTAGAAAGAGAAAATTTCAGCTCACATCTGGACTGCTCTATTAATAGTTGTCATGGCTGCTATGGCATGGTGTGGGATAACACAGGTCTGAGCTGAATAACTGGAAAATTATTAATGGAAAGCTATTTTTAGATTGGTTTTTTTTTTAATTTGTCCCAAGGCTAATCCCCCAGCTACTCAAAGACTGTGTTCTTTTTAGATATTAATTTGGGGCGGAGGAGAGGAAACTATGCTTCTATCACTATTGCTAAATAACCTCACAAAGGAAAACCATCTTCAAATTGTTGTTAGTCTCATTGTGGTGCCCATTGAAGTTCAGAAGACTTCCCTATTAAGATGAACTGTAGTCAGCTTTGCTGGCTTAGTATTGCTTCCCAACTAGGACCCCACAGCTCCCTCTGGCCAGACCTGCTAAAACCCAACATATTGTTGGTAGTGTGGAGATCTGTGTCAAAAGGTCAGTGTCAAAAGCAGCCATACCATACCTCAACCATAGTAGGCCCAGGGCCTTGGTGTCAGCCTTCTGTTAAAGTACCAGGAAAGCCTGGAACCTTCAGATGACTGACAGTCCCCCTGCTGGTTCGCGGGAGTCTAATGCAGACTTGTGTGCCCTTCAGCACTGCATGGGACAGAACTTGTAGCTCTGGTAGGGTCTGGTAATTAGCTAGAGGGTTTTCAAGATTAGTCTGGAAATACAATACGCAGGTTCTTTGGAATGTGAGTGAAGGGTTCTTCCTCATTAATGGCTAACTGGGTGTGCTAATTAGCTGTAAGTAGTGATTTCCCCAGCTGCGGGTGTGCATTACTATGCGATTACAATACCCTAAAAAGTATTGTAATCGTACAGCGGGATTAAACAGAACCAATGCTATATTCTAGTTTAGCTTTTAGAAACTCTCAGTGCCATGGTTGTTTGATATTTTATTAAAACCCCTAAAGGATTTGCCTGCCCCGCAGTCTTGCTGTCTTATACCATATGTGCTGTGTTTAACCTCCCCTTCTGTAGCAGAGTGGTGGGGCTAGAGGTAGAACTGAATGATGAGCATCGAGAAGATGGAGCAGTGGCCTGCGTTGGCCACTAGGTGACTGTGTTGGACCAGAGAACTTAGTTGTCAGCTAAAGGAAGGCTTCGAGGAGCCGCATGCCTAATCGTGAATGTCAAGGATAGGGAAGAACCAGTCTACACTGATGTAAATACAGTGTGTATGAATCGTATGTGAACTGTGGGGTTATCATCAGAAGATGCTTCTGTCATATATCATCACAAGTACACATACACACCTGATCTTCCAACACTGGAGAGGCTGGAACAGGCAGTTTGCTGGGAAACCCTGTCTCATGGTCTCATGGTGCCAAAAGGCACGGGACATTGCAGAGATGGTTCAGTCTGAAAAGTATGAGAGCCTGGGTGTAGCTCCTCCAGACCCATGTAAGAGCTAGGCCTGGCACAGCACATATCTGGAACCCTAGAGCTGGCCAGCCTGCCTGCCTGAGAGTGCAAGCTCCAGGCTGAATGAGACCTGTCTCATAGACAGCAGACTGGGAATGGCACAGAAGACACTTGACACCAACCCCTGTCCTCTGTGTGTGCATGCACTAGTGAGCGTACATTTACACACGTAGACACATACACCTATACCACGCATGCACTCTCTCTAAATAAATAAGTAGATGGAGGCCTCTTGGTTGCTTTTTTGTTTTGTTTTTAAATCTAAAACTGCTTACACAAAGACAAGGGTTTTCTCAGTGTCTGCTCTGCTCACACTGGCACAGATAACCATCGTGGCAGTTCTCTTGTGCATTTAAAACACTTAGCAGCATCCCTGGCTCCGTGCACTAGATGTCAGTATCACCCCTAACCAGACCAAGTGTTGTCGAGTAGTCCGAGGAGACAGCATGGCCCTGGTTGGTAAATCAAATTACACTGTGTAGAGAAACCAACTATATTGAAAATGCAGGCTACCCTGTTTTATATTAACTTTTTAAAATCAATCTCTTTAATGTCATGATAATAGAATTAAAAATCAAATAGCATTTTTTCAAAAGTCTATTAAACATTTATAACTATAAAAATTACTAGAAAGGAGTGGAAGTAGTGGTGCACACCTTTAATCCCAGCACTCAAGAGGCAGATACAGGTGGATCTCTGTGAGTTCAAGGTCAGTCTGGTCAACAGAGTGAGTTCCATGCCTTCTAGAGCTACGAAGTGAGACCCTATCTCAAAACACCAAAACAGAAAAGGTACCTTTAATGTTATCTTAGCCTTGTTTTATATTAAATATAAAACTGTTTGTTTGGAAAAGGGTCACGCTGTGTAGTACAAGACTGTCCTTGAACTGATCTACTCCTACTTCAGCCTCCCAGGTGCTAGGATGTCAGATCTGTCACCACACCTGAATCTTTCTGTACTTTCCTGATTTAACACAGAGATGAGCCTCCGGAGTACATACTCCTGACTTTTATTCTTTATAGGGGAAAGGTTGCCATGGGTTTAGAATGCACCAGGGTATCTTTGCTAGTCTACTAAGTATTCCATCTCTCAAGGAAGGGACAAAGTTATCCTTAACAGGGAAAACCCTGAGCAGCACCTGTTAAGATGAGGTTCCCCTACTGACTCAAGAAGCTCTATTATTCCTTTTTAAAATATTCGTTAAGAGAACAGGGAAATGGCTCAGCTGTTAGAGTGCTTGCTAAGCAAACAAGAAGATTGGAGTTTGGATCCCCAGAATCCACATAAATACCACCTGTTATTCTAGTCTCAGAGGCAGAGGTGGATTCTGAGTAATACGGCTGGGAGAGTTTGTGTGTGTCCTCTGAACTCTGGGATTGACTGAGACCCTGCCTCCAAATGTAATGTGGAAGAACTTGAGGAAGATTACTGACATCAGCCTTGGACCTCCACAGGTGCATGCACGTATGCACACACATCCACATGCACAGGTGCCCACACACCTGCAAACATGCATACATACATGCATGCATGCACCACACATATATAAACATGAATAAAGAAAAAGAAAAACATCCTGTAAGGATTTAAGGTACCTCAAGCGCAGTCCTCAGGAATCATGAGTTCTAAGTTCAGAGCTGACTGGTCAGCCCCGAGTCAGCTTCTGGGAGTCACATTTGAGCTTCTCCTTTGTAACTGGACTCAGGATAAAGCAGAATCTCAGTGAAGACTCTTCTAGAGCCCAGGGAAGGGTCTTTTCCTGTGCTAAAAGAAAACGTGGAATCCAGACATTTCTTTGGAACTGTGTTTGTTAGACGAAGCTAAGAAGCAATGTCATTGTTGATCCTTCTCTGCCATTTCTTCTCAGGTGACACAAAATGACATGATAATGGCTGAGCGGCTCTTTGGAATCCTGGCCCATGTGGCATCTTCCGAGTTGCCTCAGTACCGCATGATCTCAATTCTGGGTGATGCCAGGTAAGCCCGAATTTTTAGATTGTTGTTGCACTAGAAATGCCTCTTAGTTGTGCACTGTGTGTCATGCAGGCAGTGCAGCCCAGGCTTAGCTTGTCCCTGGCCCTATTTAAATTGAGTCCTTTTTTTTCCCTGTGGTTATAATCTAAGATGTGGTTGTAGTCTAATAATAGCTAAAGTGCACATAAACAATTAAAATATGATTCTTTGGGTGTAGCAAGAGGGCTGGGGTAGAGACTAGCTGGATTTAAGAACACTGGAAAAGGCTTCCTGTTTAATATATTTCTTTAGGAATGAGTAGGGGATTTTTAGGTTTAAAATATGGAGAAAGAGATCAATTTTAAAAAAGGAATTATTAACAGAACAGTTTGGTTATGAATTCAAATCTTACTCAAGCGCATTTGGTTGATCAATGTAAATACCATCTACAACCCACTGAACTGTTGTGAAGTAAAAGCATCCTGAGGGTAAAGTGCTTGCTGAACAACCTTGAGGGTCTGAGCTCAGATCCCCAGGACCCATGTAAGAACTGGGTATGGCAGCACATGTCCAACCCCAGAGCCAAGGAACAGAAGCAGGCAGAGTAGGAGCTCGCTGTCCATCTGCAAGGGCAACCTCTAGAGAGCCTGTCTCAACATAAGATGAAGAAGCAGCTGAGGAAGACATCCAGATGTCAACGTCTGGCCTACACACACAACACACATGTACACACGCACGTGCATACACACACACAAACACATTCAAGCACATGCACACACACACACTCGCACACATACACACAGATCATTCCCCCCACATATATACAAAAATACTTGAGGGGTGTACAAAAATCCTGAGGAGGTATTGAATTAAGAAGTGATAGTTTAGATAGAAATCAGTGAAAATTATGCTCTTCTGAATAAATATTTATGCTTTGTATTGAGAAATTTAATTACTTGAAAACAAAAGGTCCTCATAAATCAGATCAAATAAATTAAGAAAATAGAAAAGATTTTTAATAATTTATCAAATAAATGTATTTCAAACCTTGTTCCCAGAATCTTATGCCCAAAGTCAGATTGTGAAAAAGTATCCAAATGTTTATGGGATGTTTGTAGAGGCTGGATACATCTTCAACTCAAAGAAAATCTATGTATTTAAAAGCCATATTCATACAGGTCATTGTCTCTGATCAGAATTCTACAGGCTGAAGTTAATGAGATGCAGTGAGTTAGGAGCACGGAGGTGCATCTCTGTGGTAACAACAGGAGCACGTAGTCAGCATGGCATGGCTGGCACAGGGAGTCACGGGAGCTGAGGAGGCTGTGTTGCTAAGGAATTGAGATAGCCAAGAACTTAACTTGGTGCAGTGGGAAAATAACAAAAACCCAGATAATGAAGTTACCAAAATATAAAATATAGGAGACTTTAAAATAAAAATAAATAATTTTTTAAAAAAAATCCCATTTGACTCCATTCAATGCTATAGCCATGCAAGTTTTAAAATAATGAACTACTTTTGTGGGTGTAGCTTATGCTCTGTATTCAGGTAGGTCCTATGTGCTAAGCAGTGATGGCCAGTGCTGTGGTTCTTTTCATAGCAACTCACTGCTACCTAACGTGTTTTCACTGCCCGTGCCTGTTGACTAAAGCTTTTCACTAAGCAGAATTCTTTCTAGACATATTGCATGAACATGAATAATGTCCAAAGATATCCATCACAAACTGTGTCTGTAACAAAATAGTGAACGTCCATTAGTAGAACAAAACCAACTACTTGTAGCTTTAAAAATGATTTAATATAGTTCCTATATTAAACAGTGGGTGTGTCCTATTGTTTATCTTTGATTCGATACAACTTAGAATCACTTGGGAAGAATGACCCTCAATTGAAGAGTTGCCTGAATCAGATTGGCCTGTGGCTATGTTTGTGAGAGATTGTCTAGGCTGATGATTGATGTAAGAGGGTCACCATGCATACAAGAAAGCTAGCTGAGCTAGAGAACAAACCGTTTAGTGTTGATCTTCCATGGTTCCTGTTTCCAGGGTTCCTGTCTTAAGTTTATGTGTTGGAGGAGGCTGCTTGTTGGTTCCCAGCTGCTCAGCCCTGAAATAATCTCACAGAAACTGTATTAATTAAATCACTGCTTGGCCCATTAACTCTAGCTTCTTATTAGCTAACTCTTACTTCTTAATTTAGCCCATTTTTATTAATCTATTGCCACAAATACTGTGGCTTACCGGGAAAAGTTCCAGTGTCTATCTCTGGCAGGACTATATGACTTCTCCTGACTTCTCCTCCTTTCTCCCAGCATTCAATTTAGTTCTCCTACCACCACCTAAGTTCTGCCCTTCTATAGGTCCAAAGCAGTTCCTTTATTCATTAATGGTAATCACAGCATATAGAGGGGAATCCCACATCGTTCATGTCCAAACTGGCCTCAGATTGAGACATGGGTGTGTAAGCCAAATAAACCCTTTCATCCTCAAAGAAGCTTTTGGTCACAGTGTCTGTCATAGCAAAGAAATGGAACTAGAGCAGGTTGTGATGTTCCAGAACAGGAAGCACCAAGCATAGGATAGTTGTGTGGCAGGTTCCATTTTTTGAGAAATAGGGTATATAGTTCAGAAATAATCTGGATACTTTTTAAATATTTGTTTTTAGTTTTTTGGTTTTTGTTTGTTGTTTTGTAAAAGAACAACTGTCTGTAAGTGTTGAATGAGAAAATGGGCCAAAAGCATGCAAAATATAAGGATTTTTTAATTGTATATGTGTGTGTGCTGCTTGAATTCTTTTTTAGTTTTTGTTCTATTTTTATTGCTCTTTTAAAAATATTCTCATTTTTCAAAAGTATTTTGGAAGTCCTTTCTTTTCTTACTGATTCTTAGGTTAATATACAAAGTAGTGGGTCCTGTTCCAGCATCTTTGTGCTGTATGTCATACTGTACTTTAAGTGTATTTAAACTCTTTTGAATTGAGGAAGAAATTCAAGCTGAAATACTAAATATATGAGTGCATTTAATATCTAGAACTCTGTAGGATATGGCCAAAACTGCACAGAGAGGAAATGACGTACATGTCTTTAGTGTGTTTACTAAAAGATGAGAACGACTAGAAAGTAATGAAAGAAACTTCACTTGAGAACCTAGAAAAATCCCTAAGTAGCCGGGCGGTGGTGGTGCACGCCTTTAATCCCAGCACTCTAGAGGCAGAGGCAGGAAGATCTCTGTGAGTTCAAGGCCAGTCCGGTCTAAAAGAGCTAGTTCCAGGACATGCCCCAAAGCTACAGTGAAAACCTGTCTTGAAAAAAAAAGAAAGAAAAGAAAAGAATGAAAAGAAAGATCCCTAAGTAAAGCAAAAGCAAGTGGAAGGACGCAGAAAGGCAACATAATATAACATCTGCCTAAGCGCAAATCCAGATGTCCAGCGACTCACTGTGCTCTTTACACAAATGTTTCCTAAAACACACTCTGAACAAAATTGTGATCTGCATCACAACTGACTTCCATTCAGTCACAGGAACTATCATTGTCTTGAAATATGTTGAATGCAAACACTAGATGTTTATATAGAATTATGAGCTGTAGACTATTTCCTTACACTTTTCAAAATTTATACTTCTCCAAATTTCTAAAAACACATCACTATACTTTTAAATGAGAAAAAGAAAAAGAAAAAAAAGTTTATATTCCCGGGAAGTTTTATTCCCACTAAAGTCATATTCTAAGTTCTCAGAAGCACCCTGAATGGTAAGCAGAAGTGGAAAAGGCCTGCGGTTAGAGGAGCTGCAGTCAGCTGGGATGGGTGGGATTCTGGGCGACAGCTCTGGGATGCTCCTGCTTCTTTGGTGTGTCCCTTTGTATCCCACAATGCCTCTAGCCATCATGTGGCCTCCTGCCAGCACCTCTGGGCTTTCACTGCTTTCCGTTTTGATTTTTGCTGAAATTAACTCCACATCCAATTTGATTTTCTAGCTAGGAACACCGCTTAGGCAAATAAAGGAACTGTGAGCTATGTATGTGGTTATATGAGCAAACTAACATACCTTAGGACTGTGTGGCTCAGTCCTTCGCACCTTTAATTGGCTTAAGCTTTGATTCACCTTTTGGATATTTTCCTGTTAAGGTAGAGTTCTTTTCTCATTGTAGAAATGTTTGAAATTGTTAGTGTTGATGATCAGCAGTCACAGAACGAAAGGCTGTGGTGGGGCTCAGCACACTGTCACAAGCCTATAAACCTAGTTCTCAGGAGGCTGAGTCCTTAGGATTGGGAGTTTGAGTCCAGCCTGAGCTACGATAGTGAAACCGTGTCTCAAACAAAACAAGTAATGTGCATCAAATACCTTGATTAGTTGAAATATTGGAGTACTAACTGCTCAGACTCACAGATCTGACATTTAACAAAGTGTGTACTCCCTCTGAAGTCAGCAAAAATTGCACACAATCTTTTTGCTCTCATAAGTAACTCTGAGTCCATTTACCATCTTCTGCAGGAAAAAGCAATTCCGATACCTACTAGAAAGCAAAGGTAAAAAACCTGGCATTATCAGTGAGGAGACCAGCGACAGCAAAAGGCTCATAGTGGAAAACACGAATCGCGCTACCCTGAATTATACCACCAGAGAATTCTACCACGAGAAGCTGGAGGTATGGTACACCATCTGTGGTCTAGCGCCTCCTGCAGTCCATGCTGCATGGGACTGGAGGTTATCCTTCACACAATGCTGGGCCAATACCAGTGGGGACTGAGAGGTCAGCAAGCCTGCAAGTGAGAACCTCTAGTCCGGTGTCTGTCTCAACACAAAGCCTATTCAGAAGAAAGCTGGGCCAAAAATCCAAATTAAAATAGGACCCACAGCCCTGATCTGCCTAGATTAAGAGAAAAGGAGAGAGGCTTCCACCACGGGTGTTTAGCCAGAGTCTCTACTCCAGAGCTCTTGGCTTAGCTTATGGTGTTTAGTTATGCACTGCACTCTGTGTCACCGATTTCCCAGTTGTTTGTATGGCTGCTTCCTTCCCAGCAGAGCTTCTTAGCCAAGAGAGTGTGGAGCGATCATGCACTTCTTACGTGAGCTTTATTGGGAAGGCAGCATTGCCATGGTAGCCAGAGGCACAGGTGGAGAAAGCGTGCAGTGCCGGCCTTAACAGCACTCACCGAATAGCTGAAGAAGTGCGTCACCTACACAGCAGCAGAGAACCATGCTGCGGCAGCTGTGAGGTGGCAGAAGGCAAAAGGGCAGGCACATCTGTTTATTGAGCATCTAGTGACATGTATGAGGCACCTCATGAGAGCTATTTAAATCTCTACAATTCTTCAGACAAATTAGATATAAACAGAGAGAGAGATTGACAAACATATGTATAAACTAGAAGTAAAACATCAGGCTTATACGTGTTTCCCTGTCAGCTCTAAACTCTGTATTAAGGAGTGGCTAAAAAGCAGGGTCACCTAACAGCAGAGTATGCTAGAGCATAGAGGAAGAGGAGGGGCGGTCAGCACTTGCTTTAGGAGGAGCTTAACTAGATCTTCTGTTTTTCCGATTTCCCTTCACCCTGCTCTCAATCCAAAGCATTTTTGGAATCTATAGACGCCTATGGAGAACAGCTTGAGGACCTTTGGCAGCACATCTAACACTTTCAGCAGCATCCTGAAGGATGTTTAGGTTCTGCCTCAAGTTCTGGTATGGGAGGCCAGGGAAGCTCAGTGCTGCACTTGCCTGAGTGCACAGGGCCACGGCATCGTGCATTCTCTCTCTCTCTCTCTCTCTCTCTCTCTCTCTCTCTCTCTCTCTCTCTCTGTCTGTCTGTCTCTCTCTCTCATACACACACACAATCAGTGTTCTATAATCCAACAGTGTCAAATGTGAAGAAGGTAGGGAAAGGTCCAGAGCATGACTGTCACCTAATAAAGACTTTGTGGTTTTGCCGGACAAGGAAAACAAAAGCTCAGCTGGCAGAATTATGAGCTCTTTTCCTAAGGTCCTGTGAGTCAAAAATTAATATCTATGCTTAGAAAGTCTAAATATACAAATTCTCTTGAAAAAATGTTTTAAAAAATATATAATTGCTGTGTGCAAACAGGGATAATTTGATGAGGAAGCCTAGCAAGTTGGTGACCTCAAAAAACAGATCATTCTGTTTTTTAATTTTTACTTTGTTGAGGGATGTTTGTTGAGCGCTAGAGGAAAGCACGTGACATCAACCTTTGCGTTCGATATTCGCACAGACACACATGCATGACCTGTCTTGCAGGTCACTAAAGAGCTGAAAAGTTTATATTCGTAGACAGAGCACTCCGTGTTATAAAATGAATATAAGACAGTTCCAATTCAAGTTTGTACAGTTACTTAATTCTAAAAGTTATCAGATGCAACCAGAACCTTCAGTATACAGAGGTGCTGTGCCAGATGCCGGGTAGCTATGATAGGGTCTGTGTCCTAGTTAAGGCTTTACTGCTGTAGTAAAACACTGGCTGAAAGCAGCCTGGGAGGAAAGGGGTTATTTCTTCTTCCAGCCTTTAGTTCTTCATGCAGGGAGTCAGGGCAGGAACTCAAGGCAGGAAAATGGAGGCAGGAACTGAACAGAGACCACAGAGGAAGGCTTCTTCTTGACTTGCCCCGGTGGCTTCCTTAGTCTGCATTCTTATGTCACCAGAGCAACCATGGGTGACACAGCCCATGATGATCTTGGCTGTCCCATGTCAATCATTAATAAAGAAAATGATCTATAGACTTGCCTACAGATCAATCTAAAGGAGGTATTTTCTCAATTGAGATTCTTGTTCCCAGATCTCTCTGGGTTGTCAGGTTGACAAGAACCAACCAGAGCAATGTCACAGTTAAGGCCAGGCAGGACTAGACAAACTGTGGACAGCAACCAGAGCCAGAGCGACACTGCGCGTGCATGGGAGACTTAGTCATACAGCAGCCATTACAAAGTGGTGGGGGCAGTCTACTTCATAAATAATGCTGAGGAAAACATACTGAGCCCATCTGTACTATACAGCAAAAAATTAACTCCAGATCAAATAAAAGCCAAAGTATAAAAATTAAAACTTGTAACTTCTTAGTTTTAAAAACGAAGAGGAAATCTTAGGGCCTTGGTTGGTAGGGTGACTTTTGAACACTCCGAGTGACCGACTATAAGGGAGATTTTGCATAAATTTAGCAGTCAAGGTCATTTGTAACGGAAATAGCTTCAGCAGAATCAAGCAAACAAAATCTGGATTAAAGTGACGTGATCGATAAAAACACAATGAGGAAGTAACCCGAGGAGACGCAGGCTGCTGTTCTGAGAAAGCTCGAAGGCAAGGGAGAAATCTGAAGCCACGTGACACTTTGGGACGCGCACCAAGCTAGCAAGAGACTTGGCCTTGAGCCCTGATTACCACTTATTACCTGGGAGACCTTGCCCAAGTCCCTTAATCACTGTCTCTTGACTCCCAGCCCAGCATTCCTTCTCGTCCCCCCAGCACCCCACATCTTGAAAAGTACTTACACAGTGTAGCAGCAGGGCCCTCTCTCTCCTGAGCTCACTGAGTGCCTGGGAAAATTAATGGAGGTGAGTTGCTCACAAATCAGGCTAAACAGTCCCTTTCATTACACGTCCTGTTGCCTGAGGCTCGCCCATCCATCCATTCTCCTGCCTCATCTAAAAGAGATTTAAGGGGCTTTAAAGAATCCAGTTCTCCTCTTAGACAGGCGAGGAAAACCGGAAGCTCAGGAATTGTTTAGGGTCATCTAGTGAGTTCCTGAAGGCCACAGGGGGAGCTACGACCTACTGGGTGCCTAGCCCGGGTTCTCCTATTTCCTGAGCTTCCTGAAGACAGCCTGACAGCCTAGCTCAAGGACTCCCCTCCCTCGACACTGGCTGGTTGCTCTCTAACCCTTTCATCCAGCAGTGCTAGCACTTTTACTAACTAATTTAATTCATCCTAGAGTGTTTGTGTTTTGAGTGTGAAGTTTAAATGGGTCTTAAGTTTCTTGTCAACATTTAACCTTCAAAATAAATACTCTTCCTCTCTCTCTGTCTCTGTCTGTCTCTCTGTCTGTCTGTCTGTCTCTCTCTCTCTGTCTCTCTCTCTCTCTCTCTCTCTTTCTCTCTCTCTCTCTCTCTCTCTCTCTCTCTCTCTGTGTGTGTGTGTGTGTGTGTGTGTGTGTGTGTGTGTGTGTGTGTTGAGTATCAGACCCAGGGCCTTCAAACATACTAGACTGAAAACTTCAACACTGAGCTATCCCCTAACCCCAGTAGATAACTTCCTTAGCATCCTTGATGAAGTTGGAGCTGAGTACCCAAATGTCCTCGGGCTCAGCACACCCTGCTGTGTGTAGAAGCAGCTTCTCACCTTCAGGCTGCCAGGCCCAGAAGCTGAGCCAGAGTGCTGCTCTTTCGAAGGTGTGGGCGTGTCCAAAGCTTGTGATAGTTCTTCCTTTTTAGGCACTTTTCTCAAACTTTGTCCAAATAGTCTGGGCTACAGTGTGACATTCTGTATGTCTGTCTCTATACTAGAGAGTAAATCCAAAGTCTGGGTATAAAGGATTATACATAGTAGCTAACCCAGACTGATTAGAAGGGTTAGCATCGGTACCCCAACCCTTACTCCTCTGGAAAGCACCATGCTCAACCGACGCAGAGGCCTGCAATGAGGCCTTAGTTACTGCCTGCTGGAGCAGAACTCTCCACCAGGAGCTGCTGGGGAAGAGTTCCTAGCCCGAAGACACAGGACAGGAGAGGCATGGGTGTGTAGAATGGGTTATTCCAAGCTTCTCTGATTCTATTAATTATTGTTTTGGCTTTTGAATTAGTTATGACTTAATGTCATTTTTTTCTTAACAGGAGATAAAGGACAAGAAGAAGTTCTGCAAGATGTATGTGGAAGACCTTGTGAAGGAAGCCACAGCAATCAACATGAAAAACGAGGCTCTGCAGAAGCTGTGGCCACAGATGTTCATTGAGCTTGTCAGAGACGCCGTCATAGAAATCCGCAGCAAGGACTCCTACATGAAGCTCTGCCTGCAGCAGATCACTGACCAGAAATAGGGATGGCTCCTACTTCTGGTTGATTTGAGCAATTTTTTAAAGTTTGGCAAGATGCAGGTTAGGCATGTTGAGACACCACCACTGTCCCACAGACTAGAAAGGGTGGCATCAAAGCCTTGCTGCCCACACTGTCGGGAAAGGAGGAAGGCAGGAGAGAGGGAAGACTCTTTTCCTCTGCGTGCTGACCACACACACTTGGGAAACCAAGTGGCCATGGAAGGAGGCCTGTCTGCTGGGTCAGAATGCTTCTTCACCTTCCGCTCTGACTGGTGTGCCTGCTCCAGCCCAAGCACGCACTGTGTGCTGACAGGCTAGCATGATTGCTTCTCCCAACCTCCAGCCGAGACTTTTCCCCTTTTTTTGCCTTTTTCTTTTATGTCATGATTTCAAAGCCAAGCATATGTTCTTTTTTATGAGTGAAGAATAAATACATTAGTTAAAAAAAATCAAGTCCAGTGTCTTATGTGGTTATGTTCCTCTTCTGTTTGCGGGGTGCCTGCTATTCAGCTACCTCTGTGGAAAGAGGCCTGTTGAGGTACCTTAGGGTACTATGGGGACCCACTGTGGGCTGAAAATGTGAAGATAGTTTAGCACAGGAGGAGGATGCTTAGCTTTCAGGACTGGGGAGAATGAAGGTACAGCTGAGTACGTAAAGCGCTTCTCTGAGAGGCATTTCCTCCTGGCGTTGACACTGAGGGGTCTCTTAACAGGCATGCGTGTGTACTCACCCTTCAGAAATATTAGGGATGGGTAGAAGAGTCTAGGGTTTTTGTTTTTTGTTTTTTTGTTTTGTGTTTTGTTTTGTTCTTGTTTTTTGGGTGTTTTTTTTTTTTTTTTTTTTTTTTTTGGTTTTCAAGACAGGGTTTCTCTGTAGCTTTGGAGCCTGTCCTAGGACTAGCTCTTGTAGATCAGTCTGGTCTTGAAATTAGAGCTCCACCTGCCTCAACCCCCAAGTGCTGGGATTAAAGGCATGTGCCACCACTGCTCGGCTAAGATTCTAGTTTTTAAATTCAGTTTGAAAACTCAAACAAGTAAGTAAGACAATGAGGGGTTTTGGCTAGTCCATTCTGGTAAGAAGAGTGGGCGATACAACCTCAGGAAGCTGATCCTATAGGTCAGTAAGGGAACTCACTAATGTGCTCAAATTTACGTAAGAGCAATTGTGTCGGTAAAAATACCAGATGTGGGAGAACAAGAGAGGAAATGTAAGAGAAAAAGGCAGGCAGAGGCCCGGGAGGAAGCCGAGTGCTACTATTGCAGTCCTAAGGGACACCCTGGGTTCTCTGTCAGCCCCTTCCACCCAGAAGGAGTATTCCAGCTTAACGGTTCATATGATATTTCTGAACGTAGGCTTTTTAGGTCACTATCTGGGTTAGTATTTTGGCATCTGAGTTACTTTCTTACTAGCTTGGGACCCATTTGAACTTCATTTTCCTCATTGCGTTACAGACCCATTAAGGGTAAACCATTTCCTTCTGGTCAAGAGAATGGCCTCTACCCCTGGCCTGGATGGAGACCCAGGAATCCCGCTGGACTGTCAATCACCAGGCTAAGTGACCACCCTTCAGGGAAATGGATTCACCTTAAGTCATGCTAAACAGATGGGAGGAATAATTATTCCTTTGACGAGAATTACTTGGAAAGGTGAAATCTTTCCTTTCCTTCCATCTCTCCAGTTTCTTAGACTCTGGGCTTTCTCCCATGTGCCTGTCAGGCTCTACCCTCCAAGCTCATTTTGCTTACTAGAGTTCGTGGGTGAAAATAATCACCTCAGAATAAAAGGGCCACTAGGGGAGCCAGAGTCCTCTGTTTGGGGTAAGTAGAGACCAATGCAATTGAGCTTGTGGTTACCCCCAAAGTAGAAACACCCAGGCTCCCCTCTTTAGGGAAATACCGCAACCATCCATGTTCAGCTTCAGCCATCAGCTCCTGGGTACTTACAGAGTGTGCCTTTGGACCTAAAGTTACTTAACTGCACTAGGCCGAGGATGGAGCTGGTGCCGGCTCCCCACTCATGGTGCCGGCTCCCCACTCATGGTGCTGGCTCCCCACTCATGGTGCTTCACTCCACTGAATGCCTGGTATGTGGACAGATCAGGCCAGGGGCTACTCCAAGGTGCATAGTCTCCTTGCTGAATGATAAAGACCACAACAACCAGGATCCCTTGAGCAGTGTTGCAGATTGCTCAAAGGCCATGGCAGGTTCCCCTCTCATTTTCACCAACACTTTATTACACACATTCTGGTCACACCTATCTGAACAACTGAGGCTGAGAGAGGTTCAGCAGCTCAGCCAAGCTTATTTCAGCTCCAAACTAGAAGGTAAGGCCTCCATTCACTGCCGAGAAAAGTCATGCGTATGTTACATTATTTATTGCTTGGGTCACATTTATTTGTTTATTGTATATGTGTGTGTATGTTTGTACACACACTAAGGTATGCATGTAGAGGTCAGATGAGAACTGGTGTTAGTCTGTTCTACCCTTCCATCATGTAGGTCATAAGGATTGAACTCAGGTCATCAGGGTTGATGCCAAGTACCTTTACTAGCCAAATCATCAGAGTAAGCTTGTTGCCTGAGGTCTTTTTTGTTTGTTTGTTTTTCGAGACAGGGTTTCCCTGTAGTTTCTAGAGCCTGTCCTGGAGCTAGCTCTTGTAGACCAGGCTGGCCTCGAACTCAGAGATCCGCCTGCCTCTGCCTCCTGAGTGCTAGGATTAAAGGCGTGCGCCACTACCGCCCGGCCTGCCTGAGGTCTTTTTGAACTGCTTTTGTGTTTTGTTGTGTTGAGAACTTAAAACAGAATTTCTCCCATTTGTCTATTTCTATAGAACACTGAAGGGCATGAAGAATAAAAACTAACATGAAATATGTACGAGCACATGCATATTGCTATGTAGTAGGCCTTCATGAAAAGTATAAGAATACTAGCCATGTTCTTACCAATAATGTGTCACTAATCAACCTGAGGTGTCAAGTGTCAGAATGGACTCAGGGATGCCATGTTGGGTGGGCACTGTACCCATCTAGGAAAAGACAGAGGTGAATGCAGATGGCAGTGAGTGAGAGGCCTGTGGGGAAGTGGTTGCACTTGGATTCATTTTAAAGGCATGATTGTTGGGATCTGGGGTAGGAGAGGCAGGGTGAATGACAAAGCCAGGTATTTGATGGGCAAACGAGGAGACCCACTAGCTAGCTATTCACTGCCATGAGAGGCCGTGGTGCTTGGAGCATCCGTCCAGAGGAGGAGCAGATGGTGGCCAAGCGTCCAAGTGCAGACCTGCAGTTCAAGTGGCGACAGGAAGTGCAAGGCAAGTGGAGAAGCATGCATTGAACTAAATTATAAAATGTGGAGCCATCAGCATTTAGCAACAGGTGTTATTTTTATATTAAGATAATTAGTGTGCTTGTTTTTCTTATATTTCTTAATGTAGTCACATCTCTATTTTAGGCTTTCTTTGATTATAACTAAGTTTATTTAACTTGGTAATCATGCACATCTTCCTATATTTTGTGTGGGGTGTGTGTGTGTGTGTGTTTGTGTGTGTGTGTGTGCATAGGTTAATGCACATGAGTGTGGAGGCCAGAGGCTGATTTCACCTTCCCACCTTATTTTTTGAGACAACGCCTCTCATTGGATCTGGAGGTTGCTGATTTGGCTATACTGGCTGGCCAATGAGCCTCAGGGATCCTCCTCATGCACCTCCCTAGAGCTGAGGTTCCAGATGTAATTACAGATTGCAACTACACTTTCATCCTTGGTCGCTTGACATGGTGCTAAGGATTGAACTTGGGTCCTCATGCTTGCATGGCAATCCCTTCACAAACTGAGTCATCTCTCCAGCCCCTCTTTCTTTACTGTGATCCAAGCTCACCTGATAGATCTAACCATGCCCCAGTCAGCTCTCCTCCGTGTAAACCCAGGCTTTAATTCTCCCAGCTCTGAGGCTGTTTAGTAAGATACTCTGGGGTCGGAGTGGGGGAAGAAGAGGAGAAATAAGGGATGATGGAGGAGGGGGAGGTGCTGGCTAGTTAGCAAAACAAATACAAAATGAAATAGAGAGAAGACTTCTCAGGAAAATATTAATTTTAAACCTTGGAGAACAAAGGTTAGTTTTCCTAGCCCGCTTCTCTGGGTCGGCTTGAGATGGAGTGGCAGTGACTGTTGCCAAGAAATTCTGAGCCAAGTTGGAAACGTGATCACAACCGCTGTGGTCAACCAGTATTGATGGAATATTTGTTATCTTTGATCCCGACCTTCTACTTATATTTATGTCTTCCTGGTTCTTGGTATGTGCCCTTTCTAGCAGGCTAGCTCCAGTCCTTCCCTGAAAGAGCCAACGTGCTTTCAAAGCTCTAGAGAATAAACGTCCTGGAGAAGAAGAAGTGCACTCCTAGGGGGCAGAATCGTTTCTTTAGGAGACAATGACACTGAATTCCTTATTATGGTACCTCTAAACCTCAGCAGTCAGGGCACTGAGTCCTTCTTCGTGTTGATCTTGAAATATTTCAGCATGAAGAAATGCACGCCTAACAGTATCTCAAATAAATACCCGGCTCCACCACCAAGCATAACAGATCTTAATATTTTCCACATTTGTCTCAGGTTCTTAGAATAACACATTACAAATAGAGAAGGACCCCTGAGCCCCTTCCTTCGCTCCCTAAAGGTAACCACTGTATTGAATTTCATGCTGATTATCCGTTCCTGTTTCCCTACTATTCCTGTTATGCATAAATGCATAGGGAGTTTATTTAATTGAGTCTTATATTTTCCAAATTTGTATAAACCACATGCAGTTCTTTCCCCTCCGTGTTCTTTTTGGTTTTTCTGAGGACCATCCTTGTCGATGGTAGTAGCTGTTTTCATCACTGTTTGTGATCCCTCTGTGGGCTGGATTCTGATGTGTCTCTTTCCCCGTTAGTGGACATCATACCTGTTGCTGTGGCACACCACATGTACAGGACCAGCTGGCCCAAAGCACACGCAGCTGTATTCGCTATCGTCCATTGCTTTATAATGAGATGTCTACCAAATTCTGCTCCCATCACTGACAACCAGAGTTTTCAGTTTTTGCAACCTGGTGTATGTTGCAGAATATTTGTTTAACTTTGCAAAGATGTGTTGCTTTTGTTTAATTATATAAAGACGTGTGGCATTTGTTTAATTATGGAAAGATGTGTTGCATTTGCTTAATTATGTAAAAATGTGTTGCTGTTTTACCTTGCCTGCCTAAGGTAACTGATTGGTCTAATAAAAAGCTAATGGTCAATAGTGAGGGAGGAGGTATAGGCAGGGCTTCTGGGAAGGGAGAGTAAAGAGGAGGAGGAATTTAGGCTCGGGGAGATGCCAGAGAGATGCCAGGGGTCAGACAGACAGACCCAGATGAAGCAGGAAAATAGGACAAACGGAATGAAAGGTAAAAAGCTCCAAGACAAAGCATAAATAAATAGAGGCAGGTTAAATTAAGTTAAAAGATCTAGTAGGCAAGTCTAAGCTAAGGCTGAGCATTCATAATTAACGTTTCCCTGTCTTTATTTGGTAGCTGATTGGTGACTCAAAATTTTAGCTACAGGTATGTGAAAGTAAATGTGTGTGTGTGTGTGTGTGTGTGTGTGTGTGTGTGTGTGTGAATATGTCTGGTTCTATGTATGTGTTTGTGTACATGCCAGTGTGTGTGTGTGTGTCCAGTTGTGTGTGTATTCATGTATGTATGCTAGATATATGTATGTGTGTGTATGCCAGGTTGTATTGTGTGTTTGTGTGTATTCCAGGTTGTATATATGTATTATATACTAAATTGGTGACTTTTATGCAGAAGAAAGATTGCACAAGGAATTTATATTAAAACATAGTTTATATACAGTTGTGCTGGCTAGCTTTTTTGCCAACTTGAAGTGAGCTAGAGTCTCCTGGGCAAGAAGGAAAGCCAACTAAGAAATTACCTCCTTGAGATTAGTTTGTGGGCATATCTGTGAGGCATTTTCTTGATTGATGATTGATGTGTGAGGGCCTAGCCCACTGCAGTCGATGCTACCACTGTCCAGGTAGTCCTGGGTGGTATAAAAGGGCAGGTTGGGTAAGCCATGAGGAGGAAGCCTGTATGTTGCATTCTGCAATGGCTCCTGCCTCTGCTCCTGCTAGAGTTTCTGCCCAGCTTTTCCCAATGATTGGCTGATGAGAATGTATAAGCTAAACACCACCCCCATGCCCCAAGTTACGTGTGGTCATGGTGTTTAGAACAGTGATAGAAAGCAAACAAGTATAATGAAGCATGATTATAAACAGAAATTGGGTTTCAACCTGAAGGTCAGAAAAGCAAAGCAGCCAGCCACTGGCTCTTACCTCTATCTCAGTCCAAATGGTGATCCTGCCTCCAGGAATCTCAGAATGAGACTGAAATTTTTATATAGACATGTCATCTTCAAACACTTCAGAGATGTACAGAATATGGCATTTAAGATGTTTTAATAACATAGGCTCTTTCTTATAACAATGAGACATGTCTACTCCTAGCATCCCCAATCTACTTCAGAGAAAATAATGGGCATCGAAGAAACTCCACATGGAGTTTACTTTCTTTGTGGCAAAAGTAAGCCACTGGGCAAGAAAATGCCCTTGCTTCAACTGCTGACAGTATGCTGTCCTAATTAGACAGGCAAGACACAAAAGAAAGTGACTGCCAAATATTGTCAAGATAAAGAGGGACAGTCCTTCAGAATATCCTGCTTTACAGAAAAGTCTGTCAGATATGCTAGGCCTACAGGCTGAAGATGGATGCCCCAACGTTGCAAAGGAACTTTGGGTGACTGTCCAGGAAGTCACCTTTTTCTGTCATTACTCAATGGTAATTAAGTAGTGGAAGTTGCTTACCTGCTTACTCAGTTAATATAATTTTTTCTTGGGTCTCTGAGGGAGTTAAAGACTAGATGGTTATAGTTTTCCTTGTTTACCTGATGCAGAAAGCAAGTTATGATAGAAAGTAAAGTAGGTAAAAGACTTTGTATTCACCAAGATTGGATATATATGGAGTAATTTCTCCTAATTTGTCAAATTCAGATGGACTATATATTATTGATATCATTATTGCTTGTATATATTGTATATAGTTATTGTACTTATTGTATATAATTTTTATTTTATTAGTTATAGCCTTCTTTTTTACTTTGGACAAAAAGGGGAAATGTAGTGGAATTTCATTTGTATTTTTAAATAAATAAAGTTTGCCTGAAGATCAGAAAAGTGAAACAGTCACACTGGCCAGCCTTACAGACTAGGCAGCAATGACACACACCTTTAATCCCAGTGGTCACACTAGCCTGCCATAGAAACCATGCAGTAGTGGTGCACACCCTTAATTCCAGAACTAGAGAGGATTATAAAATGGGAGGAGACAGCTCTCAACCTCAGTCTCATTCTGAGATTCCTGGAGGCAGGGTCACCATTTCAGACTGAGGTAGAGATAAGAGCCAGTGACTGACTGTTTTGCTTTTCTGACCTTTAGGCTGAACCCCAATTTTTGTCTCTGAGTTTTTATTAATCACGCATTAGTATACAGTAGAATGCAATAAGTACACAACTTGGTGCAACTTGAAAATATAATTAACATCCTGCTTACTTCAGTTCTTTCTAGACAACCCCTGCTCTATGGTGTAAGCAAATATGACTATAATTCCCCACTGGGAAGGGAACCACACAGGAATACACTCTTCCTGCACTGGCTTCTCCTACCCAACACAGCACTTTGAGGATCAGCTGTGTTGTGTTATGTATTGCTAATCCATTGATTTATGTTGCTTGGTCTAAATATATTGCAATTTGATTATCTATTCTCCTGGGCTGTTCCTAGCCTGGGGCTCTGGCAGGTAAAGACATCCTTTCCTGCAGTACAACTTTTCAGCACAGAGTAGTTGCAAGTTTAATTTGAGAAGGAATGGACATGCATTTTTCATCATGGCTAGACAATTCTGCACAGCCTCCAGCAAAGGCAATGGGTAGAGGCTCTGAGAGCTGCATGATTTTTTGCCCATGTTTGTTGTGAGCTGCAAAAACAATGGGAGCTATTCTCACATGGCTTTCCCAAACATATCATTGCTGCTTTAATTGTGTTTTCCCCGATGTGAAGTTCTGTTGGGCGCATTTTTGGGTGCTTTGTGGTCATTTTTAAATCCTTTGTGAAATGTTCAGGACTGTGACCCTCTTTTTTTTTTTTTTAAAAAAAAATATAGTCTTCAGCTGTCTTCAGTGTTGGTTTATGTGAATCCTCTGTGGGTTCCAGATACAGTAGCAGAGCATACGCCTCTATGCTGAGTGACTTCTATGATCTCTCTAAAAATGCTTTTCCTACCTCAAATTTGCAGATTACATCTCCTATCTTCTAGAAGCTTTACAGTTGTGTTCATGACACCTTAAACTTCTTAGATTGGTTGGATTTTTGTTGTTTTGAGATAAGGTCATCTAGGCTGAACTCAAATTTAATACTGTAGCTCAAGCTGGTGATCCTACTGCCTCAACCTCCCAAATACTCTGGGAACAGTGTGTTCCTACTATGCTCACCTTGGAATTCTCTTTGTGAACAGTGTGAAGCAGATGTCCAACTTCATTTTCCCTCGCTTGTGAAAGCTCACTTTTCCCAGTACAAACTGTTTCAAAGGGTTTCCTCCCCACATTGAAGCTCAGCTTTTCCAATACAGATTGTTTTAAAGGGTTTCCTCCCCACATTGAACTGCCTTGCTATTTAAAAAGGAAAAGCAAAGCCCACTGTTGAGTTGTATGTACTTGTGTATATTTTTTCATTACTCTTGTGTCCCTTTTTAATTTTTTTACAAAAATCCTGTATCTCTAGGTAAGTTTTGGAAACAAGTATTCTAACACTTTAAGCTAATTTTTTTTCTTTTTAAAAGTTGCTTTAGCTAATCTGTCTCTTATGTTTCCATGTGAATTTTAGAATCTGCTTGCAAATAAATTTTTTTAAAAGACTTGGGACACTATTGAGTCTACAATGAGCTCGAGAGGCTCTCAAACCGTGACTGTTATCATGCTATATGATGTATTCGTGTATTTAAATACTTCTCCTTTGTAATTTTTAAGACTACAGTTTCTTCTGAGGCAAATGTATTCCTAAGCATTGCTGTGGTTTGAATCCTCCATTGTCTCCCAAAGGCCAGCGTGCTAAAGGCTTGGGTAGCCTGTGTGTGATTGTGCAGAGTGGAACACTTACCAGATGGGGCCTAGGAAATTGGAGGTGGTGAAGTACTCATCCTGGAAGGAGTTAGTGGGCCCTGCTCTTCTTTTGTTTGCTTCATGGCTGCCATGATGTAAGCAACTTCCTCAATATACCCTCCAAAGCACAAAATCAGCAGACCATGGGCAACGCTCTCTAAAACCATGAGCCCAAATAAATACCTCTACAAGTGGATTATCTGTGCTGGAGAGATGTATCAAACCTATGTTTGACCCTCAGCATACATGTAAGAGTCAGGCATGGTTCCACATGCTTTCAATCCCAGGCCTGGAGGGCAGAGACAGCAGGGTCCCTGGGGTTTGCTGGCTATCCAGGCTAGAGGAATTGATGAATTCTAAGTTCACTGAGGGACTCTATCTAAAAAAAATGGGGAGAGCAATTTAGAAAGATACCCCACACTGACCTCAGACCCATACACAAATGTTTCCACATCTGCTTGTACACCCCGTATGCATATACACATAAATATGTATACACACACACAAGTTGATTAGCTTACCGAGTAACACAGCATTTTTATCTATTGTAAATAAATCACATTC
This sequence comes from Arvicola amphibius, assembly GCF_903992535.2. Lineage (NCBI taxonomy): Eukaryota > Metazoa > Chordata > Mammalia > Rodentia > Cricetidae > Arvicola > Arvicola amphibius. Next base: position 128,983,776 of record NC_052049.1, on the reverse strand, counting down.
TCATGTCCAGTGTCATAGTTGTCTTATGTATCATTGATTTTTTTTTTGATTTTATATATTGTTGATTTTTGTAATTCTCAGCTTTAATATTTGGAAATTTGCCTCTGAGATAAAATTTGTTTGTAACCTTCAAGTCAATAATCATGGAGCTTTTCCAAATATTTGTGGAAACGAACAAAATGATTTAAAAATGTAAGCCCCCTGGTATACATGCTCCCAGAAGAAGGAATACTGCCTTCCTGTTTGAGTTCTCGTGAGGCAAGCACGTACGCTTTTCAGTTACTATCTGCTGCCATACTTAACTGCATTTTGTTCTTTTTCCTGGTGATTCTACTGTTTAAAATGCCCACAGGGTTACTGCTCCTATATTCTCTAGTGTTCCTAAATGCAAGCAAGTTACAATCTGCATATTAGAAAAGATGTGTGTATTAGATCAACTTTGCTTAGATCTAAAGACCCTGTGCTGTTGGCATGAACTCTGTTAATGAATTGGCGGTATGCATTGGAAAAGCTGTCTTTTAAAAACAAAAGAGTGAGCTTCTTGATGACTAAACAACAACAACAAGGTTCACGAGCATCGAGCTTTGTATTTTCCATGGGGAAATACTTGTATTCACTAGTTTCATATTCACAGGAACTTTAGAGAAAACAACTACGATTTTGGCTTTTTTTTTTTTTGAAAATAGAGTTTTTTTCTTATACAGTACCACTCAAGCACAATTTCCCTTCCCTCCACGCCTAGCTCTCTTTATCTCCCCTTTCCCCCAGATCCACACGCCCTCTAAAAACAACTATCTTTAATGATGTGAGTTTGCTATTTTAACTTTGTATCCTATCTCCATCCCATATTACTTTCTTAAAACATTCCACACTAAAAAAAAGAATTGTACAAATAATGACACTGTTAAGTCTTCCTGTCCTGTTCTAATTCTTTCTGTTTTTTTCTTCTTGTGTTATTACATAGGCTAGCATTGCAAATTCGATGTCTACAGAAGCATGATGAGACACATTGTTTTCCTTAACAGTAGGCTGACCACATTCAATATCTCACTATTTTTCAGTGTAGCAGTAGGTTTTTCATAGATGAACTAAGTTAGATTTTTTACTCTTAATTTGTTGAGAACTTTTTTAATCACAAAGGAGTAGTGAATTTTGTGAAGCTTGTTTCTATGTCTGCTGAAATGATCACATAGCTCCTCTTTGGTCTGCTGGTAATATTGATTATATTCACTGACTTTTCAAAGTTCAAGCCAACTTTGCATTCCTAAAATAAATGCATATTATCTTTTCAAATATTGCCTGATTTTATTAGCTCACATTTCTTTGTGTCTCTGTTTGTTAGAGATGTTTGTCTGTAAACTTTTTTATCTCTATATTCCCTACTCCTCCATTATATAAAGAGACTTGGGAGAGCCATGTGCTTTAAAGTTATGTCCTTCACATTTAAGGAATTTCTTCTTTGACACACAAGTTATTTAAAGGCATGCTGTTCAGTGTCTTGATTTTTTTGATCCTATTATGTGAATACTAAGCCTGCTACTCTCTTGATACATGTATGTGGGATCATCAGCATCTAACCTGAAATTTGGCTAGAGTGTTCCATCCCATTTCTGAGTGAAGACCACAATATCTGTTGACCAACCAGGCCAAAATTGCAAAACACCTATTCTAATATCTGTATCCTGTTACTTGTCTACAAGGCTGATCAATGATTGAATACCTTGAAGCTGTTTCTACTAGAGTTGTGCATTTATGTTTTCTTTGAAACAGGGTCTCACTCTACAGCCTGGCTTCCCCAAAACTTGTGGTGATCCTCCTGCCTCTGCCCCCTGACTTCTGGAATTACAGGCCTATGTCACCACACCCAGTTTCTATGTTTCTTTTTAAAGGTATATAAATTAAATGTATGTTTCTATCAAATCCACTAACCAACCCTTAAACAAGTTGAATTTAGTTCACCTATATTTACTAATTACAAAGTTAACTTAGGTTAAATTAGCTCACAATATATGATTTTATTTGTCTTTCCTATTCCATGTTTTACGTTCCTCTTTCAACTTCTTTGTTTTATGAAGATCAAATTGTTTGCTGCAATGCTGCTGTTTGAACACCAAACCTCGCACTCTAGCAAGTGGTCTACCTGCAGCCCCGTGAGTACCCTTTGACTACAGAGTTCACCCTTTATAGGTTTAGTAACTGGACAACCTGGTTCTACTTTTGGAATAAGTTCCCTAGAACTTATCACATAGTCCCTTGCCTTCTCATTGATTATCATTGATTTGTAATATTCATCAGTGTTGATTCTCCTTCTTGAAAAGGTAAAACCTTAGAACAGTTTCCCTCCATCCATCTTCCCTCCCTTTTATATGGTGTTCTGCTGTGGGGACTGAGTGTCCCATAAAGGTTCATGTGTCGGAGGCTTGGCATTTTATCTTGGGGACTTTCAGATTCCCCTTTCGTATTTTCCAATCATAGTGACTATGTTTTAGTCTATGTATTTTGAAATCAATACAAATTAGGGTTATTAGAGTCACACAGAGTGATAGGAAGCCACAGTGGTCCACTTGCTTGCACCTCAAGCTAGATAAACAAGTAAGGATGGGCATGGGGAAACAAACTCCTTCCCATCGTTGGTAAGAATGCTCACTTTCTGTCCTTGCATCATTCCGTGTTAACTACCTATGGTATGGGTTCCAAGCAAAAGACGTGTATGAGATCATCATCAATACCATGTCTTCATTCTGACAGGACAGACAGACAGTGGTCCCCATCCCTCTTTCCCGCACCCCCACCCCATTTCCTGGTGTTTCCTGAGCCACCACTGGCTCTAACTGATCTTCCATTTCAGCCCTTGATTTCCAGTGCCCAGGGACCTTGGTGATCTGTTCTTCACACTTGAGCCACTCTGACATGAAGCCTTGCTCCTCCAGAGATCAATCAGGACCAGGCTTCCTCCTCCAGATCACGTGCCTGAAGATCATGCAGGACTAGGTTTTCTCTAGTTCCACAAAGGACAGACTAGCTAAGAAGGTAGCCTGATTGACTTTCACTTCTTTTTTAAAAAGTTTATACTTTAAAATTTTTATATAATATACTTTGATTTCTTTTTTCCCTCCTCCAACTTATCCCAGATCCTTCCCACCTCCCAACCCACTCAAATTCATGTTCTCTTGGAAAAAAAAAACAAAAAAACTCAAAAAGCAAAAACTGAGCCACCCTCCAAAAAATTCAAAATCAAACAAACAAAAGAACAGTAAGACAAAAAAAAAAAAAAACAAACCAAAAACAACTACAAACAAACAAAACCCACCAACAAATAACATGAAATTTATTTTGTTGGCCAACTAGTCCCGGGCATGGGGCCTGCCTTTAGTGTACCTAGTGGTACTCCACCAAAGAAACTCTATTACAAATAACTCCTTTGGGAATGCTCCTCCATTGCTGGTGGGACTGCAAGCTGGTACAGCAGCTCTGGATGTCAGTATGGCGATTTCTCAGAAAATTAGGAAACAACCTCCCTCAAAACCCAGCAATACAATTTTAGGTACATACCCAAAGGATGCTCAATCATACCACAAGGTCATGTGCTCAACTATGTTCATAGTAGCATTGTTTGTAATAGCCAGAACCTGGAAACAATCTAAATGCCACTCATCTGAAGAGTGGATAAGGAAAATGTCATTTAAACAATGGAGTACTACACAACAGAAAAAAATAATGACATCTTGAGATTTGTAGGCAAATGGATGGATCTAGAAATCATCATATTGAGTGAGATAACTCAGACCCAGAAAAACAAACATCATATGTACTCACTCATAAGTGGCTTTTAGATATAAAGCAAAGAAAACCAGGCTACAATTCACAATCCCAAAGAACCTAGACAAAAATGAGGCCCTAATAGAGACATACATGGATCCAATCTACATGGGAAGTAGAAAAAGACAAGATCCCCCAAGTAAATTGGGAGTGTGGGGACTATAGGAAAGGGTAGGAAGGGAGATGAAGGGAGGGAAGCAGAGAAAACTATATAGCTCAATAAAAACAATAACAAAAATTAAAGAAAACAAATAGGCTAGAGGTTGTTAGAGGTTGGATCCTCTGTCCTCCATCCCTTTGCAGCACTGGGACTCTGTCGACCTTGAACCCATGCAGATCCTGTGCCTGCTGCCACATCCTCTGTGAGTTCACACGTGTAGGTTCACATGTGTGTTAGTGCTGTCGTGGCTGGAAGACACTGTTTTCTGGAGACATCCACCACCTCTGGCTCTTACAGTCTTTCTGCTGCCTCTTCCATATAGATCCCTGAGCCTTAGTGTGGATTTTGGGGGGTGGGGGGGAGTAAGTAAGGGAGTGATACAGATATCCCATTTAGGACACGCCATTCTTTGTGCTCAGCCAAAGCTGTTGAATGTTACCTGTCCTCAGGTACCAAACCTTACCATCCCCATATCTCCTGAGTTACAGTTCTTTCTTCATCTGATGTGGTAAAAAGTCAGACACACAGTAACTTCCTTTTGGTCAATTGCTTTATCTTATTCTCAATGCAAAGAAAATAGAAGCCTGGGAGCTAGGGAGATGGCTCAGCTGATAAAGTGTTTGCTATACAAGCCCATAAGGGCCTGAGTCCAGATCCCCCAGTCTAGCACCCATATAAAAGTTGGGTGTAGTAATGATGTATGTCTGTAATCCCAGCACTGGGGAGACAGAGACAGGAGGCTTCCTGGGACTTCCATCCAGTCTAGCCAAATCAGTGAGTTACAGGTTCAGTGAGAGACTGCATCTCACAATATAAGATGGGGAGCAATTGAGGAAGACACCATTGACCTTCGTTTTCATGCATCCATGTGTACACACACACACACACACACACACACACACACACACACTAAAATAAAGAAAGTACAAACCAGTGTTTTCTCTGTAAAATGAGTGGACTAAATCCCTTTTGTTAACGTAAACAGCTTTCTTGCCTGGAAACATAGCTGATATTCAGCCAATCACAAGTACCTAAAGGCTTCGTTTTCAACTTACATCATACAATTGGCATCAACTAAACGAAAGAAGAACGTTCTGCAGTCCAAGGTTTCTCTGGAGAAGATGGTCACTGACTCTCCTCCCCACTTACGTGCCACACAGATTGCCAAGTTCCAGTCTGAACTCCGCACAACCACAAACATCTGCCTGTAGGTACACGCGAGAGAGTGTCTGAGCTCCCCCTCGAGTGCCAGCAATGTTATGCAACACCCACTGACAGCAACTGATAGAGGAATTCCAGCTTTCCATCCAGCAAAACATTCATCATTCTGTTTACGGCCAGCTTATACCTTGTAGATAGTGATAAGGCTTGGACCTGTTCTATTCTGAGGAATGAACTATCAATGCTTCAGCTGTATTAGCCTCTCTCTGCCTTTGGTAGTAGAGTTTATCTGTCTCATATGGTAAAGTGGTATGCTTTGTTTGTTCTGGAAAAATTAAATTTATTTACCAGTTTGTGCTTTGTCTGATAATAATGTAGCACTTAGAGTGGCTGCATAATACATAAGAGCTAGAGGTAAAAGTTCACTAGTTAAGCCAGTATTTATTATTAATGTCTATGAGTATTTTTGACTGCACTTATGTCTGTATGCCATCTGCATGCCTGACACCTGTGGAGGTCAGAAGATGACAATAGATACCCTGGAACTGGAGTTACGGACGGTTGTGAGGAGCCATGTGGGTGCTGAGCCAAATCTGAGTCATCTAGAAGAGCAGCCCATGCTCTTAGCTGTTGAGCCATCTCTCCAGCCCCCAAGGTCCAAACTTTCCATAGAATCACTAATCTGCAATTGTGCATCCTGGTCACCCACCAGTGGCCTGAAGAAAATGATTGGTAAATGTACATGTTGACATGTGTCTTTGCCTTCATGTGGTTGGTGTTTTAATAGTCTCCACTGCCAGGGTAGCAGAAATTTGGCTGGTGGCTTGGCTCTAGGGATGGACTTTGATTGGCCTATCCAGTTAAGACTGGCTTCTTCCTGCTCCAGCTGTGTGTGTCTGGACACAGTCCAAGAATGCAGTCCTGAGCCCAGAATCCTGAGAGTATGTGACCTCAAGACACAGGGTTGTTCTTGAAACGAGCTGTCATGCCCCTCCCAGATGTGGTGGACAGGACTGAGTTTACTTCAGGTGATTTGTTACAACTGGCCATTGTTATTTGTCTATATGTCTCTCTATAAAAAAAAACATGTTTTTACTACATGTGGCTCGTCCTTGTGATTGTACACTTTACTCTGGTGACACTACTTAACCCTCAGTGTAAATTATCTTGTGCTATGAATCAAGTTGGCTATCGCGTGAGACTTTGTCTGCCTTGTTTGTCAGCTCCATTCTCGCAGGTCCCACTGCCTCTAGAACTGTGACATTTGGGAAGACAACCAGACTTAAGTCAGCTACTGACCCCAGTAAGTCCACTTCGTCTCTTTTGTCTGGGTGCGGGTGTGTGCTGACACTCTTATGGAAGGTGTAGGACAAGGTGGAACAGTCAGTTTTAGCCCTCCTCCATATAGGTCCCAGGTATTAAGCTCAGACGGTCAGGTTTGTCATCAGATCCCTTTCCCTGCTGAGCCATCTCTCCATCCCATCAAGTAGGTTCAATCAGAGAGAAGTACAGACTGCTTTTTTCCCCCGCTTGGTCTGTGCAGTTGGGAGTAGCAGGAGAGCACTCTTAATGTGGAGTGTGCAAACACAGAAGCAGTTGCCCCTGCAGCTACTTCAATAACACAAGGGAAAGGGAGAGCTGAGCGACGGGAGTGGTGAGAAGGAGCCAGGCAGAACCAAGCTTGAATCTCTCTCCGCTGCGAAACTCCAGATCTACTAACCGGGGCCTCGCCGAGGAAGACAGAAAGGCTGGGGTCTGGGATCGTCTTTAGTCACACAGTAATTGCTGCTGGCTACTAGCTGGAATCTCAGTGTTACTATCACCTAAAACAAACCTCTCCTACTGACTTCTTGGGCTTCCTAGCATGGTGACTGAGTTCCAAGAGCAAGTGACCCAAACTTTATCATCTTTATGATCTATCTCAGGAGTCATATAGAAGCTTAGCTCCCAGTAAAGATCAAAGTCACTCTGTCACACTACCTCGGCAGCCAGTTTTTTGTTTGTTTTGTGTTGTGTTGTGTTTTCTCAGACAGTTCCCATTGTAGCCTGGGCTGGCCTCAAACTCCTTATATAGCCAAGGGTGACTTTATACTGCTAGCCATCCTGACTCTACAACCCAAGTGCTGGGATTATAGGCATATAGCATCATCCAGTTGCTATCATTTTTGAAAATTACCTTTGACCATTTTGTAGTGTTTCCTTCTGTTCTGCTGTCCGGTGAACCATACTGAGACTGGTCTGGATAAGAGACCTTCATCAGCATGTGTGCAGCATCCTGAACTTCTGAGCTTAGTCTGGATGAAAGACATTCATCAGCATGTAGGCAGCGTCCTGCACTTCTTTCGTTGTGTTAATTATAATTTTCTAGTTACCTGGCCTTGTGGCCTATGTTTCCTTGGACTGTCTCTTCTCCTTTGTCGTCCTGTCTCCAGCAGTGAGTAAAATATCGGATGACTGCTAAAGCTTTCCCCAGGCATTGTAGACAATCCCATCTCAGAGACAGTCTCACACTCCACTCACAGCATCTTAGTTTCTGTTGCTGTAATTAAACACCATGACGAGAAGCAACTTGGGGAGGAAAGGGTTTCCTTCTCTTTACAGTCCCAGCATAGCCTATCATCTGAGGAACTCAGGGCAGGAACCGAAGCAGGGGTTGTGGAGGAACATGCTCATGACTTACTACTCATGGCTCCATCAACCTGCTTTCTTACACACCTGAAGACCCCTTGCCAAGGGTAGCACTGCCCACAGTGAGCTGCCTCCCCCCCCCACAGTGGGATGTCCTTCCCATATTAATCATTAACCAAAAGTAAGTGCATACATAGGCTCACATATGGGCCAATCTGATGGGGACATTTTCTCAATTAGAGTCCCTCTTTTTAGACGACTCGAGCTTGTGTCAAGTTGACAAAAGAAAAAACTAACCAGGACAGCATCTTTACATCCTGCTGTTCCAATCCCTCTGTGCTGCCAGCCTGTGTATCTCCCAGATGTCAAGGCCAGACCTTTAGAAGCCAGCATCAAAGAGCATTCGGAACAATCCCATGGTGGCCCTGCCTGGCAGCCAATTGCTCCATCTTATCAAAGTCACCATGTGTGCACAACAAAGAGAGCAGAAAAGGAAAAGTATGTACTCTTGATACTAGATAAGAAGACCTCACGGATACTGCAGTGGCCAGAGATGGAAGTCATTAAGTGTGATGAAAGCGCCATAAAGCAGAAGAGAACAAAAATGCAAAGCACGTGCACCAAATGCTGGGAATGCCTCTCCGAAGATGGGATAGGGCATGACCCTGGCTCGCTCTCTCTCTCTCTCTCTCTCTCTCTCTCTCTCTCTCTCTCTCTCTCTCTCTCTGTCTGTCCGTCCTTACCTCCTTTTCCCCTCCCTCCCTTCTTCCATCTCTCTGCCCTTTAAAGATTGGAAAGTCCCCCATAATGCATAAAATCTCCTTGTCATTATTGTTGGGTGTTGTGTGAGATGGTGCATATGTGTGGTATGTGTGTGTGTGTGTACATGTGTATGTAGATGCATATGTCTGTATGTGTATACCCAAAAGTCAGATGCATAAGACCAGAGGATTATACTGCTTGCCTTTCTCCATTAGTCTCTTCCTTGAATCCATGAGATGTTCTCACTGAACCTGGGGGTTCACCATTTTAGCTAGGATAGCTAGCCAGCAAGCACCTTGGATCTGCCTGTCTCTGCTCCCCAGTGGTAGGGTTATAGGCATACAAAGCCAGGCCTGATTTTTTATGTAAGTGCTGGGGCTTCAAACTCTGGCCCTCATGTTTGCATAGCCAGTGCTCTTATGCACTGAGCCATCTCTCCAGCCTGAACTTTAGATTTCTTAACCAATTTACAAGGACACCTTGTGCACTAAGTAAGGTGTGCAGCTCATCACAGGTCAACATCAGTTCCTCCCATCACATTCACAGTGACTAGGAACCTGTCCCGAGAACTTATTGTTGGTGACGGTGGCTTTCGTTGACCTACACCTGACACAAGCAACAGACCTCATTCAGGATTGGCAAGGCACACTTACCTAAAGGTTAGCAAAGACCTATTTATTACCCTGGGAAACATTTTCTTGAAGATTTGCCTGGGAATGCCTATCCTAGGGAACTGCTCTTTGATGATTATGTGAAGTCTTAAGTCTTAGTTGTCTGTCTCCATTCCAGAATGTGAACAGGCTCCCATAGCGTCTCTTCTGCCTATCACATTTGGGGACCAAATTTTGGCCATTGGTGTCATTAGAGTCAAACACTTCTGAGCCAGTCCCTGAAGTCAGACAAGGAATCCATTTTAACCTTGTTGCCTGATCAAATGCCAAATGATAGAAGTCCATAGTAATATGAAGAAATTATTCTGCAACAAGAACAATCCAAAGACTTCTCCAAGTAGCTTTGAAATGCTCACTCTACCCATCTTCAGATGTCAAGGACTTACACATGTTTCCCCACACTGAAATGGAGCAGCAGATTTGAGTAGCCACTGTGCTAATGGGCTTCTTTGGAGCATGGCACAGGTATAGGCCAGGTCCTACAGAATGTGAAACATCTTCCCAAAGATATCACCTGGGTTGGGGTCAGAACCTGGCAGCTCTAACCAAGCGGGACCAGCAGGTGAGCTAAATAGACAAGGTAAGAGTAAAAAGACGTAAAATGGCATGCACTCAATGTGGTGACCTTGGGAAGAGAAAGAAAGGTCCAGTGACGCGTGTGTGTCCCCCCCCCCCCAGTCCATCTTCCATGTCCTGGCATGAGGTCTGGGTTTAAATGGAGGATCAGGAGTATGCATAACTTAGTAGTCCTTGGCAAGATGTGGTTCCACCCATCATTATCTCAGCTCTTGTCTCTCTGGCAAGGTCTGTAAAATGCCAACTTCTGTCTAGGGAGACAGGCCCTACATCTGGCTGGCACCAAGGACTTCTCCTTCTCATAGTATGACATTCCTGAGGTATTCCAGTTTAGGGAGTCAACTGCCAAAGAGAGGGATGAAAGTAGCTCTTCAGAATCTCTTCATTTGCTCCAGGATGGCTACTGAGCTGGGGGGGGGAGCAGTATAGTGGCAGGTCCCTTAGTACAGTCGTAATGCGAGACTGAAGATCAAGAATTCACATGGATAAAGTGTCCGGCTTGCGTGTTGACAGAGATGGAGGTACCAGGACAGGGCGATTCTGACCAGGCCTGTGGAGACAGAGCCAAGCCTTCCCAGACAACCCCAGTCCTGCCTGTCAGCAAGCAGAGGCATTTGGTACTGTGACTGACCGGACTATGTAGTCATGGTTCTTCCAAGGCTGTCATTCAACAGTGGCCAACAAGATGGCCATGGAGATGCTGTAGCCACATGTGAGGAGACTGATGACTGACGCACAGCAACATCAACCAAACCAAATATGGAAATGTGTCAGGTCCTCTGGAGCCTGGCCATGCAGTATTCTCTATTCCATGTAATGGATCCAAGTCCAGTTAAAGACATCTTAACTGTGGGTTGCTTAACTCAGTTGTACTTGTGGTCCAGGGAAGGCCCTGCCCATCTTCCTCCTCCTCTCTTTCTCTCTCCTCTCTCCATGTTGCTGCCTACCTCTCCTCTCATGCTGCAAATATCCTCCGCACCTCTGCCATCATCTCCATGCTTGTCTTCTCCACCTTTACTTTGGTCTCGAACTCCCCAGAACCTTCCTTTATCCCTCTCACTCCATCATCTCCCACACTCAAACACCCCTCTCTCTGTATCTCTCTCTGTCTGTCTCCCTGTCTCTGTCTCTCTCACACCATTATCCTCTGGTGGAGGTGAGGAAGTAAGAGTTTCAGTAGGAACCAGTTTCTACAAGTTACTTGCAAGAAACAAAAGAAGGGGTGGGGGCGGCGTCCCAGAGGTTAAGAGTCTTGTTCTTTCTGAGGTCCCAGGTTCAGTTCCCAGTACTCACATGGTGGCTCACAACCATTTGTAACTCTAGGGCACTCCAAGGGACTCCAAGGGCACTGCATGTATAAGCCACATATGTGAGATACACATATAAACATAAAAATTAAATCCAAAAGGAAAAAAGAAGCAAATACTAAATACAAGGCCAGATATGGCCACATGATCTGCTGCACCAACCATCCTGTACTTTGGCAGTACTCTTCCCTGCTAAACTCTGCTCTAGCCCTGGGCTTCACTATCCCAATGTCCTTATCCACTATCCCAGTGTCCTTATTTATTATCCCAATGTCCTTATTTTGTCTGTTGACTGAGGCTGCTCATTCATTCCCGGCTGCTTAGACCCAAAATAATCACACAGAAACTATATCATTTGCAGTACTGTTTGGCCAATAGCTTAAGTGTTTTTCTAGCTAGCTCTTATATCAAAAACTAACCCATCTCCATTAATCTGTGCATCACCATGAGGTCGTGTCCTGCTGAAAGCAGCTTCTTTATTAACCAATAACAATAAAACATACTCACAGCATATATCACCTCCCACATCAGTATCCAGTTTCCAACCTGTGGTTGTATCTCAGTTTTCGAAGTCCTCCGTGAACATGGTTTTAAATCTCCATGCTTGCCACTGTCTCTATAAATTATTCCAGCGCTGTTATGTGGCAAAGGCGGTAAAGTATTTGGACAAGCAGCATCTAAGGCCTTAAGGCGGAGAGAACAGAGTAGAGAGGGTTAATTCCTGTGTAGCTCATACTGTCCTGGTCCTCAGGGACAGGCTTGAACTATGTTCAGTCACCTGTTTGCTGACCTGGCTGTTGGTATAGAGTACACAGTGTTTGTGCCGGGAGACACCACTTACTATATAAAAGGTGGGATTTTTATGATATACACCTTTCTTCTTTTGTTTTGAGACAGGGTCACGTAGCCTAGGCTGACTTCAAATTCACTGTGTAGCTGGCATTGAACTTCTGCTCCTCCCGCCTCCCCATCTCAAGTGCTGGGATTACAGATGTGCATGGTCATACCTGGTTTTATGCAGTGCTGGGGCAAGCACTCTGCCAGCTCTTCATGCCGGGCAAGCTCTCTGCCAGCCCAGCTACATCCTCAACCATGTATAGCATCAAAAACAGAGGAAACCATGATTTATCGGAGAAGTCATTTTCCAAAGCAGATGGTTCAACAGCCTTGGCAGGATTCCTCTCGGGCTCCTTTCATCTGCATCCTCCCAAGCCTGCTGTGTAACACTGTCGTGAAGTAAAAGAAACCAGGACCCCTCAGAGGACAGATGAGCCCTTGTGTCAAGAGACTCGGAATGAGCCTGGTCTCGCCTGCTGTTCCCAGAAAGTAAGGGTTCTATTTAAAAACATGTGAGGGGTAGTAGCCGAAGACCAAAGGACCCAAATAAAAGCCTCTGTGCATGAGGCTGGGACTCTTTGTGCACAAAATACTAATTTTATTAAGGAAACTTGAAATGAGTTAGGCCTATGAAGGACCAATGGACTCATAATTATACCTCCAAAAGAAAAATTAAAGTTAGTATGAAATATATAAATTTATATAAAATTAAAACTTGGGTTAATTGTTTAAGATTTACTTTTATTTTCATATGTGGTATGGTGTGTGTGTGTGTGTGTGTGTGTGTGTGTGTGTGTGAGATAGAGAGAGAGGGAGAGAGAGAGAGGCACGCATGTGATCACGGAGGCTAGAAGATCCCCTGGAGCTGGAGTTGCAGGCAGTTGGAAGCTACTTGCATGGAGTAGCAAATGCTCTTAGCCGCTGAACCATCCATCCCTCCAGCCCTGGTGGTGACTTTTGAAAAGGTATTCAATTCTGGGCATATCTCTTGATAATGAATTTTTAAATGGGCATCATTTTTATACAGGTATTTTTTCACTCCCACTAAATTACAATTTCATAAAAAATATAAATAGGTGTCCATATGTTTGTTTCTGAGGGGGAAACAGAACAAAGGAACAAATAAGGCAATAATTCTGGGTAATAACTAACAAGCTTTATCAGAAAGAGAGAAGAAAGCTTTGCTTAGTAACGTGATTGATGTGTAATAATTTAGGGGGGGGCAAACATTCCAATATTTAATCTGAATCCATGGTTGCACAAAAACCATTGAGTGGAAGATTCAATAGGCTAAGATACCAAAGTGCCATAAGTAGGTGGCTTAGAAATACACCTTTATTTCTCACATTCTGGGGGCTGGCAGACCAGGAGAAAGGTGTCAACAGCCTGGATATCTGTCTGGTCAGAGCTTGTTCTTCATAGAGGGCAACTTTTTGCTATGCCCTCATGAGATGGGAGGACAGACACTCCCAGAGGTCTCTTCTGCTTGAGCACTGACACCACTCTTGGGATTAAGTCATAACCAACCCCAAAGGCTCCACCTCCCAACACCAGGGCTTTGGAGATTAGGATTTCAGTGTGTGTACCTGTGGGACACACAGCTGGCTCACAGCGAAGGTCTTTAAAGAAGACGAATTAGTCAAACACACCAGAATGGAAGAATGTAGGACCCATTCCCAGTGCTTCATCTCACAGGAAATGAAAGCACCAGCTGACCCTGTTCATCTCAATAATAAAATACCAATACTCAGTATGGAATTCTTCAGAAAGAGCAGACCCGGTCGGTATATCATGCCTTTTTGTAGCCTTGGCAATGGGAGACTTCAGCAGTACATCATTTCCTAAAAGGCATCAGGTCGCAAACAACAGCAACAATAATATTGGCAAAACCTGGAGGGACGCAACACCTTAAAAATGGTACTGTGGTAATTCTCGTGTTGGAACTGACCTCCCCTGATGGCGAGCCCTGTGCCCAGACTGCAAAGGGATCAGCACGATCCAGGCTCGACAGCTCGTGGAGCTGAGGGTGGATATTTCCTCTTTGGGGGCTTGTAACATTATTCCCTGCCTGGGAAGATGTAAACATATATAACTGAAAGCTTAGGAAGATATTAAAATATGTATGCCAATATCCCCTAGGAAGGTGTGAAACAAGCTCATGAATTATCAAAAAAATGAATAAGTCCATTGTTCTGTGGCCTTAGATTGGGCTCTAATGCAAGTGTAGATTTGGCCATATTTGAAGAGCTCAAGCACAGCCATGGTGAATTTATAACTGTGTTTTTAATAATTAAAAAAAATTAATTAAATTAACATCATCTTAAGCTTTCAAGATAAATTATTCAAAGTTTTCATTGCCTATTACATATTTATAAACCATAATTTTGGGGGCAGTATTTAGAGCAAATTCTAGATATCAACTTTTCAGGCTATTAACATATATCTAAATGATAATACCTTTAAAAATGTATAATAACCACCATGAAGTGCATCATACCGTAATATGAAATATGTCATTTAATATCATTACACATTAATATTTTCCCAAACTTAATAAACAAAAACAAAACAACACTTTGGTACATTGAATCCAGAGTCAAATAGATTCTATACTGGGGTGAAAGGAGAAAATATCCCCAAAATTTATGTGTTTGGATATATATAGGTTTAAATATGAATATTTGAATGTTTGGTACCTAGCTGGTGGCACTATTAAGGAATACCTTTAGGAGGTAGAGCCTTGATGGAGGAAGTGGGCCAATGGAGGTGGGCCTTGGCTTCTTGACTTTCATAGTCTCTCTCTCTCTCTCTCTCTCTCTCTCTCTCTCTCTCTCTCTCTCTCTCTCTCTCTCTCTCTCTCTCTCTCTCTCTCTCTCTCTCTCTCTCTGTGCTTTCTGGAGAGGTGGTTAGGTGGTTCAGAGTACTCTCTACTCTATGAGAGAACCAGAATTTGGATACCAATACATTGGGCAGCTCACAAATACCTGTAACTCCAGCTCCAGGGGACCTGCCATGCCCACTTGGGGTTACACTGGGCATCTTGCACCTAAGTGTGCAAATGCACACTTACAAACACACACATACATGAAAAATAAAATAAATCAGCAGCAGGTTCTAAAAAACAAATATTCTCTCACCACATTGCAGCCATTCAGAAACGAATCCCAAAACCACCATTGCCAGAGACAAGCGTGCATGGGTCCCAGAGTTTTCTGTGCTCATCCAAGCAGAGGCACTTGCTGGTTTTTGTTCTGAGCTATCTTTTCAAGGATTTTATAGAAATAGTCCGTGAAAACAAAGCCAGCATCTCCCTCCCCAGCAGAGGACAGGGTGTATACTGTCCAGTATGATAAAGACGGCCTCTTTGGAGCAAAGGTTAGCTGGGCTGTCTCACAGCCCGACTTAGAAAAGTTTGAAGTTTCTTGTGGGGAAATGGCTCAGCAGTTAAGTCCACCGACTGCTCTTCCAGAGGACCCAGGTTTGATCCCAGCACCCACACGATGACTTGCAACCGTTAGTTAATTCCAGTTCCAGGAGATCCAATAGCTTCTTCTGGCCTCTGCAGACACCAGGCACACATGTGGTACACAGACATACATGCAGGCAAAATAGCCATACATATGAAATAATAATAAAAATTTGCTCTTAAGTTTTGAGTTTCTCAGGCTCACTCACCTTCAGCGGTGATTTAAATCCAATGCAGACTTCTCCAGCTTCACGCATGCGTTATTCCCTGTGCAGTTCGGGAGGAACCTTCACGCATGCGTTATTCCCTGTGTGGTTCGGGAGGAACCAGGACAAGCAAGAAAGGTAAGTGCTGAGGTCCTTTGCCCTGGAGGCGGAAGTCTGTCCTCTCTTCTGAACCTGCAGCTGTTCCATTGCTCTCCACGGTGCTTATATTCTTATCACATCTATTTATTGGGAGGGAACACACGTGCATGCCATGACATGTCTGTGGAGCCCAGAGGACGTGTGTAGTGGGTTTCTCAATCTACCATGCAAATCTCAGGGCACTGAACTTGGGCCTTCAGACTTGACAGCAAGTGCCTTTAGCCTGCTGAGATCTCAGCAGCCGTCTTCACAGTTCTTGATACTAACTTAACTTAAAAGTAGACGACCCCCCCCCCCCAACGAGCTGAGCAGTAGCTCAGCCTGTTAAGTGCGGCGCTTGTGAGTCCGAGGGCCCGGGTTCGAACTCCGGGTCTGGTCCCGTTGTTCAATTCTGTCACAGAGCGGCGTGGGCCGTCTGTGTCCCGTGTGTGAGGTTTCCCACGCCCTCTTGTGGCATGGGAAAAAAAGTGGACCCCACAAGTCTGAGTGCCATAGTGCACAATTAGATGATTTCTAAGTTAAGAAAAGAACCCATAATGTTATTAAAATGAATAAACCAGAAGCATCTTAAAACCCAACTTTACAGGCCCAGCTGGGGCCTGAAATGGACTAAACCAAACACAAACACGAAAAATCATAGCCCACTCATCTATTGCTCATATAGGCTGAATAATTTCCATCCTACCCTACAACCCATCCCTCACAATCATAAATCTACTAATTCACATTATTATAACTATTCCTATGTTTATAATCTTTCACTTCCACTCATTTACATCAACCACCTCTGTATCACTTATATGAAACAAAATACCAATAGCACTCCCCATAATCTCACTAATCCTTCTATCAGCAGGAGGACTACCTCCACTCACAGGATTCTTACCCAAATGAGCTGTCATTTCAGAACTCCTAAAAAATAATAACCTAATCCTAGCCATTAATAGCAAGAACTGTCTTAATCAACCTATATTTCTATACATGCCTAATTTACTCAACCTCATTCAACATATTTCCCACAAACAATAACTCCAAACACACACAAAACTAACAATATCTTATCATCATTAATAATCATAACCACAATAATCTCCCCACTATCCTCTCTACTCTTGTTACAATAGAAGTTTAGGATACTCAGTCCAAGTGCCTTCAAAGCCCTATGCAAACCTATAAAGGTTAACTTCTGATAAGGACTGCAAAACTCCATCTCACATCTATGAGTGCAAATCCATTGCTCTTATTAAGCTAAATCCTCAACTAGATCGATAGGAATTAAACCTATAAACTTTTAGTTAACAGCTGAACACCCCAAACTGGCTTCACTCTTCTCCCGCCTGTCAGAAAGGGGGCGGGAGAAGCCTTAGGAGACTCAGTTCTCTACACCTTCGAATTTGCAATTCGATGAGATTATCACCTTAAGGCCTGGTAAAAAGAGGCTTTATCCTCTGTGCTTAGATTTACAGTCTAATGCTTTTCTCAGCCATTTGCCTATGTTCGTTAACTGTTGATTATTTTCCACCAGTCACAAAGACATCCGAACCCTTTACCTTTTATTCGGGGCTTGAGCAGGTATAGTAGGAACAGCCCTTAGCATCCTAACTCGGGCAGAACTAGAACAACCTGGAGCCCTACTTGGCGATGATCAGCATTTAAAGGAAAAACCAGTATTTAAAGGGAAATTTTACAAATCTAGACAAGTTTATCAGGAATCAAGAAATTTTGAAATCTATCAAGGCAAGTGTTTAACTCAAGATGAACGGGGCTGGTGAGATGGGTCAGTGGTTAAGAGCACTGACTGTTCCTCCAGAGGACCTGGGTTCGATTCCCAGCACCCACATGGTAGCTTGCAGCTGTCTGTAGCTCCAGTTCAAGAGAATCTGACATCATTATACCATTGTGCATGAAATAAAGTTAAGTAAAGTTTTTTAAAAAAAAAAAGATGAAGAGAAATAATGTCTAAAGAGATTAAGAAGAAATCATAAAAAGCAAGGAAATAATAGTGTAACCTTCTGAGGGTAACAACAATTGATATTGAAGAGAGGCAAAACTAAATGCTGTTCATCATTTTATGTGTGTGTATAGGTACATTTGTGTGTATGTTAATGCGTGTGCAGGTCAAAGGTCAACCCTGAGTATAGTTCCTCAGGTGTCAACCACCTTGATTTGTGTATGTTTGTGTGTCTGTGTGTGCAGGTATAAGCACCCATACATGTGTATCCATGTGTCCACACCCATGTGTTCACATATGGAGGCCAGAGGTCAATGTCAGGTGTCTTTCTCCATTGCTCTAAAACTTACATTTTTGAGAGAGGGTCTTACTGGTCTAGCTGGCCAGCAGTCCTCTGGAATCCTGTCTCTCTCTGTGCAACCAGTGCTGGAGTTACAGATAAGACTTGCCTTGCCTGGCTTTTCCACAGGTTTGGGGGATCGAAACCAGGTCCTCATACCTGCACAGCAAACATTCTCCCTACTGAGCCATCTCCCCAGCCCCCAGTCTTGTGGTTTGAATGCTTGATTCTCAGCTGATGTCACCATGTTGGGAGATTCTGGAAACTTTGAGTAGGGGGCACTAGTTAGAGGTCACTGCTGGGGCATACCCAGGGTAGGTTGTCTCGGCCCACTTCCTGCCTGTTCTCAGTGTCAGGCCATCACGGTGAGGAAAGCCTGATGGAATAGCTTGGTTCCTGGTGGCTGGAGGGTGTGACGGGCTGAAGCCAGGAGCTGAAATCAGTCTTCCTTCCTTTAAGTGGTTTCTGTCCGGGATCATGGTCTTAGAGACACAGAAGCACTGGATACAGACATCACAATTTTCAAGTCACAGCGGCTCAAACTAGAGGAAGTAAAAGCTGATAGACCTGAAAAAAAGAAACACATTTCTGCATCTCTCAGTAACTGATAACACCTGTAGAAACCCGCTAAAAGCATAGACGACCCGACCAAAACAATAAACACTATAAATCAAACATTATATATTTCTCCTCGTAGACTCCACCCAACAACATGACACACATTCTCTTCACAAGAATATGTATGAGACAGAGATTATTCTAGGATAAGAAACAAGCCACCAGGAATTAGAAATAATTCAGTTCTTTCAAAGGACATTCTCTAACTACAATGGAATTAAAAGCTTATTTTCTTAAAAGATTAAGATACCTGGAAAACAGCCAAGTATATGAAAACTAACACATAAGAAATTTATAAAATTGAGCCAGATGAATATAAAATCAAAATAGCTCAAATATAGGACTATGCTAATAAAATAACACTTGGGTCACGGAGATGACTGAGCAGGTAAGCATGCTAGCCACCGTGCCTGCTGACATAAGTTCATTTCCTGGAATCCAAGTGGTAGAAGGAGAAACACAACCCATGCAAGTTGTTCTCTGACCTCCATAGAAAGAGCAAAATGCTCTTTCCACATACAAATACACACAAAATATTAATTAATACACACAAAATACATACAAAATTATTAAATGTAAAATTTAATATTTGAAGAAAATATACAGAAAATTCTCAAATCAGTATTATTGGTCTCCACCTTAAGAAAAGACAGTAAGGCTGGAGGCAAAGACTTCTGATCCCAGCCCTGGGAAGACTGGGGCAGGGGGTGCTGAGTGAGATTGTGCCGTGGTGGCTCCAGATTAAGAGTGAATCCCAACTCACAGCAGCAACAGTGACCACCCCCAAGAAAGGAAAGCAGAGGAGAGAAGAAGGAAAACATACATAAACTTCAAAATGAATGAAAAGCTGGGGCTGGAGGGATGGCTTGGTGGTTAAGAGCACTTGTAGCTCTTGCAGAGGACCCAGGTTCAGTCCCCAGCAGCCACATGGTGGCTCACAGTCACTCATTATGCCAGTTCCAAGGGATCTGAGCCCCTCTTGATGCTCTCAGGAATGAAGCATGTACGTGGTACACATAAATACATATACAAACAGAACACACAGAGAAGGTTGTTTTTTAATTAGTAGAAAGCAAAATGCTCATTTCTAAAGAAATCAACAAAGTTCATAATGTCTAGTCAGAATAATTAAGTTATTTTTTTAAAAAAAGAAGGGAGATACCTCATTGGTTAAAGTGCTTGTCGAAGAGTTTGGCTTCCCAGCACCCACAGAAATGCCTCTTGAGTATGGCAGCCCACCTAGAATTCCAGCCTTGGGAAGGCAGATACAGGGGATCCACAGAGTAGGTTGGTTAATGAGAGAAGGCACACCAACAGCTCTGGGTTTGACTGAGAGACCCTGAAAAGCCATGGAGGGTGAGTCCTTATACCAGTCTCCAGCAGGGGCCTTCACATGCAAGTGCACACCAACCCAACCATACATGTCCATACACCTGTAAACATACATACATACACTTATGCTATACACATGACATGAAAATGGAAAAAGAGCCAGGTGGTGGTGGTGGTGCACACCTTTAATCCCAACTCTTGGGAAGCAGAGGCAGGTGAATCTCTCTGAGTCCCAGGATAACCAAGGGCTACACAGAGAAACCCTGTCTCAAAAAAACAAAACAAAACAAAATAAGCAAAAAAAAACCCAGAATGTACAATGATATCAAGAAATAGAAAAAGACACAATCACAATTCTACAAACATTAACAGAATCTGAAAGGAATTTACGAACAAGACTACACACACTTAGCAGCTTAGATGAATGGACCAGTTAGTTGAAACACACAAACAGCCAAAGTTCAAGAAACAGGATGATGTAACATTCTGTTTTGTGTGTGAGAGAGAGAGAGAGAGAGAGAGAGAGAGAGAGAGAGAGAGAGAGAAAGTGCTAACTCCACACAAACTCTTCTAGAATTTTTCAGCAGATAGACACACTTCCCAACTCACTCTTAAGCCCAATATGACTCTGACATGAAATTCAAAAACAATAGGAAAAAGAAAATACCCTAGGGCTAGCGAGATGGCTCAGTGATTCAGACCACTCGCTGCTCTTGAAGAGGACCTGAGTTTGAATTCAGCACCCATGTGGCAGCTCACAGCTGCCTATAATGCCATCTCTAGAGAATGTGACCCTCTTCTGGCTTCTGTGAACACCCACACACATGTCATACACACAGATATGCACACATACACATAAAATCTTTTTTTACAAGAAAATTCCATTTCAAGCCCCTCATGAACACAGACACAAAAATTCCTGGTAGTATTTTAGTGAACAAAATCTGATAACATAAAAGATAATGCGCCATGGCCATGTGCCTTTCATCCTGGATACAATGTTGGCATAACACTTGGAAATTTAAATCAGTGCCATTCACCACAATAAGGACAAAAGAAGAAACAGGCTATCCTCTGATTGGATACGGAGAGCTCTCAGCTCCCACACAGCCTTGCGAGGGGCAATGCACAAGAACCATTTCCCTTACTGGTACCTCTCTGCTTCTGGACATGGACATCCTGCTGGTTTCCCCATCAGCTGGGGGCGAGCGGTAATGAGCATGTCCCTGATCTGCTGTGTGTGAAAGCCCCACCTGCCACCTGAGTCCCACATTAGGATACAGGTTTCACTGGTGCCAGGACAGTAGGACTTCGGATGGATACCTATTTATCAAGCCCTTCTGCCCTCATTACTCATTCTGGCCCTCCTCACCTCTGCATCCCTCAGTGATGCTAAAAGCCTTTTTATATAGGGCTATGCTCTGTTGGGTAAATAGTGACTACCATTCAAGGCGATCCTTGCTGTTTGTGCATGCTGTCCTAGGAGGATGCCCTCCTGGGTAGATTATAACAGCAAGTCGTGGGCTTCGTCTGCTAGACACTCTTTAAATTGTGCCAAAAACTCCCATTCTTCTGTCAAATCGCCCATCTATTTCCACAAAATAATCCCCACTTTAGTGTTCCTCCAGGGTTCTCTTATTGTATCCAAAGCTCATTGTTAACGTAGCTTCATCACTGTGGAGAGGGAGGTTGCTGATGAGATATGGAAGAAACATTACAAACGTCGGAAATAGGGCCCGTGAGGGAAGGAAAGAACTGACTCCCACAAGTTGTCCTCTGAATCACACATTTGTGCCACACACACATACATTCACGCACGGACAAATTTTAAAGATTTGTACAACCTTAGAAACCCTAAGTTTTCAAATTGTTAAGATTTTCAAAAAGTGATGTGAACACGTGGATCTATGTTGGGTTTGTGCACGAGAGGTATCTGTAGAGGCCAGAAGAGGGTAGCTGATCTCCTGAAGCAGGAGTTATAGGCCGCTAGTGGGCTCTGGGAACCAAATTCAGGTCCCCTGCAAAGGAAGTACATCATCTTAACTGCCGGGTCCTCTAGCTCCTGACTTTTTAAACAGAACGCATGTCATGGCGGGGCGGGGGGGGGGAGGTGTTAAGGGGAGTAACATAAAGTTTATATAAAAAAGGGGAAGGAAAGGCATAGGTTGCTCACTGCCTCCACAATCTCAAGCCCGAGCGACCATTCTGACCTTAGTGATATTCTTTTCTGCTGAGTCAGCTCACCGCCCTTCAGTACAGCCAACCCCAGCTATCATGTGGAGCCAGTTTTCCGTTCCAGATCTTATCCACGGGCTCTGAAAACAAGTTGTGATATTGTTTTTCTATCTGCAAACTGTGTGTTGTTACCATATTCTAACCTGCAGCCTACTGGCTCCCTGTCCTATGCCAGAGCTACACAACTCTTAAACCACCAGGGTCCACAACCAAGACTCCGCCCCCAGTCCCTAGCCATGCCCCCAGAAGGGACACTGCAGACTATCCTGTAGGAATTGATACATTTAAAGAGAAGCCCACTGACACTCCAGGAATCATAGGTGCCCCTGGTTGCTCTAGAGGGTTCCAGGCAGTTCTGTCTATGGGAAGTAGCTCAGATTAGTCCATATTTTTCTTCCTTTGAGGAGAGGCCATGGGTAGAAATCTCCAATTACATCCAACATCCCGTGAAGGATATAAGGCAGGAAGTTAAGATGGCAAAGCTGTCTTCCCAGTCTGCCCAATCAGGAAGCAAGCTGCTGCTTTTTATGAGGCTGTCTGGGAAGCAGAGTCATCTGTCATGTCAACACAAACAGGCCTCATAAAATCCAAAATTAAAGTCTCTCTGACAGTTTCCTCACCATAAAAAGGAAAGGAAGAAAGAAAAAAGGAGGTTAGACAGCTAATCTGCCAGGGTCTTTCCCACTCATGTCTTGTGACTTTACGACTTCAGTCCACAATGTAAAACAAGACCAGAACGCAGAACACTTCCTCTGAAACCTCGTCAGCGTTCGGGAGCAGAGGCAGGCGCTTCAAAGGGAGACTTGTAAGGTAAGACACCCAGGTGCATTCTGATGCCCAGAGCAGGGCATGCTTGTAAAATGCCTCCCTGCCTGTGCGCCTTCCAGCTGGCTCCGGGTGGCTTCCAGACAGGCATCGCTGACCGATAAGAATCATTCTCATTAACGTAACCACCGTTTGTCATGTTTGCAGAAGGCTGGGAGAAAATGCAGCCAGCAGCCGGAGGCCAGACGTTCCCCACACCTGCTCTCCGCATCTAGGCTCTGTGAGTTACAAGAGCTACTGTCCTGCAAGGCAAGTCATTGTGTGTGTGTGTGTGTGTGTGTGTGTGTGTGTGTGTGTAAGACAGAGGTCCATCCCAGATGTCATTACATGTTTTTTGAAGCAGGGTCTTTCACTGGCCCCAAGCTTACCAAGTAAGTAGGATGGCTGGCCAGTGAGCCCCAGAGTTGCTCGTGTCTCCACCTCCTTTGCACTGGGGTTGGAAACTCATGCCAACCCCAGCTGTTTTACATGTACTGGGGATCTAACTCAGGTCCCCAAGCTTGCATGGCAAGCACTTTGTGGACTGTGCTAGCACCACAGCCGCAAGGAATTTTAGCTTTGCTTCTCTGTTTTCTGTTGCTGTGAAATACCATGTTTCCGTGGCAACAAGGGATGCATTTTCCTTTTGCTCCCAGAGGAGGAGGCTCTGAGAGTATCCTGCAGATTCTCTAGACATACAGAAAAGCTGCACATTTCTGGGAGGCAACCGCACCCAAGTCCAGATAGACAAGCTGCATCATGGAGACACGACAGCTGTAGAAAACCAACGGGAAAAGCCACGGGCAAGAAACACATTTTTGGAAAAGCTTGTCACGTTTGGCACACAACTTGGAACCGGTGCTCCAGGAATCAGAAATACTGGGATGGGAAGGGCCAAGCAGATGGGTGAGAAAGCTCAGAGGAAAAATCATGCAAGGAGGAAGACAGGAGAGGACCAGCAGCAGGGAGGTGGCCCCTTCCCCTCCCGCACGCTTCTCCTGCCCTGCCGTCTTCTCTCCCCTTGGAGCTTCCATGGGGCTGATGGAGGCTGCCTTTGTCTTACTGAGCCATCCGTCCTTCTACCTACTCACCTGTCCAGTCACTCAGAGAATATTATTCCGTACCACCACATCCGGATATTTGTTAGTCACCCAGCTCACCGAGATGACCAGAACAGAGCTCCTGACAACAGGGTCCACAGTCAGGGCTGAAGGTCAGGCTTGTAACCTGGCAGACAGTGAAGCACAAGTGTCGTGATGAGCTAAGTACCTAAGGTGGGCTCAGTACTGTGGAAGTGGGGCATCGCAAACCTTCCTGAGGGGGATGGCCTCAAGGGCACTGTGGGCTATTTGACAGGGAAGAGGGTATGGGGGAGGCAAGGGACACTGTATATTTGGAGACAGCTTTTATAATGACCAAGAGACCCAGAAGAGCCTGCGGTGCTTACAGGTCTCCAATGGGTTCAGTAACTTAGCTAGTGATTCACCTCACGGTTGCCTTTGGCTTGGTGTCTACTCGGAAGTCCCTGTGACAGCATTGCTTGCACAGGTGACCACTTGAGATTTCTTGTTTGGAGCGACTGTCTCTAACTCATCTGGTTTCATCAAGATGTTTTCCTGCAGAACCAGAGGAACCTAAAAGAAGGATGTGGCCGTGGACAAGTGGGCTGGGTTGACTGAAAGTAACAGGCCCTTTGAAGGTTCTGTCAGCCCATGAGGCCCCCAGAGAAGCAAAGATACATTGGCACTAGGAGAAATAACACAGACAGGATTGCATGTCATCCTCAGAAGAATTATTTCACAGAGTAGAAAGTGTTATCTTGGAGTTCCCCAAAACCACTTACCTCACAGGGCTTTGAGAAGCTGGCAGGGCTTTCCTGACTTCAGAGAGCCTGGGTAGCATCATCATACCTCAGACATTCCTTGAGTCAGATCCACAGTGTAGGCAGAAGCAGCTCCATGCCATGCCTGGGTAGAAAGAGGCTCAGGAGAGGTGTAAGGTGACTTGTGCCCAGAGATGGGACAAGACTCGTGTCTGTCTCGCTGGCAGAAGAGAGGCCTGCAATGTTGCGGGATTTAGTTGATACCATCAGCCATTCATTCACAAACAGCTTCCCTTGTTAACAAGCCTGATGGCCTGAGTTTGATCCTAGAGACCCATACAATGGAAGGAAGGAGAGCATCAGCTTTCCAATTGTCCTCTGACCCTGACTCATGTACTATGGAATGCACATGTTCACCTCCTCAGCTAAATAAATCAAATAATTAAAAACAGCAGCAGCAACAACAACAACAACAAAAGACCAACAATGTATTCGGCAGTAATAAAACAGCAAGCAGAAGACAAGAAGCCACCACTTTCTGAGCCGCGTTCTGGTGGGAGATAAGTAGCAAACAAGGAAGTAAGCTTTCTCCATACTAAGCTGGATGATTCTAAGAGCTGGGAGAGAAACAGAAGATCCCAGCCCACAACAACTGTCAAGGCAGTCACTTTTGGGTGGTGTGAACAGGAAAGCGGCACCTGGTAAAGGCTGGAAGGGAATGGAAGAGTCGCGGGAGCATCTGAGGGACAAGTATTTCTGGCAAAGGGAAAAGTAGGGTAAGGGGCAGGGTCGAAAGAGTGGGTCTGGAGAGTGTGAGACCTGACGTGGAGCCTGAGGGTTGCAGTGCACTGAAGCCCTGGTTCACTAGGAAGAGAGCTGCATCAACAAGGGACCGGACCAGGAGGGATCCAGAAGGCCATCACAAGAGTTTGGCTTCCTGCTCTGTTCTAGCTTTCTCTCTGTTACAGAGATAAAACACTCAAAAGCAACTTAGGGGAAGAAGGGATTTGCTTGGCTCACAGGTCCCAGTCACAGCCTGCCAGTGAGGGAAGGCAGGATAGGAGCTCAAGCAGGAACTGGAAATGGAGATCATGGAGGGAGTTTGCTGGCTGGCTGGTCCAGGCTCATGCTCAGCTAGCTTCCTATACAGTTCAAGAACACTGCCTCAGGAACGGTGCCAATGACAGTGAACCAGGCCCTCCTCCGTCAATTAACATCAAGATAATCCCCCCACAGATATGGCCACAAGCTACCCTGATCTGAGAAAACCCTCAATTAAGATCCCCTTCTCAGGTGACTTTAGGCTATGCCAAGTTGACAGTTGCAGCTAACTGGGACACTTTCTATGTAGGCTAGAAGTCCTGGAGCAGAGAATAATGCCATCCCACCTTTGCCTTAACACTGTCAACCTAAGCACTCTGCCTTTGTCCATAGGCACAAGGCAAAGCAAGTAGGAGACTCAGGAAACAAATTCAATCAATGACCCAGGTGACAGATCCTGGGGAACTGACCAGGTGGGAGCAACAGATGCAAGGGGTATAGAGAAGTACCCAGGGTTCAGCATATTCAGGAAGTTAAGCCAACAGGACTCACCTGGTGTAGGAGGTTCTTCTGTCTGTGTGTTGCTTTCATTGGTTGAATAAAGAAACTGCCTTGGCCTTTTGATAGGGCAGACTTAGGTAGGCAGAGTAGACAGAACTGAATGCTGGGAAGAAGGGAGACAGAGAGCTGCCATGGAGCTGCCAGGTCAGACATGCTGAATTGTTCCTGGTAACCTCGTGGTGTTATACAGATTAATAGAAATGGGTTAAATCAAGATGTGAGAGTTATCCAACAATAGGCTACAGATAATGGGCCAGGCAGTGATTTAATCAATACAATTTCTATGTGGTTATTTCAGGTGTAAAATAGTTAGGGCGGCCGAGACCAAAAGCAGGCCCTCTCGCACAACAATCACCAACAAAGTGGTGTGGAGTGTCAAGAGTCTCCCAGGGTAACCCCCACTGCAGCCTGAGGTCTGGGGGAGGGAAAGGAGGCCGGAGAGGAAAATCAGTATTGTTTGCTAAGAAGCAGAAGTGGGGAGTGTGTGAAGACCGGAAGTTCCACAGAGGCCTGGGTTGGGAGGATGTGTTAGATGCCACAAGAAGAACAGAGGAGAGGTGCATATTGAGAAAGTCATAGCAGTCTGAAATTGTCAGGGGCCCATAGAAGAGTCAAACCCTGTGCCAGCTACACCCTCCTCAATGACCTGTGATCTCAACCTCTCTGTCTGTCTGTCTGTCTGTCGGTCTGTCTCTCTCTCTCTCTCTCTCTCTCTCTCTCTCGCTCGCTCGCTCGCTCGTGTCTCTCTCCCGTGTCTCTCTCGTGTCTCTCTTGTGTCTCTCTCTCATGTATCTCTCTCGTGTCTCTGTGTGTGTGTGTGTGTGTGTGCGCGCGCGCGCACGCGTGCGTGCGTGCGCATGCTTGAGACATATGCTTCAGACAGCCCAAGCTAGCCTTGAACTCACAACTCTCCTATTTCGACCTCCCAATTTCTGGGATTACAGGTGTGCACCATCTTGCCAGCTATAGATAGCTCTCTTCTGACCAGTTTCTTCATTTTGTCCTCTTTTCCAACCCATGCTGACCTGTGTCTGTCTCCTATACTGGCTTCAAAGCCTATTAAATATAACAGTCACTCCAGGGATCTCTTGGCAAGTGGTGGAAGGTGCCCTGTCCTCTGTAAAGTATTTATATGTTCATTTTTATAAGATTTTTTTCCTTGCTAAAAATATTCCATTATCCCATGCCTTTCTGGAGGGTGGGGTGGGGTGGGATGGAAAATTATTTCAACATCTAGCTTAGAAATCTGCTCCAGGAAGCCAGAGCACTTACCTACTGTGGGTTTGAGCACTGGTTCCATGTGCCCACTGCTGGGTGCCCTTGCCAGTGTGTTCAGCCAGATGCTTCCTGTTTAATGAAGGGAAAGTGGGCCCTTCCACCCACTCTTCTTAGAAACTCCCTCTGCATGGCCCAGCCCCTTTCCATTCCAGTGCATGGCACGGAATTGAGTTCACAAGGCACAGAAAGTCTGACCATCCGTCTCTGGGTCTTCATGATGTCATTTGTTCTGAAACACCCCAGTACCACACAGCGATAGAGTCTAAATTTGGATAGGGAAAAAAAAAATCCCAGACGGGGAATTCCCACCAGGGTGATGTTTTGGATTTGAAAAGAATACCAAAACATGGTTTTTATGAATGGACCAATTGATTAAGGGAGGCACAATCTCCCCTCACTGATTCCTTGAGCCCTGTCCTTTGAAAAGAAGGGGGAAAGAATGAAAGTCAAGTAAACGAGGTAAAGCTGTTACTGGGTGAAACAGGGCTGAGGATTAGGATTTCCATGGGTATGAGAGCTACTTAGCAATGACTCATATATATTCAGGTGGACTTCAAAGTAGTTCTACTCATACTGCTGGATAATCAAACAGCTGTTCAAAGAAAGGCAGCCTGAGCTAGGATGTGGGTCCTGCTTTTGAAAGCAAAGTCAGGCAGTCACATCCCTACAGGACTAAGAGTTAGACGCTCATTAAGGGAGCAGAGGATTCAGAGGATTGTGCCCTTGAATGACTCAGAAAGGGATGGGGTTGGCTCTGTACACCAAGCGCTGCTCCAAGGAGAGCCATCTACATGGTTCTCCCATGGAAGGGGTGAGAACATCTCTTTTGAAACCAGGAGTTGTGGAGGGTGTGCTGGTCCGCTCTGATCCTGAGCACAGATGAGCAAGGGGTGGTGTTTGAGTGGTGTTTGGAGGTCCACGTCTGGTTGTGATTGGCCTGAAACATTCCTCATGGGCTCGTGTGTTTGAATACTTGCTCCAGACTGGTGCTGCTGTCCTAGAAGACTGTGGAACCTTTGGCCCCTGGTTCAGCCTTGAGAGATTTAGCTCAACCCTGCTCTTGTGCTTCCTATGCTTGCTGGTCTGTCCAGGTGTGAGGGGCCTCTGCTACAGGCTCCCTCTCCACGGCCTCCGCCATGACTTCTCCTCTCTGATGCACTGTACCCTCAAACTGTGAGCCCAAGCGAATCCTTCCCCCTTAAGCCTCTTCTGATGGAGATTTTGTCACATCAGTGAGGACATGTCTACTGCAG